>NC_044038.1:79606224-79906224 GCF_901765095.1 Microcaecilia unicolor | reverse complement strand
CAGAGGGTCGTCCACTGAGAGCCTGATCAAGTCCGCATACCAGAGACGTCTGCTTTGCCACCCGGTCTAGCACCCTGCCCAACATGGGCCAGGGCGGGAACACATAGAGAAGCTCTTGTGTCGGCCACTGTTGGGAGAAGAGCATCTACTCCCAGGGATCGAGGGTCCCGTCCTCTGCTGAAAAAGCGCGGCACTTGGCAATTGGCCGATGACGCCATCAGATCTAGGCTTGGCTGGCCCCAGCGCTTCGTGATGTCCAAGAACGCCTGAGCAGATAGCTGCCACTCTCCGGGCTCCAAAGTATGGCGACTGAGAAAGTCCGCCTTGACATTCATAACTCCGGCAATGTGGGCCGCTGACAGCTGTTCCAGGTTCGCTTCCGCCCACTGGCATAGATTCATGGCCTCCTTGGCTAGAGGGGTGCTCTTGGTACCTCCCTGGCGGTTGACATAGGCCACAGCCGTGGCATTGTCCGACAGGACCCGTACAGGCTTCATCGCCAGTACCGGGATGAACTCCCAAAGCGCCAACCGAATGGCTCTGAGTTCCAGGAGGTTGATAGACCACTTTGCCTCTGCAGGAGACCAGAGCCCCTGCGCTGTCCTTCCCAAGCAGTGGGCTCCCCAGCCCGACAAAGAGGCGTCCGTCGTGACGACAATCCACTCCGGGGTCACCAGAGGCATTCCTGCAGACAACTTGTCTGTCTACGTCCACCAGCTCAGCGCCTTGCACACTGCTGGGTCCAAGGGAAGGCGCACAGCATAATCCTCCGACATCGGAGTCCAGCGCTGCAGCAGAGAGTGTTGTAGTGGTCTCATATGAGCCCTGGCCCAGGGCACTACTTCCATCGTGGCCGTCATAGAGCCCAACAGCTGCACATAGTCCCAAGCCCGAAGAGGAGAGGCTACTAGGAACTGGTCCACCTGAGCCTGAAGCTTGACAATCCGATTGTCTGGCAGGAACACTCTGCCCACTTGGGTGTCGAATCGAACTCCCAGATACTCCAGGGACTGAGTTGGGCGCAGCTGGCTTTTCTCCCAGTTGATGATCCACCCCAGGGAGCTCAAAAGAGCAACCACCCGGTTCACAGCTTTGCCGCACTCTGCATAAGAGGGGGCTCGGATCAACCAGTCGTCCAGATAAGGATGGACTTGTACTCCTTCCTTCCTCAGGAAGGCCGCGATGACCACCATTACTTTGGAGAAGGTCCGCGGAGCAGTAGCCAACCCGAACGGGAGGGCTCTGAACTGGAAGTGTCGGCCCAGGACTGCAAAACGCAGAAAGCATTGATGAGGAGGCCAGATGGGAATATGCAAGTACGCTTCCTTGATGTCCAAGGATGCCAGGTACTCCCCTGCCTTCACTGCCGCTATAACAGAGCGGAGAGTCTCCATGCGAAAGTGCCGAACTTTCAAGGCCCGATTGACCCCTTTGAGGTCGAGGATAGGCCGTACAGAACCTCCTTTCTTTGGTACCACAAAGTAAATGGAGTAACGCCCCTTGCCAAGCTGATTTTCTGGCACCGGAACGACCGCACCCAGGCGGATCAGGTTGTCCAAGGTCTGCTGCACTGCCACAGCTTTGACCGGAGACTTGCAGGGAGAGAGTACAAACCTGTCTCTTAAGGGTCGGCAGAACTCTAGCTTGTAGCCGTCTCTGATGACTTCCAGCACCCAAGCGTCTGAAGTTATTGTAGTCCACTCGCCCAGAAACGAGGACAGCCGTCCTCCAATCTGCACTGGGGCGTGGACCAAGGCCCCGTCATTGGGTCAGAGACCCTGGGGGAGAACCGGAGGGAGCACCTCCGGGACGGCGGTCTCTGCGAAAGGAATGCTGCTTGAGGGAGAAGTTCCTCTTGAAGGAAGAGGGGGCAGAAGAGCCCGACCTGCCCGGGCGGTACCGACGGGCTTCCTGAAACCGTCCTCTGGAGGTACCGGGGCGAGTACTAGCCCGAGCCCTGACCTCTGGTAACTTCTTGCCCTTAGACGTGCCGAGATCGGTCACGATTTTGTCCAGCTCGACCCCAAAGAGCAGCTTGCCTTTAAAAGGCAATCTAGCCAGGCGGGATTTAGAGGCGTGGTCAGCAGACCAATGCTTCAGCCAAAGCCACCGCCGCGCAGAGATTGTCTGAGCCATGCCCTTAGCTGAGGCCCTCAAGACATCATACAGCAAGTCTGCCAAATAGGCTAAGCCCGATTCCAGGGCCGGCCAATCAGCCCTCAAGGAATGATCCGAGGGGGAAGCCCGCTGCACCATAGTCAGGCACGCCCTGGCCACATAGGAGCCGCAAACTGAGGCCTGCAAACTTAAAGCAGCCGCCTCAAAGGACGACCTTAAGGCCGCCTCCAATCTTCTGTCTTGGGCGTCCTTTAAGGCCGTGCCACCTTCCACCGGCAATGCCGTTTTCTTAGTCACCGCAGTGATTAAAGAATCCACTGTAGGCCACAGATAGGCCTCACGTTCACTTTCAGGCAAAGGATAGAGGCGGGACATAGCCCTAGCCACTTTAAGGCTCGCTTCCGTGACATCCCATTGAGCCGAAATTAAGGTGTGCATGGCGTCATGCACGTGGAAGGTTCTAGGCGGGCGCTTCGTCCCCAGCATAATGGCAGAGCCAACAGGGGCTGAGGGAGAGACGTCCTCCGGAGAGGAAATCTTCAAAATGCCCATGGCCTGCACTAACAGGTTGGGCAAATCCTCTGAGCTAAAGAGCCGCGCTGCAGAGGGGTCATCCGCTCCATCCGAGCGGGGATCCGTCTCCTCCAAGGAATCCGCAAAGGACCGTTGGGAGAACTCAGATACGCTGCCCTCATCTACATCGGAGGAGACAAAGTCCTCCAAGGCCTGGGAATCAACCCGAGGGCGTTTACCTCCGGGGGCCTCAACCTCTTTACCAGACGAGGGAGCAGGGGCAGCGTTTTGCATAAGGAAGGCCTGATGCAGCAGCAAAACAAACTCGGGGGAGAAACCCCCCAGACTGTGCACTTCCGCAGCCTGGGCTACAGCCCTAGACGCACCCTCAACCGGCGCTCGCAAGAGCGGGGGAGATACATGCTGCGCATCCAAGATGGCGTCCGGCGCGACACTCCGCGAAGGAGCCGCGCGGGAAGAACGGCGCTTAACTTTAGCCGCTTTTGTGCCGTCGCCCAAATTAAGGGCGTTCATGGCATTAATGTCTCCTACCTCAAGGGCGGCCCAAGAAGCCATCCGAGCCGTGTGGCCGGCCAAGATGGCGGAGGCGAGCAGCGGGGGATGGGTGTTTATGGCGGGAAAAACTGCCACACCTGAGGAAGGACCGGGACACTCATCGGTCACGAAACTGTCACCCAACAAGGGCGAATCAGACTTCAAGACCCCCGCATCCCCTCTAGAAGCGCCCAAGCGATCCGGGGAGCGACTCTTTGCGCCCTCGCCCTCCGACGCCATAGGCCACGTGGAGATCAATCGGGGAACCCCCTGCCCGCTATAAAAAGGTAAAAATTACCTGCTTTCCGCTCCGAGCTGTAACGACCTGGTGTCCCAGTGAGTAGCTGCAATAAACGTTTAAATAAACGTCGAAATAAACGCCTTTAAGGACGTTCAAAAATTTTTTTTTTTTTTTTTTTTAAACGGAGCCAGCGGGAGGGGGGAGAAAAGGAGGGACCTGGCGCCACCAGGTTTGCACTTGCTCAAGAGGAGCCCTCAACCCCAGGCACTCAACAAAACCTAAAAATTAGGCTTGGAGGCCTAGCCAGAGCTGCTGCTGTGTGTGACCACCACCTGCTGAGATAGAGAACATACTGAGGAGTTTCCGGCAGCACATGACCACATATAGGGAGGCAAAAGTTTGCTCTCTATCTCCACCTGCTGGTAGATGGACACAACCCACCAGTCTATGGATTGATCAGCTTGATGATATGGAATTAGCATTTCTATAGCGCTACAAGGCGTACGCAGCGCTGCACAAACATAGAAGAAAGACAGTCCCTGCTCAAAGAGCTTACAATCTAATAGACAAAAAATAAAGTAAGCAAATCAAATCAATTAATGTGAACGGGAAGTAAGAGAGGAGGGTAGGTGGAGGCGAGTGGTTACAAGTGGTTACGAGTCAAAAGCAATGTTAAAGAGGTGGGCTTTCAGTCTAGATTTAAAGGTGGCCAAGGATGGGGCAAGACGTAGGGGCTCAGGAAGTTTATTCCAGGCGTAGGGTGCAGCAAGACAGAAGGCACAAAGTCTGGAGTTGGCAGTAGTGGAGAAGGGAACAGATAAGAAGGATTTATCCATGGAACGGAGTGCACGGGAAGGGGTGTAGGGAAGGACGAGTGTGGAGAGATACTGCGGAGCAGCAGAGTGAGTACATTTATAGGTTAGTAGAAGAAGTTTGAACAGGATGCAAAAACGGATAGGGAGCCAGTGAAGGGTCTTGAGGAGAGGGGTAGTATGAGTAAAGCGACCCTGGCGGAAGATGAGACGGGCAGCAGAGTTTTGGACCGACTGGAGAGGGGAGAGGTGACTAAGTGGGAGGCCAGCAAGAAGCAGATTGCAGTAGTCTAAACGAGAGATGACAAGGGTGTGGATGAGGGTTTTGATAGAGTGCTCGGAAAGAAAGGGGCTGATTTTACGGATGTTCTAAAGAAAGAAACGACAGGTCTTGGCAATCTGCTGGATATGAGCAGAGAAGGAGAGAGAAGAGTCAAAGATGACCCCAAGGTTTCGAGCTGAGGAGACAGGGAGAATGAGAGAGCCATCAACAGAAATAGAAAACGGGGGGAGCGGGGAGGTGGGTTTGGGGGGGGAAATGAGAAGCTCGGTTTTGGTCATATTTAATTTCAGGTGGCGTTGAGACATCCAGACAGCAATGTCAGACAAGCACGCTGAAACTTTGGTTTGGATGCAAGGTGAGATATCAGGGGTAGAAAGGTAGATTTGGGAGTCATCAGCATAGAGATGGTAGGAAAAGCCATGGGATGAGATTAATGAACCAAGGGAAGAAGTGTAGATAGAAAAGAGGAGGGGACCAAGAACAGAACCCTGAGGTACGCCGACAGGCAGAGGGATAGAAGTAGAAGAGGATCCACCAGAGTGAACACTAAAGGTGCGGAGGGAGAGGTAGGAAGAGAACCAGGAAAGGACAGAGCCCTGGAATCCAAGTGAGGACAGGGTATCAAGAAGTATGCTGTGATCGACAGTGTCAAAAGCAGCAGAAAGATCAAGAAGAATGAGGATGGAATATTGACCTCTGGATTTAGCCAGTAATAGGTCATTGGAGACTTTAGTAAGTGCAGTTTCGGTTGAGTGGAGAGGGCGAAAACCAGATTGTAGTGGGTCAAGAATAGCATGTGAGGAGAGAAAATCAAGGCAGCGGCGGTGATCAGCACGCTCAAGTAATTTGGAGAGAAAAGGAAGGAGGGAGATGGGTCGGTAATTAGAGGGACAAGTAGGGTCAAGTGAAGGCTTCTTAAGGAGAGGTGTGACCACAGCATGTTTAAAGGCAGCAGGGACAGTCGCAGTGGAAAGTGAGAGGTTGAGAATGTGACAGATAAAAGGAATAAGAGCAGGAGAGATGGCATTAAGAAGGTGGGTGGGAATGGGATCAGAGGAACAGATGGTACATTTTGAGGAAGAAAGGAGAAGTGTAGTTTCCTCAATAGTAACTTCAGGAAAGGAGGAAAGGGAATGAGGGGAAGGAGAGAGAGGGGAACGGACTAGTGGAGGGAGAGGTGGTGAGGTAGAGAAAGCAAGGTTTATCTTTTGAACCTTGTTGTGAAAGAATTCAGCAAGGGTCTGAATCACCTTGCATCACAAATGCAAGGTGATGCACATTGGAAAGAATAATCTGAATCATAGTTACCTGATGCTAGGGTCCACCTTGAGGGTCAGTGCTCAAGAAAAAGATCTGGGTGTCGTTGAAGATAATACGCTAAAATCTTCTGCTCAGTGTGCTGCGGTAGCTAAAAAGCAAACAGGATGCTAGGAATTATCAGGAAAGGGATGGTGAACAAGACTGAAAATACTATAATGCCTTTGTATTGCTCCAATGTGCGTCTGCACCTTAAGTATTGCATTCAATTCTGGTCACCGTATCTCAAAAATGATTACAGCGGAATTAGAAAAGGTTCAAAGGAGAGCAACTAAAATGATAAAGGGTTTGGAACTCCTCTAGTATGCGGAAAAGCTAAAGAAGTTAGGGCTCTTCAGCTTGGAAAAGAGACGGATGAGGGGAGATATGACTGTGGTCTACAAAATCCTGAGTGGTGTAGAACGAGTAAAAGTAAATCAATTTTTCACTTGTTCCAAAAGTACAAAGACTAAGGGACACTAAAGGAGGTTACGTGGAAATACTTTTAAAACAAATAGGAGGAAATATTTTTTCACTCAACAAATAGTTAAGCTCTGTAACTTTTTGCCGGAGGATGTGGTAATAGCGATTAGTGTATCTGGGTTTAAAAAAGGGTTGGACAAATTCCTGGAGGAAAAGTCCATAGTCTCCTGGGATTTGTAGTATGGAGTGTTGCCATGATTTTGGTTTCTGCCAGGTACTTGTGACCTGGCTTGACGACTGTTTGGAAAACAGGATACTGGGCTGGATGGCCCATTGGTCTGACGCTACATGTTCTTATAATTGATAATATTCAACCTTTTCTAAAAGCATTATTTAACTCACATTGTTTTCTAGATGTATATCCCTCACATGTACTTAGATCTTCTCCATCTGCATTTATAGTATGTTTGCTAATTCTAATGGTCAATTTGTTTGAAAACAAGGGACAATTTCCAAATTTCCAAAGCAATTAGGTGACATTTTATTAACCCCTGTTTTAAAAAAATTTGACTGGTAATCCACCTCCCTTACCTATTGCTCAAACTAAGTGAAGGACAGGGCCCCGAATGAAGGACAGATGGAATGATGTACAAGTCCATGCCTAACTGAAGCTTCATCATCTACTATAATAAAAAGCACCTCCAACGTTCTGAAGCTGTGAAGCTTCTGGCTTGACTGAAGGGTTTGTGGGTTCATAACTGTGTAGATATCCGTCTCTCCCATCTGTCTCTGGCCCGCCCTCGCGTCAAAACGTCATGACGTCGCGGGCAGGCCCCAGCCTCACGTCAAAACGTTATGACGTCGAGGGCGGGTAATCAGACAACAGGACACCTCCTCCAGCATTCACAAACTCACTGTGGCTTCAGTCGGAGAAAAAAAAAGGCGCTTCTCAAAAACAACCACCGTTTAAAAGGGAACTTCCTTGAAGGACAAAAGGGAGCATTTGCCAGGTGGCCTTTGCTGCTAAAGCACACTGGCTCTCAGTAGCCGACGGAGGGAGGGAGGGAGGGCTGTCCTACAACTGGGAGAGGGAGGCCCACACTGAACTGGAAGGGGGGAGGGAGGAGGGCCCACCACACTGGAACTGGAAGGGGGGCCACCCTGAAACTGCGGGACAGGGAGGGGGGACGGTCAACATGGAACTGGGAGGGAGGGAGGGGGGGACAACCTGGAGGTGGGAGGGGGGAACTGTAAGGGACAGGGGGGGCCCTGGCACACACTCTCATTCTTACACACACACTCTCTCTCACACAGACACACTCACACCCAGTCTCACTCTCTCTGTCGCACACACACTCACACATTCACTCTCCATCACACAGTCACTCTCACACACACTCTGCAAAACATACACACTCTGAGGAAAACCTTGCTAGCACCCGTTTCATTTGTGTCAGAAACGGGCCTTTTTTCCTAGCTCCACAATATTTTCTATGACCTATACTGTCCATTAGTCCAGTCTGTATTGAGTGATATGTAAAACATTCCATCACTACTTCACAACTGTGGTGATGCTGTGAAAATCACACAGCCACACACAAACTTCATTCTGTTCCAGCTAAATTAGTCAGACCTTGGAGTGGCTGCCCATTGGCAATATGAAATGATGATGACTATAGCAAATGCTGAGAATAAAGAAAGTATGGTGTGGCATGACAATGATGATTGTAGAGATATAGTACAATCTGGGGCCTACTGCCCAAGTTTAAAAACTTAGAGCCTAGATTTGAGGCCTAAGGGTTTGCTTGCTGAATGACTTAGGTCAAGGAGAATGGCCTGTTGCTTAAAAGAAGTTTCTAATTCTCACAAGGACAGTTAGCAGTTATATAAAAGCTGACAACTTTTGATGCAAAAAAAGAACTCCTGAGGCACGTCTTGAGAGAATGTATGCATATAATATAATCTTGTATTGCTTGGGTGAGTATTAAAATATACTTGTAATCTTTAGAACTAAAAAATGTCTCTCCTTCTCTTTCTTACTACACTCAGTGATGGAATCAGATGTATATGGTAATAGATTTTCCCAGATTCTATCTGGCATTACACAATCAGTCTACCAGATGAAAGTTACAACTTAATTACTCCGTTTATACCAGAACATGATCAAAGTGTATATAATAAAGAACATCTAGAACATTATTATCTCCTGACTGACTTTCTTTGTTTATGGTTCCATGGAAATATGTTATGTGCCTTTTGGATATGTATCAAATATATGTGTATTATTTTAAAATCTATGCGTGACACTTCAACCTATGGTTTGATGGAAGTTTTTTTTTTAAATTCATTGATTTTAAACTCATATTGGTTTTGTATTTCTTATTTTTAGACATCCTTGTTCTTTACAATTTCATTGTAATTCAGCTGTTTCATCTGTTCCAACCAAAGCTGATAAGTATGTTTTTAGAGTATCATTATACTTATTATATTCATCCTTTTTTTTTGTTTTAAATTTGTTGTATTATGTTTAGTTATTTATGTCAATATATTTGTTTATTTATAGACCCCTGATGCAGGCCGGTGTGGCCGAAACACGATTCGTGTCGGGCTTTTATTGATTTTAATAAAGACATTGTTTGGGAAGACATTACATGAGAGAGGACTCTTTTTTGGATCCACTGTGTGTACCTGGTGACTTTCAGCCTAGCAGAAAACATGTGCACGTCTGTTGGGGTGAGATGGAGTCTAGAGGTCTTCCACTTCCCAACCTGTCCTGACTTCCTTTTTACCGTCTTATCCTGTAACAACACTAGGACTTGGTGAGGCAGCCTTGAAGTCCCCCACTCCTCGGCGAAATGGCTGGTCCATTACAGCTGAGTATTGGAGGGAACTCAAAACTAAGATGGTCCACTCCCCTACCAACACACATAGAAGAGGGGAGTCTAGAGTAGGACCATAAAAATTCATGATCTAGATTAAAAATAAGGCTGTCAGTGGTTTTGTTATTTGCTCAATAACAGATCATTTTTCATCACTGTGGCAGAACAAATGGGTAATTAAATCATGGAATAATTTGACATACTCAGCATTATGTGGTGTTTGCATCACTCAATCAATTACAAACTAATTTGATATAGTGTTGCCAGTTTAGCTGTTTCCAGTAGGCCTAATTAAACTAGGCATATTGTTTATGATGATGTCTTCCATAGTAAACTTGAACAGACTGGCGTTTTTGCTTTATTAAAAAAAAACCTTGCTGTTTCTTTCTATAGGCATGTTTGAGGCTTTGGTAGGGGGGGGGGGGGTCTTATGCTTATGATGTCATTTTGGAGGGGAAGGGGTCAGAGTATTTTAACAAAATATAAGGGGGAAGGGTTCAATCTTGAAACAACATCGTGTGACATCATTTATGGAGCCCCCCCACTCCCTATCAGCTCCAATGCCTATCTTCCACTTACTATTACCACAGTGTGTCAGCCTCATGCGTACCTTTCCATAACACGATCAGCAGAAGCAACACTGCTCTCAGCATGATTGGCCAAGAAACTTAAGGAAACTATCAGAAGGAGAATATGAGGACAGCTGCTTCTCCTCTCTAAGAACCGTCGTAGATTCACAGATCGCGAGCGATTATCAGCCAATTGCCTCTCCTGGGCCCAGAACCCCTGCAGAGCACCTGCTACAACCAAAGGACCCTAAGTCAGAGCAGTCCTCCTGGCCCCGCGGCCGCCCCCGATTTTTAAAAAGGAAAATTAAGCACGTGGGTCCAACCAGCACCCAACTTCCTGAACCCCGCGCCCTTCGCTCCAGTGACCAGTCCAGTAAGTTCCTTTTCTAACTGGAAGCTCGTACAGAAGGAGGAGGAGGACCTGAGTTACTGCAGGCACTATAAAACCTGCTACCTCCTCGTTCTTCCTCCGGTTCCCTTGGTAATAAGAAAGCAGCGCAAGCGGGGCCTGAGCTACTGCAGCTTAGGTGAAACTGCTGCCATCCCCTTTGCTCCGTTTCGTTTAGTAACAGAAAGCTCGTGGAAAAGAGAATGCGGGCCTGAGTTACTGCAGGGACTGTGTAAGATCCCCGCTCTATTTCCCTTAGTGATTGGACGGAGGCGTGTGCGGAAGGAGAGGGCGGAGCCTGGACTTGCTGCTGCTTCTCCGAGTCCGGTTCCCTTGGTAGCAGGAGGAGGAGGCTGTTATGCGGAAAGAGCAAGCCACAGGAGTATAGAATGGCAGTGACGGGGACCCGCGGTAACCACGGTGATTGGGACGGGGCGGGAATGGCGACGGAGCCCTTGAGGACTATCCCCGTGTCATTTTCTACTTTGAAACCTGAGTAATGCAGATGATCATATTTTGATTTTTTGGAAGAACAAGCAAACATGCTGGCCACAGCTAGCAAAATTTGCATGGAGGAACTAGTTCATTCCTGCTGCTGCCAGCACATCTGTTAAGAAGACAAGTTGCTTGTTTTTATTATTGTTTTGTGATTTACAAACCACAGTTGCACAACATATTGTTCCTTTTTATACTTTAATAAAAGGGTTTAAATACAAAATCGTAAGTGTTTGAGGCTTCTGCAGATGAGGACAAAGCCCACAGGGATGGAGCAGGGTCGAGGACAGAATCTGCAAGGACAGGGCGGATACAGAGATAGGGCCTGCGAGTACAACCTGCAGGGATGGGTTGGGGACGGAGACAGAACCTGGAGGGACTGTCACTGTGTCATTCTCTACACATGAGTATCAGGGATTACTGAAATAAGATGAGGGAAACAGGGCAAGGAAGTCATTAAACCTCCTTGAAATAGGGGGTTGGCCAGATGGGAGAGGACTCTGAAAAGGTTGTGGAGGATGAAGGGCCTTAGGAGTGCTGAAAGACCTTGGAAGGCGTTCTGGGGTGGGTAAGGGAGCCAAGAACTAACCAAGGAGGGGCTCACAAGGGGGTAGTGGCATTCATGAGTGCAGGGTCCAGAAAGTGAGTCTGTGTATGTGATTAGCCCAGTGGCGTAGCCAGATCTGACTTTTTGGGTGGGCCCAGAGCTAACATGGGTGGGCACTATGTATATAGGTATGAGTAGTGTTTCTTTTTTCTTGGGATACTACAAAATAATGCCTTAGAATGCTGCCCAACAGCTGCCCTGCATCAATAGAAATTACATAAACCGATATTTGTAAATATAGTTACATTATGCCATATCAAACTTGACCAGACATAAGTCTACTATAGTGGCAAACATCTCAACGCACACAACAGGATCCTGAATTATAATTACAGCAATGACATATAACAATGTATTCAAATTCTGGTAGCACCTCAATAATAGCAATAAAATCCCGTCACTGCCAGGTACTTTGTGAAGTAACACTAAATCCTGCAAAGAGGCTTCTTAGAGCCTATATTGCAAACCATAACACCAGTTCCAATAACGGTACCTTTAAAAAGGCAGCAGTGAATATACACAACAGCAATGCACATCCCATTGGAAAAGCCAGACAAGTCAGATTCATAGATCCCCATATAAACCACTTGCCAGCAGAAATTCTCATCTGCTTGTGGTCACATGCAGACCAAAGACCAACCCTCATCAATTACAGAATAAAGGACCAAAAATTATAAATGTATTGATTTATTTTCTAAATTTTTATGCCACATTATCTCTGCAATTCTAAACAGATCACAATTCAACACACATTAATTTTAAAACATATTACAAAAACATAAAGACCTTCCCTACCCTAC
This sequence comes from Microcaecilia unicolor, assembly GCF_901765095.1. NCBI lineage: Eukaryota > Metazoa > Chordata > Amphibia > Gymnophiona > Siphonopidae > Microcaecilia > Microcaecilia unicolor. The sequence goes on along the minus strand of NC_044038.1, from coordinate 79,894,245 downwards.
CCCATCCATCCCAGCAGCCTGGCATCAGCTTTTCCCTTCAATACTCTATCCATCCCCGTAGCTCAGCATCAGCCCTTCCCTTCTCTACCTTACCCCCCCCCCCCCATCCATCCCTGTAGCCCAGTATCCATCCCATAGCTAAACATCAGCTCTATCCTTCACCCCACTCCTCCCTGTAGCCTAGCATCAGCCCTGTCCTACTCCCTACCCACCCCCTATGGAATTAAATTAAAAAGACTTTTTTTTCATGCCCACCTCTACACACACCGGTCCACCCAGAGAAAACCGCCGGTGCCTACACTTTTTTTTTAAATTTTAAACTAGACACTGCAGAGACCATCCCCAGCCAAAAACCCACCCAAATGAGAGAAATACAACTTTTTTTAAATTAAGCTAGCTTGGCACTATTAAAATTTATTGTTGGGGAATTTTTGAGTGGGGATGGGCTCCTCATTGCCTTAGGCACTGGCAGTGAAACGTCTACCCCCCCCCCCCATCCAGAAGCCCACTACCAGACGACAGCCATCATTTTGATAACAAAAGAGTAATCAAAATGCTGGCAGGTCATGGTGGTGGGCTTCTGGGTGGGGGTGGGCTCTTCACTGCAGGGCAAAAAAAGGTATATTTTAATAAATATATAAATTTTTTTGCCCTAGGCAGTGAAGTGCTTACCCCACACAGAAATTCCACAACAATAAATTTTAATAGTGCCCACCAGGCCCCAGCTAGCTTAATTTTAAAAACAAATTACATGATGATGACATGATGTTAAAAATAAGATGTAAAAAAACCCAAAAAGCATTTACAATTTTATTACCTGCTGCTGGGCTGGGCTGGGCTGGGCTGGCAGCAGCTGCTTGGCAGTAAGTTACCTGGGGCCGGGAGACAGGAACTCGACGACTTCGACCAGACCTTTCTGTTTCCTTTCCAAATTCAATTTCCACGTTCCATATCATCAAGCTGATCAATCCATAGACTGGTGGGTTGTGTCCATCTACCAGCAGGTGGAGATAGAGAGCAAACTTTTGCCTCCCTATATGTGGTCATGTGCTGCCGGAAACTCCTCAGTATGTTCTCTATCTCAGCAGGTGGTGGTCACACACAGCAGCAGCTCTGGCTAGGCCTCCAAGCCTAATTTTTAGGTTTTGTTGAGTGCCTGGGGTTGAGGGCTCTTTTGAGCAAGTGCAAACCTGGTGGTGCCAGGTCCCTCCTTTTCTCCCCCCTCCCGCTGGCTCCGTTAAAAAAAAAAAATTTTGAACGTCCTTAAAGGCGTTTATTTCGACGTTTATTTAAACGTTCATTGCAGCTACTCACTGGGACACCAGGTCGTTACAGCTCGGAGCGGAAAGCAGGTAATTTTTACCTTTTTATAGCGGGCAGGGGGTTCCCCGATTTATCTCCTCGTGGCATATGGCGTCAGAGGGCGAGGGCGTAAAGAGTCGCTCCCCGGATCGCTTGGGCGCTTCTAGAGGGGATGCGGGGGTCTTAAAGTCTGATTCGCCCTTGTTGGGTGACAGTTTAGTGACCGATGAGTGTCCCGGTCCTTCCTCCGGTGTGGCGGTTTTTCCCGCCATAAACGCCCATCCCCCACTCCTCGCCTCCGCCATCTTGGCCGGCCACGCGGCTCGGACGGCTTCTTCTTGGGCCGCCCTTGAGGTAGGAGACATTAATGCCATGAACGCCCTTAATTTGGGCGACGGCACAAAGGCGGCTAAAATTAAGCGCCGTTTTTCCCGCGCGGCTCCTTCGCGGAGTGTCGCGCCGGACGCCATCTTGGATGCGCAGCATGTCTCTCCCCCGCTCTTGCGAGCGCCGGTTGAGGGTGCGTCTAGGGCTGTTGCCCAGGCTGCGGAAGTGCACAGTCTGGGGGGTTTCTCCCCCGAGTTTATTTTGCTGCTGCATCAGGCCTTCCTTATACAGAACGCTGCCCCTGCTCCCTCGTCAGGTAAAGAGTTTGAGGCCCCCGGAGGTAAACGCCCTCGGGTTGATTCCCAGGCCTTGGAGGACTTTGTCTCCTCCGATGTAGATGAGGGCAGCGTATCTGAGTTCTCCCAACGGTCTGCGGATTCCTTGGAGGAGACGGATCCCCGCTCGGATGGAGCGGATGACCCCTCTGCAGCGCGACTTTTTAGCTCAGAGGATTTGCCCAACCTGTTTGTGCAGGCCATGGGCATTTTGAAGATTTCCTCTCCGGAGGACGTCTCTCCCTCAGCCCCTGTTGGCTCTGCCATTATGCGGGGGACGAAACGCCCGCCTAGAACCTTCCACGTGCATGATGCCATGCACACCTTAATTTCGGCTCAATGGGATGTCCCGGAAGCGAGCCTTAAAGTGGCTAGGGCTATGTCCCGCCTCTATCCTTTGCTTGAAGGTGAACGTGAGGCCTTTCTGTGGCCTACCGTGGATTCTTTCATCACCGCGGTGACTAAGAAAACGGCGTTGCCGGTGGAAGGTGGCACGGCCCTAAAGGACGCCCAAGACAGAAGATTGGAGGCGGCCTTAAGGTCGTCCTTTGAGGCGGCTGCTTTAAGTTTGCAGGCCTCAGTTTGCGGCTCCTATGTGGCCAGGGCGTGCCTGACTATGGTGCAGCGGGCTTCCCCCTCGGATCATTCCTTGAGGGCTGATTGGCCGGCCCTGGAATCGGGCTTAGCCTATTTGGCAGACTTGCTGTATGATGTCTTGAGAGCCTCAGCTAAAGGCATGGCTCAGACAATCTCTGCGCGGCGGTGGCTGAAGCATTGGTCTGCTGACCACGCCTCTAAATCCCGCCTGGCTAGATTGCCTTTTAAAGGCAAGCTGCTCTTTGGGGTCGAGCTGGACAAAATCGTGACCGATCTCGGCACGTCTAAGGGCAAGAAGTTACCAGAGGTCAGGGCTCGGTCTAGTACTCGCCCTGGTACCTCCAGAGGACGGTTTCAGGAAGCCTGTCGGTACCGCCGGGGCAGGTCTGGCTCCTCTGCCCCCTCTTCCTTCAAGAGGAACTTCTCCCCCAAGCAGCATTCCTTTCGCAGAGACCGCCGTCCCGGAGGTGCTCCCTCCGGTTCTCCCCCAGGGTCTCGTACCCAATGACGGGGCCTTGGTCCACGCCTCAGTGCAGATTGGAGGACGGCTGTCCTCGTTTATGGGCGAGTGGACCACAATAACTTCAGACGCTTGAGTGCTGGAAGTCATCAGAGACGGCTACAAGCTAGAGTTCTGCCGACCCTTAAAAGACGGGTTTGTACTCTCTCCCTGCAAGTCTCCGGTCAAGCTGTGGCAGTGCAGCAGACCTTGGACAATCTGATCCGCCTGGGGGCGGTCGTTCCGGTGCCAGAAAATCAGCTTGGCAAGGGACGTTACTCCTTTTTCTTTGTGATACCAAAGAAAGGAGGTTCTGTCCGGCCTATCCTCGACCTCAAAGGGGTCAATTGGGCCTTGAAAGTTCGGCACTTTCGCATGGAGACCCTCCGCTCTGTTTTAGCGGCAGTGAAGGCAGGAGAGTTCCTGGCATCCTTGGACATCAAGGAAGCGTACTTGCATATTCCCATCTGGCCTCCTCATCAACGCTTTCTGCGTTTTGCAGTACTGGGCCGACACTTCCAGTTCAGAGCCCTCCCGTTCGGGTTGGCTACTGCTCTGCGGACCTTCTCCAAAGTAATGGTGGTCATCGCGGCCTTCCTGAGGAAGGAAGGAGTACAAGTCCATCCTTATCTGGACGACTGGTTGATCCGAGCCCCCTCTTATGCAGAGTGCGGCAAAGCTGTGAACCGGGTGGTTGCTCTTTTGAGCTCCCTGGGGTGGATCATCAACTGGGAGTAAAGCCAGCTGCGCCCGACTCAGTCCCTGGAGTATCTGGGAGTTCGATTCGACACCCAAGTGGGCATAGTGTTCCTGCCAGACAATCGGTTTGTCAAGCTTCAGGCTCAGGTGGACTAGTTCCTAGTAGCCTCTCCTATTCGGGCTTGGGACTACGTGCAGCTGTTGGGCTCTATGACGGCCACGATGGAAGTAGTGCCCTGGGCCAGGGCTCATATGAGACCACTACAACAATCTCTGCTGCTGCGCTGGACTCCGATGTCGGAGGATTATGCTGTGCGCCTTCCCTTGGACCCAGCAGTGCGCAAGGCGCTGAGCTGGTGGACGCAGACAGACAAGTTGTCTGCAGGAATGCCTCTGGTGACCCCGGAGTGGATTGTCGTCACGACAGACGCCTCTTTGATGGGCTGGGGAGCCCACTGCTTGGGAAGGACAGCGCAGGGGCTCTGGTCTCCTGCAGAGGCAAGTGGTCTATCAACCTCCTGGAACTCAGAGCCATTCGGTTGGTGTTGTTGGAGTTCATCCCGGTACTGGTGTTGAAGCCTGTACGGGTACTGTCGGACAATGCCACGGCTGTGGCCTATGTCAACCGCCAGGGAGGTACCAAGAGCGCCCCGCTAGCCAAGGAGGCCATGAATCTATGCTAGTGGGCGGAAGCGAACCTGGAGCAGCTTTCAGCGGCCCACATTGACAGAGTCATGAATGTCAAGGCGGACTTTCTCAGTCGCCATACCTTGGATCCCGGAGAGTGGCAGCTATCTGCTCAGGCGTTCTTGGACATCACGAAGCGCTGGGGCCAGCCGAGCCTAGATCTGATGGCGTCATCGGCCAATTGCCAAGTGCCGCGCTTTTTCAGCAGAGGACGGGACCCTCGATCCCTGGGAGTAGATGCTCTTCTCCAACAGTGGCCGACACAAGAGCTTCTCTATGTGTTCCCGCCCTGGCCCATGTTGGGCAGGGTGCTAGACCGGGTGGCAAAGCATCCCGGCAGGGTAATCCTGGTGGGTCCGGATTGGCCCAGACGTCCCTGGTATGCGGACTTGATCAGGCTCTCAGTCGGCGATCCTCTGCGGCTGCCAGTGGAGCAGGGCCTGTTACATCAGGGTCCCGTGGTGATGGAGGATCCCTCCCCCTTTGGTCTTACGGCCTGGCTATTGAGCGGCAGCGTCTGAGAAAGAAGGGCTTCTCAGACAAGGTCATCGCCACTATGCTGAGAGCGAGGAAGCGCTCTACTTCTACTGCTTACGCCAGGGTTTGGCGTATCTTTGCAGCGTGGTGTGAAGCAGGCTCACTTTCTCCCTTCACTGCTCCAATTTCTTCAGTGTTGGCGTTCCTGCAAGAAGGTCTGGACAAAGGCCTGTCGCTCAGTTCCCTGAAAGTTCAGGTAGCGGCTCTGGCTTGCTTCAGGGGCCGCCTGAAGGGTGCTTCCCTGGCTTCGCAGCCAGATGTGGTGCGCTTTCTCAAGGGAGTTAATCACCTGCGCCCTCCTCTGCACTCAGTGGTGCCTGCGTGGAATCTCAACCTGGTGCTAAGAGCATTGCAGAAGCCGCCTTTTGAACCCTTGTCGAGGGCATCTCTGAAAGACCTGACGTTGAAAGCAGTCTTTTTGGTGGCTATCACTTCAGCCAGAAGAGTTTCCGAGCTCCAGGCACTCTCATGTCGAGAGCTTTTTCTGCAGTTCACTGAGGCAGGAGTGACTATTCGCACAGTGCCTTCCTTCCTGCCCAAGATTGTTTTTCGCTTCCATGTGATTCAGCAGCTCGGTCTCCCTTCCTTTCGTAGGGAGGTCTACCCAGAGGAATACTCTGCTCTCAATTTCTGGATGTGAGACGAGTCATCATCTGATACTTGGAAGTGACCAATGATTTCCGGAAATCGGATCATCTGTTTGTCCTGTTTACAGGTCCTCGTAAGGGTCTGCAGGCTTCTAAGCCTACAGTGGCAAGATGGGCAAGGAAGCCATTGCAGCGGCTTAGAGTCCGTCTCCTTGGAAGAGATTTGCAAGGCGGCAACTTGGGCTTCGGCCCATACCTTTGCCAGGCATTACCGCTTGACTGTGGCTGCTCGGGCGGAGGCCCGGTTTGGAGCTTCAGTGTTGCGGTCAGGGATTTCTATGTCCCGCCCTGGGTGAGTACTGCTTCGGTACATCCCACCAGTCTATGGATTGATCAGCTTGATGATATGGAAGGTAAAATTATGTATCATACCTGATAATTTTCTTTCCATTAATCATAGCTGATCAATCCATAGCCCCTCCCAGATATCTGTACTGTTTATATTCTGGTTGAATTTTAGGTTCAAGTTTAGCCTTCAGTTACTTCAGGAGGACTTCGTGTTCAAGTTCTTCTTTCACTTGGATTCTTCAAGAGTTGAGACGAGTTTGTGTTACAGTGAGCTGCTGCATTCCTCTCCCCTCCGTTTTACGGGGCTGGATTGAGATTTAAATTCTGCCGGCACTCCCTCCCGCTTCGTGCGGCTGTAGGGCAGCTTTGTACCCCTCCCGCTTCGGCGGTGTTAGGGTCAGTCAGCTCCTCCCGCGGTTGCGGTTGCAGGATAAGCCAGATCCCCCCGCATCGGCGGGTGTGGTGTCCCTCCCCCGCTCCGCGGGGATGAGCTGGACGGATTCCCCTCCCCCACTTGTGTGGGGATGAGCTGGGTTAATTCCCCTCCCCCGTTTCGGCGGTGGTGAGCTGGGTAGAGTGTCCCTTCGTGGGTGTAATTCTCTAAGTGCTGAGTCCTGCGGATGGAGCTTTGATATCGACATACTGAGGAGTTTCCGGCAGCACATGACCACATATAGGGAGGCAAAAGTTTGCTCTCTATCTCCACCTGCTGGTAGATGGACACAACCCACCAGTCTATGGATTGATCAGCTATGATTAATGGAAAGAAAATTATCAGGTATGATACATAATTTTACCTTTCCAGGGCAGGGCCAGGCTGAACCCTGCGTATGTGCCAGCGAGCGGAGCTGAACGACAGCAAGGCTGAGGCACGCCACCGCGCACAGCCAAGCCCCATGTCCGGGTCATACCGCTACCGCCTGCTAGGTGATGGATGCGAATGCGACACGACCAACAACAACCATGCCACGACGCGCTGCAAGTGCATTCAGCTGCCTCTCTCTAAGCCCGAAGGTAGGTGGGCGTGGGCTGATGATGTCGTTTGAGCCTGCCCTGAGCGCGGGTGCCCGCGACGTATGCTAGGGCGGCTAGGTTCGCTCAGCTGCTGCATGCGGTGTGTGTGTGGGCGGGCCTGAGGAAATCGGAACCTGAGATCAGCTGCCAGAGCGCCGCGGGTCGGGTTGGGTGCTGTCTCTCTGCCGTCACGCTAGGCTGCTACTGCTGCAGTTGTGCGTGCGCTGGGTGCTACGCCCCTGGCCCAGAAAGGAAGAATTGTCAGTGACTGGTAATATGAAATACTCAAAGAAACAGCAATAACCTCAACAGCCACAACAGCAATTGCATTAATCACTATGGATTACAAACTCTGAGAGGAAAAATGGTTTACTGCCTCAGCATGGAGAGTTCAAGCTTACATGCTGCATCTACAGTATGACCTAGGCACAGCTCTCTAACAGATTATCATATCTGTTCTATTTATCTCAGGAGAGTAATTGTAGGAAGGGGAAATCTGCTTCTCCCAGCATACCCAGAGGCAGGTAGTAACAACAAAGCTCCAAAAGGTACTGAGGGCAGGTGTGTATAAAGGCTAATCATAGAGTACTGCAGAAATGCAGGGACCTGGTCCATCATACACAGCTTAATGAATATACAGACATGTAATCTGTTTCGCACAAACAGCACAAACTGCCCCATGTAATGGGGGCAGAACAGTGTCAATTTTGTAACATGCTGCCTTCTGTACCCCTGTAGTTCAGTTCTCTATCCTACCTCTTCCTCTCAGAAATAATATACGCTAAGATTATCCCCCAGAGTATTGCTTTCTAAGCCTCACAGTAAGTGATTGTATTCACTTCCCCATTTTGGTTTAAATATTTGTATTCCTGCCAGGCATGGAATTGTAGATCTTTTTATAAATGTGGTGCCATTTTCCAGATTTTCTTAGTACAATAGAAAGAGAAGCATAACTCAACCTTGACCAAGACATGATCTGAGAGAATTGGGGACGAGATGTCAGACTTAGTCTGGAGAATAAGGACTCCGATAGCAACAAGTAGTACAATCTAGAGTACATACAATGTGCATTAGAGTAAAATGTGAATTCCTCATCTATCAAGTATAAGGCTCTCCATGCATCTACCAGGCCCAGCTCCTTTATCAATAAATTGATACCCTTCCCTTCACCCCTGAGAGCAGGCTTTGGAGGATTACAATCCATTAAAGGATTGCTGGTGATGTTAAAAAATTGCCTTCCATTATCATTTGATAATTGTCATACTGAGCAAGCTTAGCAAGTATGTCAGAAAAGAATGTGTAGCAGAATGTATTGGGAACAATAAAAGGGAGTAATAAAAGGTGGCCTCATAGCTCTCTCGCTGTAATGATAAAGTGGCTCTCATGGTCTTGAATCTGTTTATGGATACGGAAAGGAATGTGTTTATGGATGAGTATAGCTACACCTCTCTGCAGGAGAAGGAGCAAGAGAGTACGGAGAAAGGTAGGAGAGGTATGACAACAGCGACGAAGGCGAGATGTACTCAGATAGAAAGGAAATGGATGAGTGGAAGGAAGGAAGGAAATGTTGAAGGTTGGTCCCAGTCTCTTGTTTCTTCTTTCCTCGATTTCTTCTTAACTCTCACCAGCATCTGCCCCTCTCTCCCCCCCCCTTTCCATCCAGCATCTGCTCCCTCTCTCTTCCCTTTTCATCCAGCATCTGCCCCTTCTCTCCACCCTTTCCATTCAGCGTCTGCCCCTTCTCTCCCCCTTGCCATCCAGCTCTTTAGCTTGATAAACTTGTTAAATTGCACGCATTGTTATAGAATCGCATGGATCTTTAGGCGTGCTATATAGAATCCAGGGGTTAGTACCTCCTAAATAGGAGGCAGTAAGTGCTTCTGTGTTGTTTATTATTTTTATTATTATTATTATTTTGCAAGTCCTAATGGAAAAATTTATCATAAGATCTGCAAAAACAACAAAGAAAAAGATAATTCCTGAATATACTGGCGCATAAAATTCATCTAATCAAAATTCATCTAATCATTAATAACAATGACTCAGAAATTACCTCCTTCCAATCTTCTTACCCTCCATGCTCTTCCCCTACCTCTTCTTCATCGCTCTACTTCCTTACCTATCCCTATCCTTTCACTCATACCTCTTTTATCCCATTTACCCTTTGTTCATTTGTCCTACCACATACCTCCTTTGTTGATTCTGATACTACAGATTGTATTCTCTTGTTACTATGTAAACCACATTGAGCCTGCGATGAGCGGGAAAGCGCAGGATACAAATGTAATAAATAAATAATAAAATATGGGCTTAGCATAATTTGTTTTTAAAAGGCTGCTCTTTTTACTACTACTCCAAAATATTATGTATCCGCCACCCGCAATTTAGAGAGATAAAAGAATAGGAAGGCCAGCGTATGAGAAAAGCAATTCTTTAATTTCTTACCAAGGTAAAGTTACAATTAGAAATGCTAGTTTCTCATGTGGCGAGGAGGGGACACAAACATGTGGTCTGCCTCTGCCTCTCCAACGTAATGATCTGATTCAATCGTTTATATACCTTTTGTGTTAAACAAGGCTTCACATACTTCGGCACTTATCTTCCTGAGAGATCATTCTGTTCTCTATTCTCACAATATATTTTTCCTTTAAGTTACTAAATCACATTCTTCTGTTTATACTAGTTTATTTCCCAAGGCCTGCTTTGCCCCCTAAGGGTATAAATTCCTGAGTTTACACAGGCTCATGTTCTTTAATAAATTACAGGCTTCTCAATCTCTGATAGATTCCAGAGTGGCTTGTCAGCCTCTGCCTTTTTTGACCTGTGCTGGGGTGCTGACCTGTGCTCATAATCCTACAAATTTTAGTAAAAGAGAAAGGGAAATGGGACTTGATGTACTGCCTTTCTGTGATTTTTGTAACTACACTTAAAGTGGTTTACCTACTATATACACATACTGGGGCAATGGGCCCAGAGTCACAAGGAACTGCAATGGGAATTGAAACCAGTTCCCTAAGATCAAAATCCTTTACAATAACTACTAGGCTACTCCTCCACTCCAATGAGCCCTATGTAAGGTATAGCTCAATTTTGTGTGTGTTCATTACTTATGTGTAAAATTATGCATTTGCAGAATAGCATGATTCCTAAGAGTGTATCCAGAGGCCAATTTTTAAAACCATTTACGTGGAGGGGCATAATCGAACGTCGCCGGCCAAACAGTTTGGCGGCGGCGCTACAGCTGGCCGGAACTGTATTATCAAAAAAGATGGCCGGCCATCTTTCTTTCGATAATACAATTTAGCCTGGCTAAATGCCAGAGTTCGCCAGGTTTCAGATCGCCGGTTTTGTTTTTCAGCGATAATGGAAAAAAAGTGCCGGCCATCTCAAACCTGGCAAAATCTAAGGCATTTGGTCGTGGGAGGAGCCAGCATTTGTAGTGCACTGGTCCCCCTCACATGCCAGGACACCACTGGGCACCCTAGGGAGCACTTCTAAAATTTTTAAAAAATACAAAAAATCCTCCCAGGTGCATAGCTCCCTTCCCTTGGGTGCTAAGCCCCCCCAAATCCTCCCCAAAACCCACTCCCCACAACTCTACACCATTACCATAGCCCTTATGGGTGAAGGGGGGCACCTACATGTGGGTACAGTGGGTTTTGGGGGGGGGTTTGGAGGGCTCAACACTTAGCACCACAAGTGTAACAGGTAGGGGGGATGGGCCTGGGTCTGCCTGCCTGAAGCCCACTGTACCCACTAACAACTGCTCCAGGGACTTGAATACTGCTGTCAGGGAGCTGGGCATACAGGCTGGCAAAAAAGGTTTTTATTTTTTTAGTGTGGGAGGGGGTTGGTGACCACTGGGGGACTACGGGGAGGTCATCCCCCATTCCCTCCAGTGGTCATCTGGTCAGTTGGGGCACCTTTTTGAGGCTTGGTCGTGAAAATAAAAGGACCAAGTAAACCCGACGAAATACTGCTTAACGCCACTTTTTATTTTATTCCATTATCCGCGAAAGCCGGCCATCTGGTAACCACGTCCATGCCCGCCTTCACTAAGCCGCCGACATGCCCCCTTGAACTTTCGCCAGCGAGGTGACGGGAAAGCGGCAATGCTGTCAAAAACGCCACTTTCGATTATACCGATTTCGCCGCTTTTGAGAGATCGCCGGCCATCTCCCGATTTATGTCGGGAAATGGCCGGCGATCACTTTCGAAAATAAGCCTGATAGATACAAAGTGATTTAGAGGATGATTTTGTAAAAACCCTCCTACTTGTGCAACCAATATGCACAGACATTTTACCAGTATTCAAAGGGAAATATGTGTATACTTTTCTTTTCACAATTATGCAACTGAAAGTACCCCATAAATTAAACCTGACAATAATTTTTCAAAAATTTACACACATACTTTTCAAAACTATGCTTGGAAATCCAAGTCCATTCAGTGAAAAACGCTGCTTTCCACAAGTAAAAATAATGCCATTATGTATATTCTTTTATTCAGATACTGTTCATGCTGATGTATCTTTATAAAAGAAACAAAATAAGGGTCTATTTGGCCCCCAACCTAGGCAATTTGTTATAAAATAACTCTTCACATGTATAAAATTATGCACATGCAATCCATATATACAGTTTTGAACTCATACCTGAGTGGCATTCTGGGAGGAAGATATTGAGGTTTATGCACATATTTTGGGATGAGTTTCTAAGCAAAACTCTCTACACAGAGTGCAGGTGTGTTGCAGAATAATTTTCAAAGCATGCTGAAACACACTTATTCTGAACATTTATTTTAGGCACATAACTATCTCAAAGCTATGCTGCCTGTTACAAAGAGATTAATTTTATATTTCTTGAATGCTCTTACTTTTCTTGTATTTTGAGGTGGAACCATAGTGGTCTCTTCATTCTCTTTCCCTTGCTAACATGCTTGTCACAATGATATGACAAGAAGTACTGAATTCAGTAATTCATGGAAGTGGCAAGAAGGAGTGAGATTATTAATGTGGATCAGCCTGTGAATGAAGACAGAAGAAGACTGCAGGGAAGGAGCCTTAGCTGTGGCTATCCGAGCAGAGGAGATGCAGAAGCTGGTAAGAAAAGCCTCCATGGTGCTGGAGAGAGGATGGATTTGGATGCAGTGTATAGGAGTGTGGTAGCCGTGTGTATTACGTTATGTCCAATAAAAAAGGTATCATCTTATTTTCATTTGATTTTGTTTGATTTCTATTGATGCAGTGTATGAAAGGGTCTGAGCTTACTCTCTGGTCCTTAGAACACTTACTGCTAAATATGCAGTATTTAATACCCTGGTGTATAAAAAGACCCATTCTGACCAGGACATTTATTTGTAGCAATGTCTAATGAAACTGTGTCACTCCAATGGTAGTAAGCCAAGTAAAGGGGCTTTTTCAAGTGACTGTAGACATTTCACACATGAAGAGAACATTAAGAAAATAAAGTTCCGATGGATGAGATAAGACAGTTCTCTCATTTTATTTATTTATTTGTCCTTGTTTATTTATCTAAGGTGTCTTAAACCTGGTTATTTACCAGCACATATTTCAAATTGCAATACTTCAGAATCTGATTAATAAATACCTGTGTAACCCATAGCTTTCCAGTGAGCATCAGAGCAAGTTACCATAAAGTTATGTGGACTGATGTTTGAAGATCAGGGATGGGACTAGTAAAGCTAGGAGACTGGCTGGCACTTTTATCCACATCCTCAGTACGCTCCTTGCAGTAAATAAAGTAGTCCACACCTGGATTTCAGTTCCAAGCCACTCAACCTGAATATTAGATAACTTGGAAAAATGCTTCAGAGTGACAATTTACAGGAAATGTATAAGTAAGCTAAATAGCAACAGATAAAGTATTTCACATTCTTCTATCTGATTCTCTAGTTATGTTTCTTAAAGTTGGTTCTCTCCAGAGGGATATCTGGTGTTGAGGGGCTTTACCTCAGTGGCGTAGCCACAGGTGGGCCAGGGCCCACCCACTTAGGGTTCAGGCCCACCCAACAGTAGCACATGTTTAGTGGTAGCTGGTAGGGATCCCAAGCTCTGCCAGCTGAAGACTTCTCCCTGATTGTAACGAAAACGCTACTCTCCAAGAAACCAGCACCTGCGCATGCCCAGTTTTCAGCCCATGCCTGCTGCAGATTACCAAGGTGGAGAGAAGCATTTTCCCACCAGCTGAGATATTTTTTTGGCGGGGGGGGGGGGGGGGGGGGGAGAACATTTGGTGCCCACCCACTTCTTGCCTAGGCCCACCCCAAATCTGCTGTCTGGTTACGCCCTTGCTTTACCTTGGTCAAGCTTCTGGGACTCCCTTGGTCCCTGCTTGCTCCTTCTCTGGCTAGATTTTGTAGCTCTTCTCTCTTTCCTTCTTCAGCTCTACAGCATGCCTGTCTGCAAACATAGCATGCCTGCTGTGTTTGCAGACTGGTTCCCTGTACCTGTGCTCCCTTAACACTGTCCTTCAACCTACCTTGCTCTGGTTCCCACTCCTGGTACATTAGGGTCACAGACTGCGGTAGCAAAGATCTTTCTTTTAGTAGATAAGAACATACTTCAGCCTGGAGGCAAGTAGTTATATTTAGGGAGGAAGTTATAAATGTGGGTTACCATTAAGATGGATTATTTCACTACAAACCTGTGCCTTTTTAGCACAGATCTCATTATATGCAATGAAACCTACTTACTCAGGTTAACAGTACAATAACCTGTTGTAATGCATAGAAAATTAGCACCGAATGGTGCCAGTTTTACCTAGCATCCACTAAAGTTTGTGCTGTTCAATTATGACATCTAACATTATTTAAGCTGCTCCTTGTAATTCTTCTGAGCTCTGATGGAGTTGCCATGTTCAGATCCACATCACAAATTACCTTACCTGGAATGAAATCTGATTGGCCAGTGTACTGTTTGTCATGGGCCATTTGGATCTATCATGTCATGTGCAGCTTGAAGTGCAGAGTTCCAGTAGTCACATTGGTTCTGGACAAAACTGAGTGAGATACTATTAGATGGGATACCGTATTTTTCGGACTATAAGACGCACCGGACCATAAGACGCACCTAGGTTTTAGAGGAGGGAAATAGGAAAAAATTTTTTTTTCCTTTTTCCCTCCTCTAAAACCTAGGTGCTCCGGTGCGTCTTGTCCGATTTCGGGATCGCCCTCCCCTACTCTCGTCAGCGATGTTCCCTGGTGGTCTAGTGACGTCGGGGCAGGAAAGAGCCCCCTCTTTCCTGCCCAGCGCGCTGCTCTCTGTCCTCCTCCGTCCTCCAGTATGCTGCCTGACGGTCTCGGCGAGACCGTCAGGCAGCATACAGGAGGACGGAGGAGGACGGAGAGCAGCGCACTGGGCAGGAAAGAGGGGGCTCTTTCCTGCCCCGACGTCACTAGACCACCAGGGAACATTGCTGACGTGAGTAGGGGAGGGCGATTCCCGAACTTGGGGGGAGGGCGATCTGGAATCGCTACCTTCGGACTATAAGACGCACCCCCCATTTTCCTCCCAAATTTTGGGGGAAAAAAGTGCGTCTTATAGTCCGAAAAATACGGTACTTGGAGCCATTTAGCTCACTATCCACTGTCCATGCCTCCCATTTATCGTAACTCTGTGTCCATTCACAATCTCAGCAGCAGGCCCTGCACTCATCTTTCAACATAGCTAATAATATAGGCAGGCTGCATTCCCTCTCGCTCCCGCCCTCGCTTTTCCCCTAGCGTACTCACAGACCAAACATGAGACAGGTTTTGGGAATAAATGGCCACAGCTTTTATTGAAAAGACATTAAACAATCCCTAGGAAGCACCCGAGCCTTGGGTTTGCCGTTGCAGATGCTTGCGCTCTCCGCCATAGCTTATCCAGCTAGAGAGCAAGCATCCCAGCCCATGCTGTGGCCAGCCTTACTCCGCCCCCAGCGTGGCCCAGCCTCCATCTGCTTGGGGCAGCCCCCCATAGACCAGAGCCCCACCTGCCATGCCTGAACCAGCGAGGTGATTGGTCTGCGAGCAATGCGAGGCCGCCCTTTGCCTGAATCGGGCGATCTTCCTTTCGGCTGTTGTTCCAACACATCCCAGAGTTCCCAGGCTTGGGTGCCTCCGCCACAACCCGGGGAGCCTGAGAATTAGGACCCCAGGTCCCCCCCTTGCTCCCCCTCAAAAGTGTTGCTCTAGTGCCTCCTGGAAGTCATTAAGGAGGAGGAAGTCTGCCACCTCCGAGAGATGGATAGCATCGTGGTGGAAGAGGCCTGGGGTGAGCGGGGAAGCCCAATGGTGCCAGATTTTGTCACCACTGAGATGCTGCACCCACATGCCAAGCTGTCTGTTGACCTTAGTGACACCTCTGGACCACAGTTTGGAAGTGAATCCATGCCAGCGCGGAATAATATCCGACCAGAGGATAGTGGTGTCTTTTAGAGAGGTGGACAGTTGCAGGAGATCCTGCTTGGCCATGGCAATGAGGTGGCAGCATGAGGTGTGAGGTGGCGGTGGCATGAGGTGTGTCCAATGTCATTGCCACCCAGGTGAATGAGCAGGACATCTGGCTGGGATGTTGTGAGGAGCAAGCGGCGGACAGCGGGCAGGAGCTGGTGCCATCTCATACCGGGGATGCCAATCCAGGTTATTGCTACACCTTTTACATCCAGGCCAAGGTGTAAATCTGGTCTCCGGGACGTCAAGCGCTTGCAGGCATGGGCGATGTATGAGTGGCCAATTATCCACACTGTAGCTGTCCGCGACTGTAGACCTGAAAGGGAAGGGAATGGTAAGTTTAATGCTGTGGCCTGATGTACGTTTGGTATGCAGAGGACCTCCATCATCCCAGGCGCTGTATGGTATGGGGGGGAGACCCTGTTGAAAGGTGGTCGTCGCTGTGCCTATATGGAACGAGTGGGTCCTGTAGTTGTTGGGGCACTGGCCAGCTTCGAGGAGAGCTTGTCGGAAGACAGCCGTGAACTGGAAGCGAGTGAGCGGAGTTGCATCCAGATGTAAGAGAAGGAGCGATCCAGCAGGCCTCATCCTTAGGTATGCTTTGAGGTTGGCAAGCGGGCAAGTGGGCAAACTAGGGACGCCATGTAGGGTAATGGTGTGACCATTTCCCTGCTGATCAGTTTTGGATCTGGCGAGTCGCAAGTAGATGGTATCCTGTGTAATGGAGATGTCAGCAAGCCGCAGGCCGCCCGATAGTTTGGCCTTGGAGTGCGCGGTGAACTCGCTGATGCGTAGGGCAGCGAAGAAGGCCAGAGAAAAGGCCGCTCTGAACAATGCAGTCTCGTAGCCATCCCTGCACACTTTCTCGAGGATGAGCCAAAGGCCATGGAGGAGTTCGTGTGTGACAGGCCACCTGGTGTCGAGTGGCGTCGGGTTGTGGTGCGCCCACCCTCGCAACAAAGTTCGAATCAGGAAGCTGGCACGAGGATTGCCCCAGCCGTGGAGCTTGGCAAAGAAGGAGAAGCCTGTGATGCGCAAAGTGACTGTTGTCCTCGAGGCGTCCTGCTCGAAGGAATCTGTGACGTAACGTGCAATGAGGTGGTCGGGAACCGCACCCTCTGTCCATCCTTGTCGTACCAGGTATTAAGAAACATGATGAAACGCACTCTGGTAGGCTCGTAGTGTAGAACGAGCTAAGGAGCTGGTAATGAGTATATGCATGGTGTTGAGGTCAGGTGCCACAGATGTTCGGGAAGTGGAGTCGGCTGCCTGGTCACCGTGGGGGCCAGCTGTCGAAAGAGGGAGAATTGAAAACGTGAGAGGGCATCAGCAATACGGTTGTCAACTCCTGGCACGTGCTTTGCGCGGACAGTCAGGTTAAGTTGCAGGCACCGGAGGACAAAATGCCGGAGGAGTGCAGCAGTGTGAGGGCAGCGCACCATCTGCCAGTTGATGATGTCAACGACCGCGGCATTGTCTGACCAAAGGACTACACTTTTATTGGCCAGTGCGAGGCCCCAAACGTGTACAGAAACAACAATGGGGAACAATTCGAGGAAGATGATGTTCTTGTTAAGGGCGGAGTGGGTCCAATGTAGTGGCTAAGGGGCTGCAAACCAATCCCCATTGAACTAGGCTCCACACCCAGAGGATCCTGCAGCGTCAGTATAGAGGCAAAGGTCGACGCTGGACGATGGGGGAGATTGTATCATGGCTCTACCATTGAAGTCCTTCAGGAAACGAAGCCAGATGTGCAGGTCCAGCCGGAGGGGGCGCGAAATGCGCAGGTGGTGGTCTAACAAGAAATGATTTATCTTGGGGGAAAGAGCTCTAGAGCACTCGCTATTGTTTATAATTTAAGAGCAGGTGCTGTATTTATAAGTTTTAGGATATTAATTTTTCCACCAATCACCAAAGGTGATAATTGCAAAAAATTAAATAAATTAAGTATATATAAAAGATACCATATACTCAGAACACAAAGAGACCGTATTTTTAGCTTCAAAAAGGTTGATTTAATATACAATTGCACATGAGAGGTAGGTTTTAAAAGATCTTTACAGATAATCTGTGCTTAAGTAAGGTAAAGTAGAGTAGCAGGTCTAGATCAAAAATTATAACTTACAAAGCAGTCTGTTGCAAAGCATTTTGTGGTCCATTGAAGAGCCATGAGGCAGGTGGACTGCAGATCAGGAGCAAGGCATCTGGATTGGTGCTGAAGAGAGAATCTCCTGGAGGGAGAGTCTTGAAGAGAGAAGAGAGTCCGCCTCTTGGGGAAACAGCTTGTCCTTTTATACTCTTATTTTGCAGGGAAGCAGGCCATGTGCATCTGGTTGCTGGCTTCCTGGTTTTTTGCACTGGATAACTTGCAAGGCATTATGGTATCTTGGTCTCATGTCTTATGACATCACAAGACTTGCTGTCTGGATCTTGCTGACAAATGGTCTTTTGATGTGAAAAGGCTTCCTGCTCAGTCTCTGGAGCAGATACACATTACAAGTCCTTCCTTTCTGCACATGTCTGAAAGCTGATGGGAGGGGCAGGTATACCTTTGACAAGCAAATGTCTTGTTTATGGTTTCCCCTCTGAAGTCTTTGTTATCAATAGCTGGAGTTATGCCTTCTCCAGACTATCTGTCTGCTGGTGGAGATGTCTATGTGATTCTTCAAGTATCCACCTTAGTCATGCTTTTGTTCAGTTTTTTTAGGTGGGAGGGCAGAGAGAGTTTTATTTCTCTTTGAAGCACAGTACCCTTTTGTCTCTTAAATGTCTTTTAAATGTTTTTTTTAATGTTCCCCAAAGGGAGAGGGAAGAGGGCTTTTGGAATGAAAGCCAGTTCTGCTGCAGTGTCAAATTTAAAAGCTGCACAAATATATTGGTGTATATATATGTATCTGATCCAACACAACATGCTACACATTTAATTCTGATGATTGGCTTATACCATAACATTCCCTCTCTTGGTTGCGAGTGACAATTTATAATATATTGGAGCGAGGAACCATAAACATTAAAGGCTAAAAAGAAACTCTAACTCTACCCTAATACAATAGCATAATTCAAAAGAATACTGAACTGTTTACATGGGCATGTGTATTGGAAGAGGTGAATCTTTTAATAGTGGACATTGAACAGACTGGACCGTGCAGGTCTTTTCCTGCCGTCATCTACTTATGTCACGTCACTATGAATCTTGGAATATGTCCTTAGTTGGAATATGACTGTTATAAGCAAAAGACTCATCATTATTAATTTTGTTTGCTCATGACTTACATTTAGGCTGCTAGGGTTAAGTTTTCTGTGGTCAGTTTCATTAGGCTTCCATTTAGTCAGGTGGCAGAGTATGGCTTTGCTCTGGTTTAAAATAGGATTGCAAGTACACTTTATATGACTTCAGCCACAGAAGTGCCATTTTGCTCTATTTCCAGAGACTACCTCTTTTTGTGTCACCTGCTCAGGGGCATAGGCTGCTCCCAAGTTTGTGCCACAGGATATCTTACCCAGTATGCTAGCCAAATCAATAGCATGAGAGTGCTCAATTGACCAATTTATACCACCGCAATGGGGTGGAACAATCTATTCAGTCACTATTCTCAGCATTTGACATTCCAAGGAAAAATACTCTGTGAATGTTTCCCTATATTCTCTATTTCAGAGGCTAACTGATGTATTAATAGCAATAGCATCTAAGGGAATAGGTAGTAGTTCAGGAGTGTGTAGGGATAAATCATTGGAAACATACTGCAGCATTGGTCTGTAATTACTAAAATCACTTACTATGAACAGTACATCATTAGCAATAATAGAAGGACAGATAGTTCTAATACAGAAACAAGAATGGTAATATGGAACTGCTATACTACTGTTATCATTAGAAATAAGAAAGGCATATGTATGCAATTATCCTAATAGTACACAAAAGAAAATAACTATTCCTATCAATCCTATACCACAATATCTACTTAATCATTGACCAAATAGGCAAAAACAGAGTCATGGTATACTGCCATGAAATACTTTTCAGAGAGAAACTTTTTTTTTTCAGA
Source organism: Microcaecilia unicolor (assembly GCF_901765095.1). NCBI lineage: Eukaryota > Metazoa > Chordata > Amphibia > Gymnophiona > Siphonopidae > Microcaecilia > Microcaecilia unicolor. Next base: position 79,874,813 of record NC_044038.1, on the reverse strand, counting down.
GAGAAACTATTTATTTTTATTTTTGTTACATTTGTACCCTGCGCTTTCCCACTCATGGCAGGCTCAATGTGGCAGGCAATGGAGGGTTAAGTGACTTGCCCAGAGTCACAAGGAGCTGCCTGTGCTGGGAATTGAACTCAGTTCCTCAGGACCAAAGTCCACCACCCTAACCACTAGGCCACTCCTCCACTCCACTTTATGGGTAATGAGTGTGGTAAAAGGTTACCATGTTTATCTGCTTTAGCAGTGTTTAATGTAGCAAATTAATAGGCAATATTCACGTGTTTAATGTTGTAAAGAATTTAGAAAAGATATGCTAATTGTGCTTTGCACACAGCCCATATTTCATTCCAGGGAGAGACATTGTGTGCGTACTGGCTGTAATGTAGAATAAACTAAAAAGGTCAGAAACATTCCCTGTACTGATTGTACCTGGTAGATCATATAAAGAGAAACCTTTGCTCATATTTTCAAATATACACATGTGAATATATAACCTTAGATAGCAATTGGTAGAACTTAATATATAAATTACAAAAAATCAGGAAGATCAAATCCAACCAACCAAGTTAAACCTTAAATTCACTATAGTGAACTTGGGTTCAGAATAATTTATCTTTTTTTATATATATATATATGTATGCACTTAAAAAAATGCTAAAGTGTTTTAAATGTACATTTAAAACACTTTAGCATTTTTTTAAGTGCATACATATATATATATAAAAAAAGATAAATTATTCTGAACCCAAGTTCACTATAGAGAACTTAATATATGTCTGTAGCTTGTATAATAATCTTTTCTGTAGCTTTTCTGCCAGTGAAAATGGTCTCTTTTTTTTTTCTTTCTTGGACAATGTGAACTAATGGAGGGACTGTTAGTAGGGAGGGTCTGTGAATGTCTGCGTATAGTTTCTTGGGTACCCCATAACATAAAACAAACATGTAACATGGAGACCACATGACAAACAAACAAAGAACTCTGTTAGGCCTTTAGGTCTCCGATCGTCCATTCCAGATCTAGGATTGAGCTTAACCTGCAAATAAAGCACAAAAAGCACCAAAAGCAGCAAAAAGCAGCACATGTGGCATCCACTTGGATTACCACCACAGTTTCATTCATTTAGAAATAAGCAAAAATTAGCAAATTTAATAAAGCACAAAAAGCACCAAAAGCAGCACCTGTGGCATCGATTTGGATTACCACAGCAGTTTCATTCATTTAGAAATAAGCAACAATTAGCAAAATTATACATGTCACTATCTCGTAAGTAGAACAGGTATAGATCTATTCATTTAAAAATGTAGAAGAGGCATAGATCTATTTTAAAATGTAGAACAGGTATCTGAGATAGCCATGTATGTATTAATTACTAGCGCCATAAAAATATTAATATCTCATAAGTAGAACTCGAACTCTGAAAAAGAAAAAAAAAGACATTTTAACATTAATTTAATTTAGCAGGTCACATGGCTCTCCGGTTCTGGTGGGGGATCCCTTTCTTGTTCACAGTTCCTTCCTATAATCTTAGACCATAGTATGCGAGCAGCGTGCAGAAAGGCTTTATTTTCTTAAGCTTTAGTTTCTTGTCTATAAAAATAAGCATATCTTGTTAATTCACATTAAAGCACAATATTAAGTTTCAGCTCAGGTGGGAGTTACTTATTGGACACAGGCAATTTTAAAACTTCTTACCCAATATTTTAGTTTCAACTCCAGTGGGAGTCACTCATCAGAAAAAAGACATTTCTAAATCCTTAAACAATATTATCAAAAACAAATTACAACAGAAGCTATCACAGAGAGACATTTTAAATCTGACTTATTGCAAAGAGACATAATTCAATCTTACACATTCAAAAGAACAATAGCAACTACATTTTAAATCCTTTAACAGTGTTACAAAAGGTTAATAGCAAAAACCTTTTCTATTTCAGTCACCGCAGAAGCCCACATGAGCGCTCGGGACACCTAGTGTTACTTGGAAAAACAATCAGGTGTACTTCTTTAGCTGAGATATGTGTACCCATTTTGTCTTTCCGTGTGGAAAGCTGATCTGATATACCACTGGGGATATACGTTTGGATACTGTATAAGGGCCATTCCAACCTGCAGAGAGGGCATGGTCCCATTTTCCCTTAAAGAGCTTATGGTACATTACCTGAGAACCTACTTCAAAGAGGGGGCTGATAGCGGAATGTAGACTTTTAGATTGAGCTGCTTTCTCCAGGGCTTGAGTGACTCTGGCTTGCAGAGTGATTTTATCCTCTACTAGTTGTTTGATATATTGTACAAAAGTAGGGTCTGTCTCATCATCATTTGGGTCCTGATTGATATAGTCACTAGAAATTAGGAGTGGCATAGTGTGTCCGAATAGTATCTGATAAGGGGTTACATGTGAATTCAGGCGAGATGTACTGCGTATGGATGCTAGTATCAAAGGCAATTTCTGAGCCCAATCTTTGAGCCCAATCTTTACCTGTCGAATTTACAACTTTTCTGAGGGCCTCTTTTATGGTCCTGTTCATTCTCTCTACCTGCCCAGTACTCTGTGGGTGATATGGAACATGAAGCTTGTGTTTTATATTTAGGGCTTGTAATAGGACTGTGAAAATCTCACCCACAAATGCTGGTCCACGATCTGAGTCGATGATTTGAGGAGTGCCAAACCTGCAAATTACCTCAGAGAACAGTTTATTAGCAGCAGTCTGTGCAGTATGAATTTTACAAGGAAATGCTTCCACCCAGCCACTAAAAGCATCAACTATAACTAAGAGGTATTTGTATCCCTCTCTGGTCACTGGTAAATTGTCTATGAAATCAATTTGTAACCGGTGCCAGGGTCCTACCCTTCTCTGATGTAAAAGTGCTGTTGGTTTAGTCTGTCCTGCTTTAACTTGTGCACATTGTAGGCAGCCGCCTACCCAATCCTCCACTTCCTTTCTCATTCCTGGCCATGATGCCATGGCTTTAAGGCGACTGAGGGTTCCTTCTACTCCCTCATGCAGATATGAGTGGGCTAAACAAATCAGCTCTTGTCTAAATATTTGATCTGGTATATGCTCAGAAGTATCTTTACCAGATCTAGTGACAGCAGAAATCTGAGAAGCTAACACATCTACCTGATGGTTAAAAGAGGCTTCCAGGGAATGGTGGGGGTCCTGGTGTGCTTTAACATGACGTATCATTAATTTACCTGGATGACACTGTAACCAATTCCCAATCCATTTCCACAATTGTCCTTGCTGCAAGGGCTTGCCATCAGCAGTGCAGAAACCATTGCGAGACCACTGACTCAGCCACCCTAAACAGGCTTGTACTACATAATCACTGTCGCTGTATATCATTAAAGGGTGCGTTATGAGGCACTCATGAGATATATTAGTGTCTATATGTGGACATTTGTGAGTCAATACAGCCTGGACAGCTAATATTTCTGTGTTCTGAGCTGAGGAATGACTATCAGATTTACCTTTTAGGACTTCCTGGTCTATGCTGAGGGCTGCGTACTGAGTATATCGTATACCTTTGTCCCAAAAGGAGGACCCATCCGTAAACCAAATGTTTCTAGGTGGTACTAAAGTCTTAGCCTCCTCTACAGGGGGCGCTGAGGGACATTGCAGAGGAGATTGCTGATTCTCTTGATAAGGGCAAGAGTGATTAGACCCAGTTTCAATCAGTGCATGGGCTAAAAGGCTTGAACTTTTCTGGATTTCAAATTGAACCCTTTTGTTCATTAAAACTAGGGTCCATTGTGCTAGTCCTGTGTTTGAAATGTATGAGCCAGTAAGGGCACCTGAAATGATGTACTTGAGAGGAGTGTGACCTGAGCAAATAGAGATTTGGGCTTCTCCACAGAGATGCTGGAATGTCTGAACTGCCCAAACAGCAGCTAGACATTCTCTTTCACATTCAGTGTACCTGCTCTCCACATCAGTCAGTTTACGTGATTCATATGCCACAGGGCAAAGTTTTCCCTGTTGATTACACTGGAGAAGGACTGCAGCTAAAGCAGTCTCAGTTGTGGCTAACTTGATGGTAAAGCTTTTAGCAGGGTCTGGATATATTAGTGCTGGAGCCTCTGCTGCAGCAGTTTTCAATCTAGACAGTGCTCTCTCATGCTCTTCAGTCCATTCCCAGTGACTTTTCTTTTTCAGGAGCCTATACAGGGGGCTTGCAATATCAGAGTACTGATAAATATAGGAGCGGAGGAAGTTGAACCCCCCTAACAGGACTCGCAAGGAATGGACATCGTGGGGAGCTGGTGCTTCCAGCAAGGCACGTACCTTACGGGTATCAGCTTGCCTCCCATCATTTCCCACTATGGTCCCTAGATACTGAACTGACTGTTGGACCAATTGAGCTTTACCCAGATTCACCTTGAAACCTGTTTCCTGAATTAAAGCAAGGACCCTTTCTGTGCGACTCTGAACTTCCTCTCTGTCAGAACCCACAATCAAAATGTCATCCACATATGAATGAACATATTTCCTATCTTGGGCCCCCAGCTTTTCTAGCATCTGTGTAACATGGAGGTGGCACAGGGTAGGGGAATTATGAAACCCTTGAGGAAGGCGGGTGAATGTGTATTGCTTGTCCTGAAATGTAAATGCGAATCTGTCTTGGCTTTCTGGATGAAACTGAATAGCAAAGAAGCAGTTTGCTAAGTCTATTACAGAAAACCACTTACTCTCTGGGGTGATGGAGCTTAAGATATCTAGTGCAGAGGCAACAATAGGGGCTATAGTTTGTATACCTTTGTTAATCTTTCGGTAGTCCACTGTGAGGCGCCAGTTTATGCCATCAGCCTTCTTTACAGGCCAAAGAGCTGAGTTGAAAGGAGATTGGGTTTCTCTAATTACTCCCTGTTTCATGAGATCTGACATAACACCCTGAAGTGCAGGGATTCCTTCCCTAGGATAGGGATACTGTTTCTGTGGTGGTACAGATTCTCCCTTAACTTTCACAGAGGATTCTATTTTCCCGCAGCCAGTGGCACTAGTGGTCCAGAGGTCTGGGAAAAGTTCTTTCCACCTGCTCTGCTCTGCTTCTGGCATTATCCCTGCTATTTTCTGCCACTTTGTTTTATAATACGGATCAATTTGTTTCTGCCACTCATAGTGAGGGCATTTCCATAGTATCTGATTACATAGATCCACTACCATGTTGTTTTTGTGTAGAAAATCAGAGCCTATTATCACTTCAGTGGATGTGTCAGGGCACTGCACTACTGTGGTATGAAATGTATCATCTCCTATTTTAAACTGTACAACTCCATACTGGTACCCCCTTTTGGTGTCTCCTGCAAAGGTGGACAGATTTATTGGCCCTATGGGATGTGATCCTGCAGGTATAAAGCCTAGTGAGTGTTACGGCGGCACCAGTGTCCACTAATGCCAAAACTTTCCTGTGTCCTTGTCCAACCCACATCAGAGGTCTGCCCCCTGGGTCCCACTGCAGTTTGCAGAGTGGGGTCCACTGTGCATCCCTCCGATCCAGGCCGGACCCCTTATCCTAGGCTTCTAATGGAGGAGCTGATGGGGCTACCATGTGTGTTAGTGACAGACAGGCGGCTATGGCTTCTTCCTTTTCAGAGGGGGGCTCTTCCCTGTTTGCTGAGAGAACCTGCAGCACCCGCGCAGTAAGAACATCAGTGGGTTTTTGGTCCCAGTATGCCATGTTCTCACCATGAGTTTTTAAAATGCTAACCGCTCGCCTGCGAGTTTCATTATCTACATATAGAGGAGCGGATTTTTTACTTAAAGGTTTACCTTTATGGGAGCTTCGGTCAGAATGCAGCCCAGGTGGTGCATTCTTGGGTTGGGGAGCTGGATGCTGTGAGGGGGCCTGGGGGGCCTGCTCTTGGTATGGAGCTAGATCAGGGTATAAAGTGGGTACAGCTGCCGCCACTGGATGTACTGCATAAGGATGATACCTTTGTACATTTTTGGCCTTCAAGCACAAATTCCTAGCAGAGGCAGGCTCACCTGGGGCCCAAGAGCAGAGAGCTCTTGCAATAGTAGGATGCATGCCCTGACAAATTTCTCTCAACCTCTCATCATCTACGTTTACATCTAGTAGATCTCCTGGGATCTGCCTTCTGGAATCTCTTCCTTCCACTTCCCCTGTCATAATTAGCAAAATAATTGCCCTCCTTACATAATCTTCAATACCCTCATTTTTGCCCTGCTGGACATATGTACTTAAGATTTTGAACGTTCTCATGCCAAAGGATACACTCGCAGCGATTGCCAAATTTAGCAAAGAGAAACCCCTTTGTCTTGCCGATTGAATAGCTCCCTCCATCTGTTCAGCAAATTCAGGTTTAATACATAGACGGATCACTTTAATTAATTCATCTGTATCAATCCTCCCTTCCTGTTCTAATTTCCATAATGCCACACAAGCATGGGGGAGCTTGTCAGGGTCTATCTTGCCTATTTGTCTGGCTATCACTTCTATATCTGTCTATGAGAGGGGCTGTGAACTGATCGTCTGGATGAGTCCACCCGCTAGCTGTCTAGCCTCAGATACTTTTACCACGGCTGAAACAGGCATGGCTGTGGCTGTATTTGGAGGGGCACATGGAAGGCCTGTGATAGCTGATATCTGCACATGAGAATCCTGTATTTTTTCAGTGTTATTCTCACCTATAGGAGACGTCTGCAGTATTAGCTCTCTGGTTAGTTGTTTTAGGCCTGGGACCTGATTTGCTTGCATTTCTAAAGCTAAAATTTGGGTTTTCATTTGATTTTTCTGAGCTTGCTGGTGTTCTATCTGCTGCCTAGAAGAGTCCAATTGATAATTTAAGCACCTATTCATTGTGATCAAGAAATCCTTTTCTGTGCCTACCTGCTTGCATTCTTTCTCTTTAGCTAGTAATTTATCGTTCAATTCTGCATGCTCTTTTAAGGCTTTCTTACACATGGCCCACATTAACCAAATGCATGCAGAAATTCTCTTGCTCCCTTCCTTAATTGAATATAAATTACAATATTTTTCGAATTTGCTCTCCGTATCAGATATGCTACTAATGTCCTCCACTACACTAGGGGTCCATGGATTGGGGCCCGAGGTTTCTATGCATCGCTTAAGCAAAGTGGGGTTATGTACACCTAGAATAGTGTGTTTCTCTGTGTGTATGTCTTCCTCAGAATTATCCGCAAAATTAGTTTTTATTTTATGCCAGAGCATGCCTAAAATTTTTGTTGTACAGTACATAAAGTACATAATTGCGTAAGTACTTAAGTATTGGCACGCTGGCAGGGACCAAATGTCCATTACGCACAACATCTTAAGTAGTGCCCTGAAAACCTTATCAATTTATCAATCGGAAATTTAATTAATGAAACCTTATACTCAGTTCTCTATAAAGCAGCAAAATACAAAAATATAATTTAAGAACACTGCTACCGTACTCGCACAGCAGGGGCGTAGCCACAGGTGGGCCTGGGTGGGCCCAGGCCCACCCAGTTTTGGTTCAGGCCCACCCAGCAGTGGAGGCAGCGGAGTGGAGGGAGCAGGCTGAGCTCCGATCCCGCATCTGCCTCCCTCTCTCTCACAGCAGCATAGGCGCCCCGTACCAGCCCATCACTGCCCCGCCCCCCTCCGCCGCCGCACCTTTAAATATTGCAGTTTTGCTGGAGTCGCGGGCAGCCGGCATTGAAGACTCCGCCCTCTTCTGACGTATTTCCTGTATCTACGAGAGCGGAGCCATCATCCGACTTGCAACGAGGGAAGAGGGAAGGCTGCTGGAACCGGCGTAAGCCTGCCGATGTCTTCAATGCCGGCTGCCCGCGACTCCAGCAAAACTATAATATTTAAAGGTACGGCGGGGGGCGGGGGGCGCAGGAAGGAAACAGGGCAGATGGGAGAGGAGGGTTGCTGCACATGGTGGAAGAAGGGGAGAGGAGGGTTGCTGGATGGAGGGAAGGGGAGAGGAGGGTTGCTGGACATGGTGGAAGAAGGGGAGAGGAGGGTTGCTGGATATGGTGGAAGAAGGGGAGAGGAGGGTTGCTGGATGGAGGGAAGGGGAGAGGAGGGTTGCTGGACATGGTGGAAGAAGGGGAGAGGAGGGTTGCTGGATATAGTGGAAGAAGGGGAGAGGAGGGTTGCTGGACATGGTGGAAGAAGGGGAGAGGAGGGTTGCTGGATGGAGGGAAGGGGAGAGGAGGGTTGCTGGACATGGTGGAAGAAGGGGAGAGGAGGGTTGCTGGATATGGTGGAAGAAGGGGAGAGGAGGGTTGCTGGATATGGTAGAAGAAGGGGAGAGGAGGGTTGCTGGATGGAGGTGAAGGGGAGAGGAGGGTTGCTGGACATGGTGGAAGAAGGGGAGAGGAGGGTTGCTGGATGGAGGGAAGGGGAGAGGAGGGTTGCTGGACATGGTGGAAGAAGGGGAGAGGAGGGTTGCTGGATGGAGGGAAGGGGAGAGGAGGTTTGCTGGACATGGTGGAAGAAGGGGAGAGGGCAGGGGAGAGGAGAGTTGCTGGACATTGGTGGATGGAGGGGAGGGTAGGGGGGAGAGGAGGGTTGCTGGACATGGAGGGGGAGGGAGGAGTGAGGAAGGAGATGAGATAACAGAAAAGGAAGAGAGTAGAAAAACTGCACATGGATGAAGAAAATAGGCAAAAGCTGGATCCACTGGACAGTCAAGTTTGCGGAGGACCCAGCTTTTACTTACGGATGTAGGACAAGAAATGAAGAAGAAAGGCGGAAAGTAAACAAATAAATGGAAAGGAAGCCCTGGAAACAGAGTTAAGAGGACAGATAGCAGCAGAATCGGATACTGGGCCAGCATGATCACAAAAACAGTCACCAGACAACAAAGGTAGAAAAAAAATCATTTTATTTTCATTATAGTGTTTGGAATATGTCCACTTTGAGAATCAGGTGCTCAACATTAAAAGTTTATATTTATTTACTTATTTATGGCATTTTATCCCACATTAAACATGAATTAAATTGGAACCGGGGATCATTTAATTTTCTTTTCCTGGAGACAGTAATGCATTGCCCCCCCCCAGGCTCTCTCCCCGGCTATAGCCAGCTCTGCAATTTTGAGGGGAGGTGCACAGGTGGATTGGGGGGGGGGGGTGCAGAGGTGGACCGGGGAGAGAGCCTGTAGTTAAACATTTACCAGCACACCACTGTCTAGTGCCCACCCATCCAACCTGTTGGCCCACCCAAAAATTGACTTCTGGCTACGCCACTGTCGCACAGTATCTGCCCGCGTTCTGCACCAATAAAAATGATACAAGAAATTATTTATCTTGGGGGAAAGAGCTCTAGAGCACTCGCTACTGTTTATAATTTAAGAGCAGGTGCTGTATTTATAAGTTTTAGGATATTAATTTCTCCACCAATCACCAAAGGTGATAATTGCAAAAAATTAAATAAATTAAGTATATATAAAAGATACCATATACTCAGAACACAAAGAGACCGTATTTTTAGCTTCAAAAAGGTTGATTTAATATACAATTGCACACGAGAGGTAGGTTTTAAAAGATCTTTACAGATAATCTGTGCTTAAGTAAGGTAAAGTAGAGTAGCAGGTCTAGATCAAAAGTTATAACTTATAAAGCAGTCTGTTGCAAAGCATTTTGTGGTCCATTGAAGAGCCATGAGGCAGGTGGACTGCAGATCAGGAGCAAGGCATCTGGATTGGTGCTGAAGAGAGAATCTCCTGGAGGGAGAGTCTTGAAGAGAGAAGAGAGTCCGCCTCTTGGGGAAACAGCTTGTCCTTTTATACTCTTATTTTGCAGGGAAGCAGGCCATGTGCATCTGGTTGCTGGCTTCCTGGTTTTTTGCACTGGATAACTTGCAAGGCATTATGGTATCTTGGTCTCATGTCTTATGACATCACAAGACTTGCTGTCTGGATCTTGCTGACAAATGGTCTTTTGATGTGAAAAGGCTTCCTGCTCAGTCTCTGGAGCAGATACACATTACAAGTCCTTCCTTTCTGCACATGTCTGAAAGCTGATGGGAGGGGCAGGTATACCTTTGACAAGCAAATGTCTTGTTTATGGTTTCCCCTCTGAAGTCTTTGTTATCAATAGCTGGAGTTATGCCTTCTCCAGACTATCTGTCTGCTGGTGGAGATGTCTATCAGGTTTATTTTCAAAGCACTTTGGGAGGCTAAGTTCCATAGGTTTCTATGGAACTTTGGGAGGCTAAGCGCTTTGAAAATATGCCTCTATGTGATTCTTCAAGTATCCACCTTAGTCATGCTTTTGTTCAGTTTTTTTAGGTGGGAGGGCAGAGAGAGTTTTATTTCTCTTTGAAGCACAGTACCCTTTTGTCTCTTAAATGTCTTTTAAATGTTTTTTTTAATGTTCCCCAAAGGGAGAGGGAAGAGGGCTTTTGGAATGAAAGCCAGTTCTGCTGCAGTGTCAAATTTAAAAGCTGCACAAATATATTGGTGTATATATATGTATCTGATCCAACACAACATGCTACACATTTAATTCTGATGATTGGCTTATACCATAACAGTGGTACTTACGCGCTATGCCAGCAGTTGAGGCGGCGAGCCTGCGAACAAATATTCTACCCATAGGGATGACCCTGCAGGCAAAGTTGAGGGAGCCAATAAGGGACTGCATCTGGTATAGGGTGAGCTTGGGCGAGTGTAGGGCGTGTAGGATCTTTCGTGATAGGCCGAGCAACTTGTCCTCTGGGACTCTGATGGTAAGGGTTGTGGAGTCAATCTCAATACCTAAGAAGGTGATGGTCATGCATGGGCCAGAGGTTTTGCTGCTGGCGACGGGTACTCCGAAGTCCAGGGCAACAGTGTGAAAGACATCCATGAGGTCTCCGCAGGTACTAGATTGGTGAGGCCCAACGAAGAAGAAGTCATCGAGGTAATGTACGATGGTTTTCGTAGTGGAGCGCTGAGACACTGCCCAATGCAAGAAGGTACTGAAAGCCTCGAACAGGTTGCAAGAGACTGCGCACCCCATGGGCATGCATTTATCGAAAAAGTAGTGGTTGTCATGTAGGAATCCAAGTAGGGAGAAACAATCAGGGTGTATTGGAAGTAGTTGGAAGGCAGACTCAATGCCTACTTTTGCCATAAGCGTATTGCGCCCTGCTGCGCGAACCAGGGACACAGCGGAGTCAAAAGACATATACTGGACCGTTGCAGCGCCCTCCGGTATGGAGTCACTCACAGAGTGTCCGGGAGGGTATGATAAGTTGTGTATGAGGCGGAATTTGCCCTGCTCCTTTTTGGGGACAGCTGTAAGGGGCGAGACAAACATTCTCGGGAAGTGCGGATGGAGAAAGGGGCCTGCGATTCGTCCAGCTGAATGCTCCACTGAGAGTTTGGCAGAGATGATGTGTGACAAGTGGGTTCTGGAGCGTGTTGTCGGGGCTTGGTCACATAGCGGGATGGGGCCCTGAAATGGTATGCAAAACCCGTCCTGGAAGCCTTGGAGGATTAGGTTTGCAGTTTGCCGGTCTGGATATCGTGCTAGCCAGGGCCTCAACGCATCTATGCGGATGGGCGTGGGTGCCTTGTAAAAGAGGTCAAGGTTTGGAAGGGACAGCGTGTCGGGTAGCAGCTTTTCTAGGACACTGTGCAAGGGGGTGTGGAGTACCGCATGTTGCGCACAGGTGCTTGTATTTGCAATCCTGTAAGGTGCAGCTGCCTTTGTTGTACTTCCAGCACACCTCTCGGGAGAGCGTGGCAGGCCTCCCTTTTTTATTTCCGGGGAGGGGAGGTGCCCTGAGTTGGGTGGAAAGCCCGGTAGAGGTGCTGGGTCTGGTGAGGACACTGCGTAACCACAGACCTCCGTCGTCCATATCCCACGCCATGGTAGGGTTTGCCTCCATTTTGTCCCTGAAGTGCTCATCGTACGCCAGCCAGGCATAGCCTTCGTGCTCCCGATAGATGGTGAGCACTGTTTCCAGATAGCAGAGCATGGGGTCGATCTGGTCAGGCTGTTTCCTATGCACGATGCTCATCATGCATGCATAGGATGTGACCCAACAGGCCAAGTTGCGTGGCAATATTTTGTTGTGTTCCGGTAGTAGATCGTCCTTTTTTACGTGCTTCTTCGCGTGTCGTCTGTGTCGTCCTTCGGCCAGCTTGAAGATGTCAAAGTACCGCCTCCGTAGGACCTTTTTGCGCAGGGACCTTGGAACCCGCTGCCATAAGCGCTCTGGGGGAATAGCATATGAGAGTGCCGAAGCAACGGGAATAATCTTATTAAGTAGACCTAACTGAAAGTGTGGGGATTCTTCTCAACTAGTTCACATACAATCCCAAACACATATATCTTATATCCAGTATTATACCATTCAGAGTACTGATATCATTATGTAAATATTAATCAGACATTGTAATTTTTGTATTTTTTGTATGTATACTTTGTATGGGGATCTTCAGAATTCAAACTCATTTCCACCATACGGGGAATCTTCCCCAATTCTTAATGGTGTTTTTCATATCTTCATGGATCAACCCGATCTTATGATTTTTATATTTTTATTCTTGTAGTTTATATCTTATCTAGTATTTAACATTACTTAGCTTCAATTAATTAGCAGTAGAGCAGCAAATTTTCTTTCAAATCAAACCTCCGCCGACTTGGCCAGGTTTCGTGTATACTTCGTCAGGGAAGAGGTTTGCTACAATAAAAACAATAACATTAACATTTTTTCCAATCTTATTCATATCACCACATTCTTATTTAACTCATTCTTATTTAACTTAAACTATTTACCATTATGTGTTCACTTCCGTGTCCCAGAAAAAATGGCTGCGGCGTTCTCTAACGCTACTACAATTTAAATAGACCTCAGCTGATTCTAAATACTCTACTCTGATTGGATTCTTTACTTCTGTTAACCACCAATCAGATAAGAGACCACCAATCCAATTCGGAATTCAATCCATAAGGTTGTAAAGAATGTAATTGAAAAATCATCTTTTGTTCTTTATAATTCAAAAGAGATCCAGCGTTACCACCCTCCCAGCCCAGCCGGATGTGATCTATAATTCTCCATTTGATATCAGCTATATGATGATTTTTATCTATCCAATGTTGAACAATCGGAGCAGACGTGATTTTGTTATTAATACGAGATTTATGTTCATTAAGCCTAGTTTTAATAGGGCGACTAGATCGCCCTATATAAATCATTTGACAAGGACAAACAATGGCATACACAACATTCTTCGAGTTACAGTTCGTATAAGAGCGAGACATTAAAGGACGTGTAGTTCCTGGAGGTATCCATGTTATACCTTCAATCGTCAATTCACACCATTGACAGGTTTCACATTTATAGTGACCTAGTTGTTCCTCAAAGTTTACCATATACTCCAGCTTTTTATAGGTCAACATCTCTCCTATCGTTTTGCCTCTTCTAAAGGCACAGATGGGATGATCCCCAAAACAAGCATGAATCTGTAAAAATTTCCAATTATTATGTATGCTTTCTGTAATATGAGAGCTTAAGGTAGAATAAGGGATTACCATCACTAATTTGTCTAACTCAGATGAGTTATTATATTGTAATAGTAAATCTCGGTGTGAATATTTAGCTCTCAAATATGCTGTTTTAACAATTGCTTTAGGGTAGCCTCTCTCTTGAAAGCGAGCAGCCATTTTTGATGCTTGCATCTCAAACATCATATCTTCTGAACATATTCTCCTTGCTCTTAACATCTGACTCACTGGTAAACTTTTTTTCAAATGATACGGGTGGAAGCTGGTAAAATGTAACAAAGTATTTCGTGTCATAGGTTTTTGATATAAATTAGTATGAAGATGACCATCTTTCTTATATATCCAGGCATCCAAAAACTCAATACCTGTCATGTGATATTTGACTGTGAATTTCAAATTCTGTTGATATGAATTAAGCTTAATCATAAATAATTCCAACATTTGTAAAGATCCATTCCAAATGAAGAAAATGTCGTCCAAGAAACGTTTCCATACTGAAATGCTTTGATATTCTTCTAAGTTATATACGAATTGTTCTTCGAACTTAGATAAATATAAGGTGGCAATGGAAGGGGCTAATGATGCCCCCATCGCCACTCCTTGAATTTGTTCAAAAAATTGCTGTTGAAAAAAAAAAAATAATTTCTCTCTATCACCAACTGAGCAAGTTGCATCAAAAAATTCTTAGAAATTCGCTGGGGAGAGGGACGCTTGTCTAATTCTTCAGCAATAATTAGTAATGCATCTTTCTGAGGAATGATAGTATATAATGAAGTAACATCAACAGTAACTAGAAAAGCATTATCTGACACATCTAAAGTTTGAATACATCGAAGTAAATCTGTAGTATCTTGAAGATATGATGTAACTTTCTGTGCTGCCGGTTTCAAAAAGACATCAAGAAATTTGGATAAAGGTTCCAAAATAGTGTTACATAGCGCCACTATCGGGCGTCCTGGAGGTTTATAAGCATCTTTATGTACCTTTGGGAGAAAATAAATCCTTGGAATCTTAGGATATTCTTCCAATATAAACCGAGCTTCCCTCAATGTTATCATAGATGTCTCTAATGCTTCTTTTATTAATTCTTTTATAATCCCTTTTATCTCATCAGTAGGATCCAATGTTAATTTCTTATAAGTTTTATCATCATTTAATTGTCTCCAAGCTTCATCCAGATATTCAGCAACGGGAATGACATGCCTTCCTCTGGCGGGGGATAGAGAAGAGGAAGAGGAAGAGGAGGAGGATGATGAAGAGGAGGAGGAAGAATCAGAGGAGGAGGAGGTACTGGACCACCTGGAGTGCTTGCGCTTCATACCTTTCTTCCTCCGTTTAGGCGCCTGATGGTTGAGCCGCTGGGAGTCAAGAATGCTGTCTGTCATAGGGCTTGGGAGGCCCTGACGTTGATCTGCATAAGCGGCAGTTTCGTGGCTCACCGGCCTGGAAGGCGCGCTTGCAGGTCTGCGATGTGGTGAGGCAGGAGACCGGAGAGGCTCCCGAGTCGCCGCTGTAGCCATAAGCTGGACTTGTGTGGGTGAGGGAGGGGATCTGCGACAGTGATGGGACGTGCAGCAAGTCCGATGTCTCCGGGCGGGACCTGGAGGTGCCAGAGCTGCTTCTGGAGCTGCGGGATTTTGTACTGTGGCTGTAGTAAAGGCCGTCGTCCCAATCGGGGTGGTGTCTGCGCAGTGGCCTGTCTACACTAGAGCTGGAAACCGACCTGTGTCTGCTCCGTTTGGCACTGTGTACGTGCAGCACCTGCCTGCCTGAGGATGATGATCTGTGGCTTGAGGAAGGTCAGGATGAAGGTTGCCAACCTGGGCCGGGTTCCTGCACCGGGCCGCCGTCGCGTGGGTTGATGTTGGAGTCGGGTAGGTGGGGATTAGCTGGTAGGTCATGTGGGCGCAGCGTGTCAGCTGCATCGCTAGCAGACAACGCAGCGCCTGGTACAGTATCTGGCTAGCAGGGAAGAGCAGGGGAAGCAGGCATGTCTGATGTCAGCGGTATGGAGGCACATGGCAGCAGGAGGCAGTCGGAGTTGGTAAACCGCGGTGGGCGCTCAATCTGCCTTGAAGATGCACGTTGCGGTTGCTCTGCTGCAGCCAGGCTGGAAGTGGTCTTTGTGTCACATGGCCGACAAGGCATGCTTGAGATACATGGCAACACGTGGTAAATGAAGGAAACAAAATGGCCGACCTCTCCGGAAGACGGCCAAAAGTGGCTGGCATGCAGCAAGGGAGCGAGACCCGCAAGGGTATAGCAGCACGTGGTGAATGAAGAAAACAAAATGGCCGGCCTGTCCGAAAGACGGCCAAAATGTGGCTACCGTGTAGAGCGAAGTAGCCGGCTACGCGGGAAAAACCGAGGTGAGCGGCAAAAGAAGGAAATGTTAAATGAAGAAGGGCATACAGGAGCGTGCAAGAAAACATTAGTACATAACTGCTCACCGTGGTATTGGGCGACCCGGTACTGCCGCACCGGTCGTTAATGCCAAGGGCGTGGCACTGCGGCACAGGAAAGGGAAATGGGCGGCCGGGAAATCAGCTGATTAGATAGCCGGCTAGTAACGCGATAGGAAAAACAAAAGGAATCACCTGATCTGAAAGCTGGCTAGAAACGCGATAGGAAAACAGAAAAGCAGCTTTTACCGTGTGGGGAACCACGTTGGAAACTCCCGCGCCGCTCTCTGCCCGTGATGATTGTGAGATGGCCGGCTCTGTGGAAAAAGCAAAATTTAAAAAAAGGCGCAACACCGCTACACCGCGATCGCGAACAAGGAAAGGGAAATGGCCGGCTTTTGTGAGAAACAGAAAATAAAAAAAAGGGAGGGAAATCAGCTGATCTGATAGCCGGCTAATACCGCGATTGAAACTCCCGCGCCGCTCGCTGCCAACAAGAGGCTCCCTAGCCCTCGTTGGCAGCTTTTATGCTTTCCCCTGTAGCCCTGCCCTTTCCGGCTTCCCAACCAACAGCAAGGGGGTCTCCTGCCGCGTCATCTCAATCGCCGATGGGGAAGCCGGAAAGGAAGGGTCGCTCTGACGCAGAAGCTGCCGGGCAGCAGCCGCCATGTTATGTGCGGCTGCTCGGCATGCCCCTCGCCAGCCTACCTAGACTTTCGTTTTTTGCTCAGTAGGAAATTCATGGACAATCATGAAAAGATGGTGATGGGGTAAGCTTAAGGGAGGGCTGTATTTTTTGAGGAAGGAAATTCACTTTAGAATTTCTGAAGCACATCACTTTGTACGAACCAAAGTGTTTTTTTCTGCAAACAGGGACCATCAACAAGCTTGATCTCTTCATCTTTCCTTTATAGTTCTTTCTCTCCCCTCTGTGGCACAAGATTTCACAGTCTTTTATTCCTTATCAGGCAGCTATGATCTGGAATTCTTTACCAACAGCTGTGTAATTGGAAATAAATTACATGAGGTTTAGAAGGAAATTTAAAAACCATTTGTTTAACAAATACCTTAAAGAGTAACTCTAGGTAGATATATTTTTTTATATTTTACCAATTTCTATGTGGTCAATCTTATTGTAATCCTCACTGAACCTCTCTTGAGTGATAATTGAAGAATATAAGTGCAGTATTATATTGTATTGTATTTCCTTCATAAGAACCTCAAAACTCACAGTAGGAGCAACACTGGAAGTCCCAGCAAGGTATTTGAGACAGCTGCTGGGGAAGGTGTTTTTTTTTTTTTTTTTAGTTTGCATTGTTTAGTAGCCATGACTGTGAATGAAGCACTGGGGATAAGAGGAGTGCAAACTTGCAGCATGTCAGTACCTCATGCTGGAGCTCATGTTGTCTCTACTACTACTACTACTACTTAGCATTTCTATAGCGCTGCCAGGGTTATGCAGCGCTGTACAAGTTTAACATGGGGAAGGACCGTCCCTGCTCAAAAGAGCTTACAATCTAAAGGTTACAAACTATGTAGTCAGTGTAGGTATCATGAGTGGGGAAGGTGGTTATGTGCCAAAAGCAAGGGAGAAGAGATGGGCTTTGAGTAAGGACTTGAAGATGGGCAGGGAGGGCGCATGACGTATGGGCTCGGGAAGGCTGTTCTAGGCATATGGTGATGCGAGGCAGAAGGGGCGGAGTCTGGAGTTAGCGGTGGTGGAGAAGGGTACAGATAGGAGTGATTTGTTCTGAGAGCGGAGGTTACGGGTGGGAACATACGGGGAGAGGAGTGCAGAGAGGTACTGGGGAGCTGCAGATTGAGTGCATTTGAAGGTTAAAAGGAGAAGCTTGAACTGTATACGGTAGCGGATCGGGAGCCAGTGAAGTGACTTGAGGAGAGGGGTGATATGAGAGTATCGGTTCACACGGTAGATAAGATGTGCGGCAGAATTTTGGACAGATTGAAGGGGGGATAGATGGTTAAGCGGGAGGCCAGTGAGAAGAAGGTTGCAAAAGTCAAGACGAGAGGTGACAAGCGAGTGGACGAGGGTTCGGGTGGTCTGTTCAGAGAGGACTAATATTATAGAGGAAGAAGCGACAGGTCTTAGCTGTCTGCTGGATATGGGCAGAGAAGGAGAGGGAGGAGTCGAAGATGACTCCGAGATTGCGGGCTGAAGCGACGGGGAGGATGAGGGCATTGTCAACAGAGACGGAAAGTGGGGGAAGAGGAGAAGAGGGTTTGGGTGGAAAGACAAGGAGCTCAGTCTTTGCCATGTTCAGTTTCAGATGCATGTTCAGTTTCAGATGCCGGTTGGACATCCAGGCAGCGATGTCTGAAAGGCAGGCCGAAACTTTGGCCTGGGTTTCGACCGTGATGTCGGGAGTGGAGAGATAAAGCTGGGTGTCATCAGCATAGAGATGGTACTGGAAACCATGTGATGAGATCAGCGAGCCCAGGGAAGAGGTGTAGATCGAGAAAAGAAGCGGTCCAAGGACAGAACCTTGAGGAAGAAGAGCCATTAGAATATACTCTGAAGGTGCGTTGGGAAAGATACGAAGAGAACCAGGAGAGGACGGAGCCCTGGAACCCGAATGAGGACAGTGTGTCAAGAAGTAAATTATGATTGACAGTGTCAAAGGCGGCAGATAGGTCGAGGAGGATGAGGATGGAATAGTGACCTTTGGATTTGGCAAGGAACAAGTCATTACAGACTTTAGAGAGTGCTGTTTCTGTCGAGTGTAGTGGGCGAAAGCCGGATTGGAGTGGATCGAGGATGGCCTGAGAGGAGAGGAAATCAAGGCAGCGGCTGTGGACAGCGCGTTCAAGTAATTTGGAGAGGAAGGGTAGAAGAGAGATGGGACGGTAGTTGGAGGGACAGGTGGGGTCTAGTGATGGTTTTTTGAGAAGTGGTGTGACTACAGCGTGCTTGAAGGTGTCAGGGACAGTAGCAGTGGAGAGAGAGAGGTTGAGGATGTGACAGATTGAGGGGTTGACTGTAGGAGAGATGTTGTTAAGCAGATTGGTGGGAATGGGGTCAGAGGAACAGGTGGTGCACTTAGAGGAAGAGAGAAGGCGAGCAGTTTCCTCTTCGGTGATCTCAGGGAAGGAGGAGAAGGAGGAGGAGGCCACGCTAGGTTGGTTGGGGGAGTGGGTTAAGAAGTCACAGGGAGGAGAAGGCTTGGAAGTGAATTCAAGGTTTATCTTCTGCACCTTATCGCGGAAGTAGTCAGCTAGTGTTTGAGGAGAGAGTGAGGTGGGGTGGAGGTGGGAGCGGAGGGCACTAAGTAGGGAGTTGAGGGTGGCGAAGAGGCGACGAGGGTTGGAGCCAAGAGAATTAGTTAATTGAGAATAATATTCCTGTTTGGCAAGGAATAGGGAGGACTGGAAGGAGGATAGCATGAATTTGTAATGGGTGAAGTCTGACAGGGTGCGAGATTTCCTCCAGAGTCGTTCAGCAGATCGGGTGCAGGAGCGAAGGTAACGGATGCAAGGGGTTAACCAGGGCTGAGGATTAGTGCGCTTAGTGGGTCGAGAGACAGATGGTGCTAGGGTATCCAGAGCAGTGGAGAGAATTTCATTGTAGGCAGAGACAGCCATGTCGACAGATTCGGAAGACGAGATGGAAGGGAAGATTGGAGATGTGAGAGCATAGGGTAGGGGGGTCGACGGCCTGGAGATTCCTGAAGGCAGTGGCTATAGTTGGGCGAGGTTGAGGGGGAGGGTGATTAAGTGTGAGGGTGATTAGGTGATGATCTGAGATAGGAAGGACTCAAGGCAGACTCACTGCCTCAAGCCACCAGCAGGAGAGTTGAAGGTTCTAAACTGTGGTTTGTGCTTAGTTTGTCAGTTGGGAGGGAAATATTGTAGAGACAGGATGTGTGTGAGTAATCTGTCAAAGAATATTACATTATTTATGTCATATCCAACTGTATAAGTAACAGATGCATAGATGGGGAAATAAAGTAGGAAGAGTCCTAATAGGTCTAATCAGACAAAGGGAAGCTAAAAGCCATGTCACCCAAATTAAAGGAGCAGGATGAAAGTTAAAAGAAAAAAAAACAGAAAAAAGGGAGATTATGAAAGCGTTTGTGCGCTTGTATGGAACAGTTTTATGATGAAAGTGATTCTGAAGTGCGGGATGGATTCTTTCAGAATCTTCATCTCCCTAAACTCACAGACAAACAACAAAAATTATCGAGAGGTACAAAGAGTTATCAAAAAGCTGAAACTGGCAAAAAAACCCAGGGCCTGATGGACTACAGGTACAATATTATAAAAATTTACAGGATTTGATCATTGGGCCTTTCTTAGCCATGTTCAAGCACATTTGGAGTATGTAAAACTTGGGCAACACTATGAACCATGTGCATATCATTGTTTTCCCCTAGCCTAGAAAAGACAAGGAGCAGAGAGGGTCTTATTGAATCAAGACATAAAAATAGTGGCATTTTTGCTAGCCCAATGACTGGTAACCTCCTCCTAGGTTTTGATAAGAACTGACAATATAAATGTTAGAAACTCTCCGCCCGATATTCAAAGAGATATAACTGGGCAGGAGAGGCCCTCCTGCCACCACTTCCACCCCCTCTACCCGTGGCCGCTACCGCCTTCCTGCTGCCACCCTCCTGCTGCCGCTTCCACCCCCTGCCACTGCTCCCCCCCCACCGCCACTGCCCCCCATAGCTACACCACTGTTCTGAACATCTTCAGGATGCACTCACAAGTTGTCACGTTTGTGACTGTTTTCCATGTGGGTGCTCTCCTTGCCCTCTGGTGGCCAGAACTGGTGGCTGCTATGGACTGTTTTCTGCTGTCTTCCATGTTCCAGACTTCAGTGAGTCCGGTCCGGATTTTCCAGGTTGCCAGACTTGCTCTGCTGGTTTGTCCTGGAACAGCAACCTTACTTGGCTGGTGATTTACTGCAGCTGTGGGTCAGCTGCTGAGGGGCTTATTAGCTTCTGTGAGCCTTGCTTGCCTTGGTATCAAAGGTCATCCTGAGTTCCTGTTGGTTTGTTGGAGTTCCTGCTCTGTAAGTTTCCTGTGTGTTTGACCCTTTGCCTGGACCTGGACTTTGATTTTGCTTTCTGCCTGCCTAAAAGACTCTGGTTAGTTTATGGATTACCCGTGTTTGCTGCCTGCCCTTTGACTTTGCTGTGCTACTGGATATTGTTACTGTCTACTATTAAAGCCTCTTCTAGTTATATTCTGTGGTTCCTGCCTGTTGTGTTCAGCACTGCTTTCTGCTTGGGTGATTTGCCTGCTGCTGCCGCCCTTCGGCAATGGCCCAAGGGCTCACAAACCTAGTTCCTGCTTTGAGTATGTGACACAAGTAGAGGTGTTGAGGTCTGGGTTGACCATGCTAGAATCTCCTATACTGTCACGTTCAGAATTCCACCCCCTAATCCAGAAACTTCCAATTCTGGACAAAGAAAGTGGTTGAGTTTCAGTCATGAGGCAGTATCTGTTGCAGTAGCCATGGCCCCCATCTCTTATCAGCAGGTAGTACTTTCATTTTCTTCACTGCACTTGTGCCATGTTTCACTTCAGCTGGGCAACAAGGAGAACAGGGAAAGAGCCTCTTGAAGTGAGAAAAAAAATATGGAGCAGACATATATACATCTCTTTAGAATAACATCCAGTAAAACATATAGTTCTTTCATCTGGCCTATCATTTTTGCAATTGTAATATTAGTAATGTTTCCAATAATATACACAGAACAATATCTAATAAGTGCTAAAGAAAAGAGTAAACTCCTAAAACAACAATGAAATAAATACTTGGTTGCAAGGAAAACAAAAACAAGCTGTAAAGCTTTAAGATTCAGTCTCATAAAATTTTGCTGCAATTGTAGGCTGGTGATCCTGGTGGCAAATGAGCCTGCAACAGTCATTCCGTTCCCTGAGGTAGCTGTTCAAGCCTCTCTTAGACTTGTTACCGTAAAGTCTATGATATCTTGGAGTATAACCTTGGCACACCAATCACACCTGAAGTCTCTAATATTTTTCTGAAGTCTCTTTTATTTGAATAAATCACAGATAATTTACTCACAGTCAGATGTTCAGAAGTGCTGCCCCAGGGCACAGAGACTCCGTAATTGTGAGAGCTGTTTCAGTGGTTGGAGGTGAGAAACAGTTGAGCAGATAGAAGTATCTCAGAGCTGGGTGACTGGAATGTGCGATATCTCATTAGGAAGGAGATATTTTCAAGGTAAAAAACCAAGTTCATTGCAGGGAGTTTCAGCAGGACAGAGCTGTCTGAAGCAAGATGGTGAATGCCTCATGTCTGTAGTGGAGTGGAGGAGTGGCTTAGTGGTTAGGGTGGTGCACTTTGGTCCTGAGGAACTGAGTTCAATTCCCACTTGACACAGGCAGCTCCTTGTGACTCTGGGCAAGTCACTTAACCCTCCATTGCCCCATGTAAGCTGCATTGAGCCTGCCATGAGTGGGAAAGCGCGGGGTACAAATGTAACAAAAATAAAGATGGTGAATGCCTTATGGCTGAAGGGACAAAGAGGTGTTGAAGCCTCACACAGGCTCAGAGAGGAGCAGATAAAGACCAATGGGGACAGAGCCTGCCATCGGGTAGCAAGGGGTGGTCTTAGAGGACGGCTCTCGATTGGAGGGAAAGGTCATACCTGGCTGACTTCTCAGGACAGAGATAGTAAGACTGACCAGGAAATGATAGCAAGTAGACACAGGAGCCAAGCTTGGCTGAGAGAGAAAAGAGGTCTGGGCAGCCTCACAACCAGTGGTAACCATTCTTATACAGATAGACAAGTGTGGTTGCATTGCCTGAGAACTACATTACACACTGTTAAGACTCTTGAGGCTTGTTAACTTAATGTCTCCATATCTTAGAGTATAACCTCAGCACACAGTCCGACCTGCAGTCTCTATTATTTTTATGAAGCCTCTTTTATTTGAATAAATCACAGATAATTTACTCACAGACAGATGTTCAGAAGTGCTGCTCCAGGGAACAGAGACTTCGTCATCTGAGAGCTGTTGGAGGTGGAGATCTGAGGAGAGGTAGCTTTATTGCAGGGGAGAAAGATAGTTGACAGGTAGAAATGGTTCAAAGCTGGGTGACTGGAATGTGCGATATCTCGTTAGGGAGGAGATATTTTCAAGGTAAAAACCCAAGTTTGATGCAGGGAGTTCCAGCAGGACAGAGCTGTCTGGAATAAGATGGTGCATGCTCCATGTCTCTAGCAGGATGGTGGAGGGACAAAGGGGTGTTGAGGCTTCACACAGGCTCAGGGAGGAGCAGATAGAGACCAATGGGGACAAAGCCTGCCACCAGGTGGCAAGGGAGGTGCTAGAGGACAGCCCTCGATTGGAGGGAAAGGTCATGCCTGGCTGACCTCCTAGGACAGAGATAGTGAGAATGACCAGGAAACGATGGCAGGAAGACAAAAGACTCAAGTTTGGCAGAGAGAGAGAGGAGGTCTGGGCAGCCTCACAACCAGTGGTAACAGTTTTTACACAGCCAAGCAAGTGTGGTTGCATTGCTTGTGAACTACATTACACACAATGCCTTGCTCACGTACCTTTGCAGAGTGAGAACTGCAGCAATGATAGTCCTTAGAAATGAGAATAACAGTAAAAGCATTACACACATTTTAGGATCACGTTATAAACTAGTGCAAGGCTGTCAGAGGACAGAACACACACAATACCTTGCTCACATATCTTTGCAGAGGAAACTGCAGCAGTGAAAGTCCTTAGAAATGAGAATAACAGTAAAATCATTACACACATTTTAGAATCACGTTATAAACTAGTGCAAGGCTGTCAGAGGACAGAACAGTAGCTGATGGTCCTGTTGTAAGGTTACCATATTTACCCTAAGGAACAAGAGGACACATACCCCGACCCCTGTCACTTTGACCCCCCCCCCCCCCTCAAAGAAAGCCAGATTACCTCTCTCTCCCTCTATGTATATCCCTTCCACAATTTTCCAGTCTCCCTCCACCCACTTGACTCCATTCATTCTCTACCTCCTGTACCTTATTGTAGTGCCCTGCCCGGGCGGCTGTAGACCTGTCTTGCTCCCAGCACCGATTCAAAATGGCTGCTGAGAGTTCACGCGTGACCTTGCAAGACTTTTGCGGAAGTCTTGCGAGGCCACCACATGAACTCTTGGCAACCATTTTGAAGTGGCGCCGGAAGCAAAACAGTCTGCAGCTGCGCTAGGCAGGAAAGAGGAGGCTATTTCCTGCACCGAAGAGGTCATTAGACCACCAGGGCACTACAATAACGTAAAGGAGGGGAGGATAGGATAGCCTGAGGCCCGCTTGCCCGTCCACCCACCAGCCTGCAAATACGGACAAACAGGCAGGCTGGCAAAACCCGTCTGTGACCTCAAAAAGAGGACATGTCCAGGTAAAACTGGACGTATGGTAACTTTATGTTGTTGTAAATTATGCTGATCCATGTTGGGCTTCAGAATTTAGTTGCAGGCTTTCTTTGCCTTCTGCATAAAGTTTCAATGAAGACTTGTGCTGCGGCGCCTTTCATGTAGTAGTAGTAGCAGCAGTTGTTTAGGCCACAGGTCAGTTCTTACATAACTTCTAGCAAGCTTTGTTATCATTATTATTGTCCTCTTTTACTTTGTCTCAATCTATTTAGTGTCCATGTTAGCCTTAATTAAGTTTCAAAGAGTTTTTAATTTCCTTTGGAGCATGCAACCTTTGATCCAGATTTCAAATATAAATACAATTGGTAGAACAAGGTTAATGGCAGACTACATGCTGTTGGCAGCCTGTGCTGTGAGACTGAAGAATCTCACCACTTTGTAAGTAAAGACTTTATTTCTATTTCTTATTTGGCTGCTTTCTTTCCTTTTTATTTGAGCATTTATTAAATATCATTTTAGGCATCAAGGTGTCCCAGTAGTTCATAAGTACATGTGCATAAGTAATACCACACTGGGAAAAGACCAAGGGTCCATCGAGCCCAGCATCCTGTCCATGACAGTGGCCAATCCAGGCCAAGGGCACCTGGCAAGCTTCCCAAATGTACAAACATTCTATACATGTTATTCCTGGAATTGTGGATTTTTCCCTAGTCCATATAGTAGTGGTTTATGGACTTGTTCTTTAGGAAACCGTCTAACCCCTTTCTAAACTCTGCTAAGCTAACCGCCTTCACCACGTTCTCCGGCAATGGATTCCAGAGTTTAATTATGCATTGGGTGAAGAAACGTTGTCTCCGATTTGTTTTAAATTTACTACACTGTAGTTTCATCGCATGCCCCCTAGTCCTAGTATTTTTGGAAAGCGTGAACAGATGCTTCACATCCATCTGTTCCATTCCACTATTATTTTATATACCTCTATCATGTCTCCCCTCAGCCGTTTCTTCTCCAAGCTGAAAAGCCCTAGCCTCCTTAGTCTTTCTTCATAGGGAATTCGTCCCATCCCCGCTATCATTTTAGTCGCCCTTCGCTGCACCTTTTCCAATTCTACTATCCGCCTTATTTTCGAAAGAGAAAGATCCCCATATTTCGACCCAAATCGGGAGATGGGCGTCTTTCTCCCATGGGCACCCAAATCGGTATAATCAAAAGCCGATTTTGGGCGTCTTCAACTGCAATCTGTTGCGGAAACGGCCAAGGTTGACGGGGGCGTGTCGGAGGTGTGGTGAAGGCGGGACTGGGGCATGTCTATCGGGCGAGGAGAGATGGGCGTCTTCGGCCGATAATTGAAAAAAAGAAAGGCGTTTTTAGCGCAAATTTAGGTCACTTTTTTTGGACCCTTTTTTTCACGAACAAGTCCCAAAAAAGTGCTCTAAATGATCAGATGACCACCAGAGGGAATCGGGGATGACCACCCCTGACTCCCCCAGTGGTCACTAACCCCCTCCCACCCAAAAAAAACAACTTTAAAAACTTTTGTTTTCCAGCCTGTATGGCAGCCTCAAATGTCATACCCAGCTCCATGACAGCAGTATGCAGGTCCCTGGAGCAGTTGTTAGTGGGTGCAGTGGACTTCAGCCAGGTGGACCCAGGCCCATCCCCCCCTACCTGTTACACTTGTGGTGGTAAATGGGAGCCCTCCAAACCGCCTCTAAAACCCACTGTACCCACATCTAGGTGCCCCCCTTCACCAATAAGTGCTATGGTAATGGTGTAGAGTTGTGGGGAGTGGGCTTTGGGGGGATTTGGGGGGGCTCAGCACCCAAGGAAAGGGAGCTATGGACTTGGGAGGTATTTTAATTTTTTTTAAAATTGTTACAAGTGCCCCCTAGGGTGCCCGGTTGGTGTCCTGGCATGTGAGGGGGACCAGTGCACTACGAATCCTGGCCCCTCCCATGACCCAATGCCTTGGATTTGTTCATTTTTGAGCTGGGCGCCTTCGGTTTCCATTATCGCTGAAAAACGATACCGCTCTGCTGAAATCCGCACAAATCCGATGCATTTGGCTGGCACAAACTGTGTTATCGGAAAAAAGATGGATGCCCATTTTTTTCGAAAATACGGTTTGTCCCGCCCCTTCACGTACCCGTTCTCGGAGATAGACGCCCATGGAGATGGGCGTTCGCGTTTGATTATGCCCCTCCACATCTTTCTTGAGATGCGGCAACCAGAATTGAACATAATTCTCAAGGTGCGGTGGCAGCATGGAGTGATACAACGGCATTATAACATCCTCACACCTGTTTTCCATACCTTTCCTAATAATACCCAACATTCTATTCGCTTTCCTGGCTCCAGCAGCACACTGAGCAGAAGGTTTTAGTGTATTATCGACGACGACACCCAGATCCCTTTCTTGGTCCGTAACTCATAGGCGTAGTTTGACTGTTTCATTTGGGGGGGCAAAGGATGGGGCAGAGCATATTAGCATATTCATTTGCATATATATATATATATATATATGCAAATGAATATGCTAATATGGAGGAAGGAAGGAAGGGAAAAAGAGCAGCCTTTTTTTGGGAATAACCATAATGAATATGTATGAGATATCATGCCAGCTCTTTCTCCCTCCCTTCCTTCTTTCCTTCTTACCCAGCACTCCCTCTTCCTCTACTGTAGTATTTCCCCACCCCCTTTCCCATACCATGCCTGTGTTGACCTTAGAAATGCATAGGCTCTATATGTAGAAATGCAGTACTGAGGAGGCAAAATGGCTGACAATTGACAGTAAATAGTTTCTTACAGGGGCGTATCTGAGGTTCGGCTTTAGGGGGGGCAGAGGCTAGAGTGAGGGGGCACATTATAGCCCCCCCGGCCGCCACCCCCCCTACCGCCGTCCCCCCCCACCGTCAACCTTCCCCCCTACCACCATTAACCCTCCCCCGCCTACCGCCAACCCTTTCCCCGCCTACCGCCGTCACCTACCCCCGAGGTCCGCTCCTGCCGGTATTTTAAAATATTACTTCAGTGGCAGGGGACCCCAACCCCCGCCAGCCCAGCCGAGGTCTTCATCCTCGTGCTGTTAAAGCTGCAATGCATCCTTCCAGTTGGACGGAGTTTGACGTCGCAGCACGTTGTACGTGCAGGACATCAACGTGCTGCGACGTCAAACTCCGTCCAACTGGAAGGATGCATTGTAGCTTTAACAGCATGAGGATGAAGAAGTTAAAGAAGACCTCGGCTGGGCTGGCGGGGGTTGGGGTCCCCCGCCAGCTGAAGTAATATTTTAAAAAACCGGCAGGAGCAGACCTCGGGGGTAGGTGACGGCGGTAGGTGGGGAAAGGGTTGGCGGTAGGCGGGGGAGGGTTGATGACGGTAGGGGAGTCCAGGGCGAAATCTGCGGGGGCCCAGGCCCCTGTGGCCCCACGCAGATACGCCCCTGGTTTCTTACCTTACAGAGTAATGTCTTCAGATGGGTAGTTAGTTCCATGAGCTACAGGAATGAACCTCACTCATAAATCAGAGTGCACTGCTTGGTGATTATCTCAGTCTCCGATGTATTGCCGATGCTCTTCTCTATTCTTTTCATTGTGTCAGATCTTCATCTTCTAATCTACTCTTACCTATTTCTTGCTCAAGCTGTTGAGAAGTTTTCTGTTATTATGGAAGGTTTCCTTTGCACATTTGCCTTTATCAAAAGTCATCCTAAAAATAGTCTTCACTATTTGTAGAACTATCATGAAACTGACCATCTTAAGAGCTGTACAGCTTCAAAAATCTAAAATCATACCTCTGGAACTGAAGCTCAACATAGCTCAAAGAGTTCACACAGCATGCAATGGAGGCCATTTTATTTGGTGTAACAATCATAACAATGAATATATAGTGAAAAAAAAAGCAAAATTTAACTTAATGTAAACGCAGTCGTCTTTCTTTCCTGTTGGCATAAACATCCACAATCTTCTCTGGATCTAGCTTTGCTGTTAAGTCCGCTTCAATGTGAAGAAGAGCCAAAGCTGAAAATCTATCTTCTCTCATAGTTGAACGCATCCAGTTTCTAATCCGTCTCATTGCTGAAAAACTTCGTTCTGATGTAGCTGTTCCAACAGGGAATGTTATCGCTAACTGAATGAGTTTGTAGTAGTTAGGATACATTATTGGAGTCACTTCTTCTTGAAGTCTTTCAAAGGTGACTGGAGTTTGAGAATTGTTAAGAAAATTCATTTCTGCAGCCACAAGATGAGGATTTATTTTTAGAAGATCTCCATATTTCAGTAACAGTGGATGGATGCCAGTTTTGTCACACCTTAAAACAGAGTCACAGGCTTCAGCAATTTTCATTGATTTTTTTGAGAATCGTCTGTCTAATTCAGAAATTATGGCATCTAAAACAGGGAAGTACAACTGCTCACGCCACCTATTTCTTTCTGTGGTTGATGTAGTTTGTGTTTCATCTTTTCTTAATGTCTGCTCTTTGTGTTCTCTTTGGCCCAGAGTTGTTGTAACAAAGAAATTGGTAAGAGCTACTGAGGTTTTACAAGCTCTTTTTCTTTTTGTAGAATCCTCACCTGATACTGCAATGTTGTGACTTTGACAGAATGCCATGATTTCTTTCCATATATCATTTCAGTCATCAGCTTGTCTGCATTTCTCAAAGTGTGTTTTCAGTTTTTCTATGAGAGCGGAAGCTTTTCCAAGTGTGATATCAGTGCTCTGAAGTCCTTTATGGGCAACATGGATAATCTTCATTATGTCTTCAAAGATAATCAAACATGCAATGAATGATACTGTAGTCATGTGATGATAAAGGCCACTTGCTTCCACAGACCACTTTTCACCTTTTTCTGTCAGATCTTTTAGACAATTCATGATGGCAGCATATTGTGTTTTAACTGCAAAAATACTTCTCCACTTATGTGCCCAGCGTGTTTCACTTGGTTGGACAATCTCTTTTTGCTTTAGACCTAATGATTTCTGCATGTCAATAAACTTTTGATGATTGGTCGGCTCAGCAAAGACAGAGTAAAGTTTATCAAGTACAGTTAGAAATCCCACAATACTACGATTTACTCTGCAGCATTCTACAAGCACTAAATTTATGTGCCATGCAATGAATGTATACTGCAAACTGGTGACCTTCTTTCATTCGCTGCTGTACTCCAGTCACATGTCCTGACATAACACAAGCACCATCATAAGACTGGGCAACAATTGGAGTATTTTGCATACCACTTGTTTCTAAACCTCTCTTGATAGCAGTATAAATCCCATCTACATTTCGGGAAGATGAGCAATCAATAAAGCATAGAAATCTCTCTTTAATCTGAAGTCTCTCTGCATATCTGATACAAACAGAAAGCTGTTTTGTCTTAAAAGACCTGGCCTCATCTGCAATTATCGCAAAGAAGCCTGTTTTATTCACTGCCTCTACAATTTGTTTGCAAACTAGATCTGCACAAATCTGAACAATTTCATTCTGAAATGCTGGGTTAGTGTAACTAAAATAACAGTCCTGCATTTTTTGGAAACTTGTATCATAGTTTGAAACAAAATCACAGAATTCACGAAAAATTCCTCTAAAATTGGAATCTCTTCCCTCTTCATGGCCTCGGAAAGGTAACCCAAGTTTTGAAAGTAATTTAATAATATTACACGCCTTGCAGAGACTCTCTGAAAGCTTTGCTGCTACTGATCCAGCCTTTTCACTCTGTTTGAAGCACTGCCACTTCTCCATGCTTTTCACATGTATCTGAGAAGATCCATGCTTTGTCAGTTTTTCTGAGATTTTCTTCCAATCTCGCACACCTGTTTTGATGAATGAGTCCTCAGCATAAGCTGTTTCTGCCTGGAAGTGTCGACAGGGAAAGCAGAATGCAGCATCTTGCTGGATGGAGTGTTCAACCCAGGGGAATTTTGCATAATGGAAAAATGAAAATGAACGGTTATACTTCCCAAACATTCTTTTCGGAAATTCACACAGATGTGGTTGATTTGGTCCATTACATTTTTCTCCAAGGTCTGAAGCAGCAGCTGGGCTTCTTATATCAACTGTACTTGTACTCGGTGCATCTAAGGAGAGTAGTAGCACTAATGTGGAAGCAGCCAGGGCTTGCTCTGAAGTTGATGCTAAATGCTCATGGGACTCAAGAACTGGTAGTTCAGCACTTGCTTTCACAAAAAACTTTCTAATATCCATTTTGCACTTGATAAATCAAAAGTTTGCTCTCTGGTATATTTCAGAATAGAATTACTAGATTTCCTTCCTCTTCCTTAGCAATTGCAAAGTCACACCCTAAAAAAACATTAATTTTGATGTCACTGTGGTAACAACAATATAAATTTAATTTTAATATTTTCTATCATCTTTATAAACACTAGGCTTCCCAAGGCAGATTAAAACTAGACAATTGCAAAGTCACACCCTAAAAAAACTGGAGAGAAAGAGGGGTGCACCCAGCCAAAACAGTGTTAGAGATCTGGCCATCTGAATTTATTTATTTTCTTCTCCATTTTGTAAGGCACTGCCTACCCAACAAAAACAGTGTTAGAGGACTGACCATCTGGATTTATTTATTTTCTCCAGGAGAAAACAAATAAATTCAGATGGCCAGATCTCTAACACAGTTTTTGTTGGGTAGGCAGTGCCTCACAAGATGGAGGAGAAATTCTCTTCCATCTTGTAAGGCACTGCCTACCCAACAAAAACAGTTTGTACTAGTAGACTAAAGATGGACCAATACAGAATGACAATGTGGATGCAGGCAGCAGGTTTGCTTATTTTCTCTTCACATTTATGAATATACAGCTAGCTACACAGGAAGACATCATAGAGGCGGAGGGAGAGCTAGGCTAGGCATGATTATTATTTTAAACATTTCTAAGTCACAAAGAAAAATCCATCTTGTAAGGCACTGCCTACCCAACAAAAACAGTGTTAGAGGACTGGCCATCTGGATTTATTTTCTCCAGGAGAAAACAAATAAATTCAGATGGCCTGATTTCTAACACAGTTTTTGTTGGGTAGGCAGTTGAAGTCACAAAGAAAAATCCAAATCTCCTCTCTCCTCTAACAAGATGGAGGTACAAAATGACACGTGCAGGCAGCAGGTTTACTAGGGCTACTAGAGCTAAGGCATGCATTTTTTAACAAAGAAAAAAAATCCAAATCTCTCCTCTCCTCTAACAAGAAGATGAACTCCGTACAGAACGACATGGATACAGGCAGCAGGTTTACTAGGCGAGCTAAGGCATGCATTTTTAACAAAGAAAAAAATCCAAATCTCTCCTCTCCTCTAACAAGAAGATGAACTCCGTACAGAACGACATGGATACAGGCAGCAGGTTTACTAGGCGAGCTAAGGCATGCATTTTTAACAAAGAAAAAAATCCAAATCTCTCCTCTCTCCTCTCCTCTAACAAGATGAACTCTGTACAGAACGACGTGGATGCAGGCAGCAGGTTTGCTAGGGGCCAGGGCTAGGGCAGGCTAGGCATAGGCATGAATGAAGATTATTAGTAAACATTCTAATTCTAACTAGTTAGAACGAAGTCACAAAGAAAAAATCCAAATCTCTCCTCTAACAAGATGGTGATGGCTGCATGGGGGAGTAGGAAAAAAAAGATTTTATGGTTACCACTGACGTCTTCTTCCTTCCTTCCTTACGCTGTGGACTCAGGAGGCTCACTTCCAGCACCGAAGCGAAAGCTTGCTGCAGCGGCGAACTAGCGGTAAAACCACCAAACACGCAGGCTCAACTCTGTCCTTCGCTTCCCTGCCCTCTCAGCGCCCCGCCCAAAAGGAAATGACATCACTGGAAGGTGGGACGCAGACGCAGATAGGGCAGGGAAGCGAAGGACGGAATCGAGCCTACCTGTTTGGTGCTTTTACTGCAACTTCGTCTTCGGGTGGTAAGTCATCGCGTTTGTGTTTGCATTTTGCGTTTGGGGGGGCAATGCCCCCCTCGCCCACCCCCAGTCTATGCCCATGCCGTAACTCCTAACGTGGAACCTTGCATGACGTAGCTATAATTCGGGTTCTTTTTTCCCTATTAGGTATGTATGTCTTTGGACGAGTTTGTCTTCCAAGTTTCTCTTTTTTTAACTGCTGTTTTCATCTACCCATAGTTTTATATAGAAGACATGGCACACACTTGTGTGTTCCCCTTTTGCACTGTCTGAAACTTGATATTGTAAGAAAGCACTGTGCACTGACACTTGTTTTTATGTTATGCTATCAATCTGTGTCTTCTTTTGAGTGCATGATCCTTTATTTACATCTATTGAATATGAGAAGTAAGTAACTCATTTTTTATGTATATTTTTTATTTAGGGGTCCTTTTACTAAGCTGCGGGAAAAAGGGCCCTGCGCTTGTGGGTAAAAAAGCCCCCAGCACACATGGCCACGTGGTAAGAGAACTCTTACCGCATGGCCATGTGGCAGGGAGCCCTTACCACCACCCACTGAGGTAGTGATAAGGTCTCCCACGCTAACCTGGCGGTAATTGGGCAGTGCACAGCGATGCCAGATTACTGCTGGGTTATCGCCAGGCTAGTCATTTCTTCAAGGCAAATCGAAGAGGAAGAAACTGCAGCCACTTTCACACCTAGGATTACCAACTAGTCAGTTTTCAGTCAGCCAGGCCGGTATTTCAAAGGCCAAGCTGGCTGCTGGCAGACCCTCAAAACTGGTAGTAGCAAATCTGATTTTTTTGTCCCTCATGCTGTGGCACTTTGGCATTTCTCAGTTCTCTTGAATTTCATTGAATCAGTTTACATATACATATATGTATACTTACATTATATATATTGTGCTGTTCTAGGCAAAGTATAGAGTAGCTTCATCAGCCAGCTTGAACTGTCCTCATGTAGAAGCTTTACCAGTAAACCCTCAATTCTTGAGCAAATCTTTATTGTAGTACTCAGAATAAACAAAGAAAATCCAATTTACAGTTCAGTTGCTTAGACAGAACTGTTGCCTTCTGCAGCGTCTGCATCTAGTCACCGCAGAGGCAAGTAGCTGGCCAGAACTTCAGCCCAGCTAAGAGGAGAAGCTGTAATGCTCAAAGGGGAATAAGGGGGAAAATGAATAGGGAATGACTTGGGAGATGGTGAAAAATCTTTAATCTATTGTAATTCAATTAAGATTTTTCACCATCTCCCAAGTCATTCCCTATTCATTTTCCCCCTTATTCCCCTTTGAGCATTACAGCTTCTCCTCTTAGCTGGGCTGAAGTTCTGGCCAGCTACTTGCCTCTGTGGTGACTAGATGCAGACGCTGCAGAAGGCAACAATTCTGTCTAAGCAACTGAACTGTAAATTGGATTTTCTTTGTTTATTCTGAGTACTACAATAAAGATTTGCTCAAGAATTGAGGGTTTACTGGTTAATCTAAAGGAGGGATCAGCTCCTAGAACACAAATGCATGCTTAAAAGACTGGGCTCTCTACACACAGCCCCAGGGGCAGAGAGGGAGGACTGACCCTAGCTCAGAACTATGAGCCAAAAGGGAGAGCTCACAATGAGTCAATCAAAGGATACTGCAAACTATAAAAGGGAGGGGAGCCCCAGTACCCAGTGCTATCTATTACACAGACAATTCAATTGAATACAGTTAATATTAATGCTAAATATTTAAAACAATGCACTGCCACCATAAATATGGGGGCGAAACACTTCCTGCCTGGTATCGGTAGATACCACTATTTAATTTCTTAAATTGTAAACATTATATGCATGCAAAAGTCCATTTATATCTGGATCTTAAACTTGGCAATGTCTTGCTTGTCTCCAATTCACTGTTGCTATGGCAACTTCTCTCTTGCAGGAGCTGAAATGAGAGACAGATAACACAGACAACAAACAACATAAAACAGAGAGAGAAAAGTCTTCGAGTCTCTGTAGTGGACAATAGTCCATGGTGTTCATATCTCCACATGAGGTAAGAGAAGTACCACTTCGGTGACTGGTCAGATGAAGGTTTATGTTTATGTTTATTCCACTCTTGATATACCACCTTTCTGTAGGTTTTCATTGTCCCTTGATCCATGATCTTGTCTTCCACTTTGTGGACTTTCCCATTCTCACTTGGAAAGATTTTAGTGATGAGCCCCAAAGGCCAACTGTTACACTGTGCTTGGCTGTCTTTCAGTAATACAAGGTCGCCTTCTTGTAAGTTAGGCTGATTATCCTGCCACTTATTCCAATATTGTAGAGTAGGAAGGTATTCTCTCCAACATTTCCAAAAGATGTCTGAGCAGGGGCGTAGCCACGGGTGGGCCTGGGTGGGCCTAGGCCCACCCAGTTTGGGTTCAGGCCCACCCAGCCAGCAGTGGAGAACTTTCATTTCAACGGAGGGAGCAGGCTGAGGTCCGATCCTGCATCTGCCTCCCTCTGTCCCACAGCGCTTCTCAGACGCTGCCTACCTACCGCCGCCACGATCCTGCATCTACCTCCCGTCTCAGCACTTCAGCAGCGGACCAGCGGTAGCGATTCATGCTGCCTTCTACTTCGTTCTAACCCGGAAGCGTCTCCTCTGCCGCGTCCCACCCCCATTATTACAACTTCCTGTTTCTGCTGGGGCAGGACGCAGGCACATGGCAGAGGAGACGCTTCCGGGTTAGAATGAAGCAGGAGGCAGCATGAATCGCTACCGCTGGTCCGCTGCTGCTGAGATGGGAGGTAGATGCAGGATCGTGGCGGCGGTAGGTAGGCAGTGTCTGAGAAGCACTGTGGGAGAGAGGGAGGCAGATGCAGGATCAGACCTCAGCCTGCTAAGGGTGGTGCTGTGCCCCATTGAAGAGAGGGAGAGTTGGGGGGAGGTCTTCTTAAGATAGATGCTGCATGGGGGGGCATGAGGTGGAGAGGGGCAAGAGAGAGAGAGAGAATTGTGGGACATAGAGTAGAGAGGGGTAAGAAAGGAAAAAAATCTTGCATTGGGAGGGGAGAGGGACAAGAGAGGAAGAAATGTTGGATATAGGGGGGTAGTGGGGAGGGAGAGATGGTAAATGTTGGACTTGGACAGGGGGTGGTGAGAAGGAGAAGATAGATGGTGAAAAATTGGACATGATGGTGGAGGGCAAGAAGAGATGTTGTAGAGGGAAGCGAGAGATGTTGGATGGGGCACAAGGGAGGGGGAGAGGCAGAAATGTTGGACATGGCAGTGGAAAGGAGGAAGAGAGAAAATGCTGCATGGGGGGAGGGGGAAGATAAGTGTTGGACCCATGGCACAAGAGAGGGAGAAATGGTAGAAAGTGGGAGAGAGGGAGATATATTGGACCTGGCAGTGAATGAGAGGGAGAGAGAAACACCGGAGGTGGACAGGGGAGAAAGGAGGAGATGTTGGATTCAGGAGCAGAAGGGTGATGGAGAGATACCGGACAGTGGGAGTGAGGGAAGAGAGAGGGAGAAATGTTGGAACATGGGGGAGAGGGCAGGAGGGAAGAGAGATGTAAGGCTACAAGAGTGGGGTGGGGAGAAAGAGGGAGCAGATGCTGGGCTAGAAGGGTGGAGGGAAGGAAGATGGTGGAACCATGTGGGATAGGCCAGGAGGGAGAGGAAGAGGGTGGCAAGGAAATAAATAAATAAAAAGATAGTGATTACAGAGGATAGAAATATGGTAATGAAAGAGAATGGAGGGCTGAGGAAGGAGTGAGATGGGGAAATTAGTGGGTGAGAGAAAAAGATGAAAATCTGATAGGTAGCTGTAAACTAAAAAGGAGGAGAACAGTGAGAGGATGAAATTTGAGTTGACAGCAAGGCAGAAAGAAGAAAAAAGAGAGGAAAGAGCTAAAAATAAGAAGTCAATATGTCAGAAGCAGGTGTAGTGAAGGTAAAAGAAGACAAATGTACAGCAGCCGCTCAAAAGAGAATTAGAAGACGACAGACAGGGAAACAGAAAAGAAACTGCTACCAACATGATGGAAAAATACAATGTCCAGACCACAAAGGTAGAAAAAAGCAATGTATTTTGAATGTTTTAAATGGAATATGTTGGCTTTGGGAAATCTACACAGCAAATGTGTTTGTATCGTGTTCAGGAGAAAGGAAATGCATTTCTGTTTTTATTTCTCCAGTGTTGAAGTACATGCTAAGTTTAACTTTTTGGGGTTCCGAGTTCAATTTTTGTCTAAATATTTTTATTTCTGATACGTGATCCCTTGTTCTGTATTTGGTGAGGGTCTGTTGGTGTGACAGTAATGGCAGGTTGGGAAATCGGAGGGAAGGCAGGGAGGAGAGGGGATCATGGAGGGGGCCCTAGCATGTCTAACACCAGTTCTGACCCTTGCTGTATAGCTGGTAGGGATCCCAAGCCTCCCCAGCTGAGGACTTCCTCCAAAGATGGCCAGAACTTCCTTCTACCAAGCTCTGCAGTCGGTGACAGCATGCTTGAGTCACCGACAGCTAAGCACGCATAGGGTGCTGGCATCAGTGGCTTATGGATGTTGCTGTTGTTTGCCAAGTTTGGTAAAAGGGAGTTCTGGCCACCTTGACAGAAAGTCTTCAGCTGACAGAGTTTGAGGATCCTTATTAGCTAATGTATTTATATTTTGCGGTAGGGCAGGGCAGAGAAAATATTGTGCCCACCCACTTTGGGCTCAGGCCCATCCAAAATTGGCTGTCTGGCTACGCCACTGTGTCTGAGAGGTATTGAACCTGTTTCCATTGACGCTTGTAGATATTACTACCTTTGAATTCTCCAGGTGGAGTATGAATGGCATCAGCTTTTTGTGCTAGAAGCATAGTTGGAGTTAAAATAGCTGGCAAATCTGGGCTGAAGATACACTGGCAATTATGACAGCAGTGACTTCTGCAAGAAAGGTTGTCAGAGCTTCATGTGTTAGTCGAAGGTGATCAGTTTCCAAGAGCATGGCATCAAGGAGCTACTCCAATCATTCGTTCCCATGCTCTTCCCATATGTGAAGCGAGAGGAGGACTGAAGATCCAGGTACACTTTTGGTCGCATAGGTACCTCTCAATGGCAGAATGGTCTAACTTAGTAGGTGTGATGTTCAACTCTCTGAATGCACCCACAAATTTGGTTATGCAATCAGAACAGATCTTTTTAGCTGGACCTCTGATGGAGAAGAATCTTCATAAGCCATTCATAAAACTTGAAGTGTCCACTGACTCCATAACTTGAATGCGAACTGCTTGGATGCTCATGCAGGTAAAACTCACAGTCCAACATTTACTGTTGGATGCTCCACCTCTTGTGCAT
The DNA here is from genome assembly GCF_901765095.1 of Microcaecilia unicolor. Taxonomy (NCBI): domain Eukaryota; kingdom Metazoa; phylum Chordata; class Amphibia; order Gymnophiona; family Siphonopidae; genus Microcaecilia; species Microcaecilia unicolor. Next base: position 79,837,369 of record NC_044038.1, on the reverse strand, counting down.
CATGTCACAACTGACCAGGGATGGTGGTTCGGTACTCAGCCAGTCTGCTGGCAAATCTGCCATTCTTTGCTCTTGTCTATGATATTTGACACACTGGTATATTACAGAGGTAATGCTATGTTTCTCTCCAACAATCCATAATCCTGTGACTCTGATAGCTCCCTCTGTAAAATGTCATCCTTGATGTTTAACTTGCTTGTGATAATGATGCAAAAGCAAGATTGATATGTGGTGCTGTCCTGGGATGATGAGAGGGTTCTTCTCACATTTCTCTACATCTGCTTGGGTGAGGCTGCTGCCAACTCTCAGCAGGCCTTCTTTGTCAATGAAGGGGTTCAACTTTAGAAGTGGGCTATTCTTTGGAAGGTTCATGCCTCTACTAATGCATTTGAATTCCACATACGCTTCTTGTTGTACGCAATGTAGGATGGTACTCTCAGCTCTGATAATCTCATTTACTGAGAGAGGCTTTGAACAGATGTGCCAGTGGTGGCAGGAGCTGACTTTTTTTATCAGCTGATTGATGAGATGAAGATGCAATATGAATAAGACGTGCTATAGCTCTTCTGAGTGTCATCCAACTTGAGAAACGAGAGAAGCGCTGAGCTCCCAAGTTGCTTTCAGGCACAACATTAGTAGCAAGAACAGTCATCTCTGGATGGATCTCTGCGTTGGAATCAGGGTCTATAAGTTCAAAGGAATTCTCTGTCATTGGAGGTGTGTGATCATGTTTTAGAAGAAAGTCTGGTCCTGTTAATCACATGGTTTTAATTAGATGAGATGCTGACACAGCTATGGTGGCACAGTTTGTTGGATTTTGGTCAGCTGGCACATAATGCTACTGTACTGGTCATGTTGACTTTTGTATATGCTCCACTTTGTTGCTAGCATACATGTAAAATCTTCTGGTTTGGTTGTAGCCCAAGACAATTTACTGTTGGTGTACAATTTGACAGCATCTATTTGAATGTCCATTTCATTAAGTATAATTTCTGCTATCTCTACTGCTAACAATGCTCCACACAATTCTAAACGTGGAATGGCATGATTGGTTGTGGTGCTAACTTGGCTTTGCCAAAGATGAATCCCACATGATATAGCCTACCTGCATTGTAACCTTCAAGTAGGCTACTGCAGCTATAGCAAGTATCTAAGAAGATGCAAATCTCTTTGTGATGGGCAGTACTGAGTGCTGCAGGGATGTAAGTGCATGAGATATGCAGTTGTTCAAGAGTTTTTAGAGAATCGTCTCACATACTTGTCGCATTTCTGGTGGTAATGGAACATCCCACTCTTCAGTACTTTGGGAAAGTTCCCTCAGTAGGGATCTTTCTTGAATGGTGAGTGGAGCCACAAACCTCAGTGGGTCATACAGATTATTGACTGTAGGCAAGACACCTCTGCATTTATATGGCTTCTCTCGGGTGGAGACTTGAAAGGTGAAAATGTCTCTCTTTAAATCCCGTGGAGGGGCATAATCGAAAGGGGCGCCCAAGCTTTCCTGAGGACGTCCTCGCAGGACGTCCCGGCAAAGGGGCGGGGAAACCCATATTATCGAAACAAGATTGGTGTCTATCTTTCGTTTCGATAATACGGTCGGGGACACCCAAATCTTATCATTTAGGTTGTCCCTAGAGATGGTCGTCCTTAGACTTGGTCATTTCTGATTTTCGGTGATAATGGAAACTAAGGACACCCATAATGCAAGCCCTTTGGTCATGGGAGGAGCCAGCATTCGTAGTGCACTGGTCCCCCTCACATGCCAGGACACCAATCAGGCACCCTAGGGGGCACTGTAGTGGATTTCCGATAAAGCTCCCAGGTACACAGCTCCCTTAGTTTGTATGCTGAGCACCCCAAAACCCACAACTGTACACCACTACCATGGCCCTTATGGGTGAAGGGGGGCACCTACATGTGGGTACAGTGGGTTTCTGGTGGGTTTTGAAGGGCTCACATTTACCACCACAAGTGTAACAGGTAGGGGGGATGGGCCTGGGTCCGCCTGCCTGAAGTGCACTGCACCCACTAAAACTGCTCCAGGGACCTGCATACTGCTGTCATGGAGCTGGGTATGACATTTGAGGCTGGCATAGAGGCTGGGAAAAAAGCTTTTAAAGTTTTTTTTTAGGGTGATAGGGGGTTGGTGACCACTGGGGGAGTAAGGGGAGGTGATCCCCAATTCCCTCCAGTGGTCATCTGGTCAGTTCGGGCACCTTTTTGAAGCTTGGTCGCAAGAAAAAATGGACCAAGTAAAGTCAGCCAAGTGCTCGTCAGGGACGCCCTTCTTTTTTCCATTATCAGCCAAGAAAAAGATCTAGGTGTTATTGTAGATAATACACTGAAATCTTCTGCCCAGTGTGCAGTGGCAGCCAAAAAAGGAATGCTAGAAATTATTAGGAAACAAATGGTAAATAAGACTGAGAATACTATAATGCCTCACCTAGAGTATTGCGTTCAGTTCTGGTCTACCGTATTTGAAAAAAAGATGTAGTGGAATTAGAAAAGGCTCAAAGAAGAGCAACCAAAATGATAGAGGGGATGGAACTCCTCTCATATGAGGCAAGGCTAAAGAGACTAGGGCTCTTCAGTTTGGAAAAGAGATGGCTGAAGGGAGATATGATTGAGGTCCATAAAATATTGAGTGATGTAAAACAAGTACTTGTCGATTTTTCACTCTTTCAAAAAGTACAAAGATTAGGGGACACTCAATGAAATTACATGGAAATACTTTTAAAACAAATTGGAGGACCCCTCCGAAGGGACACCACCTTGTAAGTGGTGGAGGGGCTTCCGTGTTTCAATGACTTAGAGGGCTATGCTGAAGGGTTACCCATATCAGACAGGCCTCTGAGGAGAAACCAGACAAAGAGTGTCCCAAACTGGAGGATCCAAGATGGCGTCGAGGGAGGACGTATGTTAGTTGAGTTCCCGTTTTACACCAGAATACCTGAAGAAGTAGGCGCGCTGCCCAGAGAATGGGGAAGAAAAAAGGCAAAGTCGTGGTGTTGTCCTCCTCGAACATGGCTGGGGTTCCCACCACTTCTCAGTCTACTTTGGAGAGATTCGGGGTCATAACGTCGGGGATATCGGTTCCTGCTTCGGGGAACAGCAAGGCTTTATCACCGAATCTCAGTGGAGAGGGAGTGACTTTGAGTCCCCCTGTTGGCATGACCTCTCCAAGACCCGGAAACAGTAATGCTTCGCTATGGAGGTCGACAGTGGAAACGCCCGGTGGGTTAGGATTCTCACGCGATCCGAGGAGGTCCTGGCGCAGCATTGACTCCGGATAATAAACCAACTGGGGGATTGGAGAGTGAGCTCTTCCCCCCGAAGATATCTGGAGCGGTTTCTGTGGAGAAATTGGACCTGGTGAAGCCAAAAAATGTCATAATGGACGCACTATGGGAAGTGCTGCAGAGTGTGAATAATTCTGTTCTTCAGATGTCAAAAATTTTTCAGGAATAAATATGTGATTATATCAACACTTATCTAATAAAGTGGAAGTCCAAGATATAAAAATAGAGACTTTGATTACGGAAATGGTTTCTCCACGAAAATCAGTTAATCTGGTAATGAAGGACAGTCATGTTTCTTGTAAAAAAGTGGAACTTCTGGAGAACCAATTAAGGAAAAATAACTTGAGAATGATAAATCTTCCTAAAATACCCTATGTATAGAGTTATATTACTAGTGACTTTTGCCTTAGATTTTTTTTTTTGTTACATTTGTACCCCGTGCTTTCCCACTCATGGCAGGCTCTATGCAGCAGGCAATGGAGGGTTAAGTGACTTGCCCTGAGTCACAAGGAGCTGCCTGTGCCAGGAATTGAACTCAGTTCCTCAGTTCCCCAGAACCAAAGTCCACCACCCTAACCACTAGGCCACTCCTCCACAATGTTTTGAAATTGTATTTCCGATACATAGCTGATAGTTTTTTGGGTTCAAAGATAAATATATTTCCTGATATATCAAGGGAATCGCAGACTAGGAGGTGTGAACTCTTGGCTTTTAAGCGAAGAATCATTGCCCTAGGTGGGACCTTCCTAGAGCGATTCCCTTGTAAGTGTTTTATTTCCTTATTACTTATTTGTTGAACCCAAGAAATTACAAGAGTTTGTGGAGTTTATCATGGCACCCCTTAAATATTTCTTGGTGGGGAAGAATTGAAACAATCAAAATGATGGTAATGCCTAAAATCAATTACATACTCAGCATGATACCTGTATTATTTCATTCATCATTTTACAAACAAATAGACACACTCCTAACATCTTTCTTATGGAAATCTAAACAATCCAGAATTTCATTAAAAAAACTCAAAGCCCCAAAAGAAAAATTTGGTATCCTTTTTCCAGACTTTATGCATTATCATAAAGCCTTCATAGCTCAGCAGGGATGTCAATGGTTTTCTACTAACATTGATTATACTCCTACTTGGCTATCGATAGAACAAAATATAGTTCAACCTTTTCACCTTCCCCATCTTCTTACATCTACATTAAGTGCATCACAAAAAGAAAATATAATCATCACTAACACCAAAATATGCCTTTTACACCTAGACGGTATCCTTGAGCATCCACTTAATAAATCTCTACATTCCTCACTATGGTATAATCCAGATTTTCTTATAGATAACAAACCTTTTTATTGGAAAATATGGTCTGATTGTAACATTTGGAATCTCAAAGATATATATAACAGCAAAGAAAAATCCATTAATTCATTCTCAGATCTCCAAACTAAATATAATATTCCTTCTTCACAATATTACAGATGGCTACAAATATCACAATGTATAAAATCATTTAGTAAAAAAAAGAAAATTCCTTCTCCTTCAACTCCCACAATATTCCAACTTTGTGAGACTCTACTTCACACAGGACATGTAGCATCCGCATTATACAAACTATTCTTGTCGTCCATCTATAAAAAACACAACACGCTAATACAAACTTGGGAGAATGACATACATATATTAGTTCCTGAACACATTAAAGATAAACTATGGCTCTCTCTCATCAAACCATTACCATCTGCTAACATATTACAATCAATGTATTTCCTCTACCATAGATCTGTGTGGACACCGAGGAAACTACACTCTGCACGTCTAACCCCCACAAACCTATGCTGGCATTGTAATGGAACATGTGGAACATTACTGCACATGTTATTTGATTGCCCTCATATTCAAAAATTTTGGAAAGCAATATGGACCATCATTAGTAAAATATTTGATTCAGATATTCCACTAACTTCTTCATTAATAATTTTGAAATCCTGTTCTCCAGAATTCACGTTGTCTCCCAATAATTACAAATTGTTTGACATATTAGTTACTATAGCACAACGTATGATTCTAAATAATTGGAAAACCTCTTCAGTGTTAAATGAACATTTCTGGTGGCAATCTGTTCTAATGTACCACAAGCTAGAATTGGCTTCCGCCACATTCACAGGATCAATAATTAAAACAAATACTGTATGGTCTCCAATTGCTTCCTATCTTGATTCCATTACAAATGAAACTACATAAATGATAACTACCTATCTTAGATTACTATTATAACTATAATTATATAATTCCTTGGCACACTATAATCCATTATATATCTCCATAATGCATCTTTATTTCTTTTGGTTAATGTTATGTACTATTTACATTGTACTAAAATCAATAAAAAAATCTTGGAAAAAAAAAAAAAAAAAGAGTTTGTGGAGTTAAAAGACCAGATGAAGAACCCTCTGCAGCAACTTCCTTTAGTTACTACTGTACTGGCTGCAATTACCGATTAACCTTCCTCCCTCAGAAAATATGAATTTGTAAGATTAACCACTTGGTGTTTTTCTTATTTTCTTTGAGATTGTTTTCCTGATTTTGGATCCCCCAATTGTGGACAATTATATATATTGTTGAGAGAAAATGTTTTTTCTTTTTCCTTATATTAATTTCTGTTTTTCCTTACATTTACGTGATAAATGTGAATGTAATTAAGTAAAATGATAAATTAAAAAATTTAAAAAAAAAACAAATTGGAGGAAATATGTTTTCACTCAACGAATAGTTAAGCTCTGCTACTCTTTGCTGGAAATTAACATATCTGGGTTTTAAAAGGTTTGGACAAGTTCCTGGAGAAAAAGTCCATAGTCTGCTTGCCCTGGGATTGGTAGCATGGAATGTTGCTACTATTTGGGTTTCTGCTAGGTACTTGTGACCTGGATTGGCCACTATTGGAAACAGGATACTGGGCTAGATGGAACATTGGTCTGACCCATTGTGGCTATTCTTATGTTCTAATCAATAGTGAATGCTGTTATTAAATTTCCAGACCTAATAGTCCTAGGGGACTTTAATATACTAGATGAGCCCACTCTCCCTGATCTTCTTCTTTTCTTACTTTCCTGACTGATTTAGGTCTCTCTTAACATGTTCACTGTCCTGCTCACTCAGCAGGCCACTCTCTGGATTTGGTTATGTCTAGTATCTCTTCTGTTTGTCACGGTTGTGGCCGTGCCCTTATGTCCAGACCTACTTTCTCTGTATCTAGCTCTGTGACCTCTCCAGTCTGCCTTTTCCTGTTGTTGTTTTTCCTGTTAGCCAAGTCTCGCTTTGGTGTCCCTGAAGCCAAGCCTCGCTTTAGTCTCCCTGCTTCTGCTTCATTTCCTACTTGTGACATCATGAGCCTACTCCTTTATAAGGACCCAGGGAGCTTTCTTGCGTGGCCCTTGCAACAGGTCTATTTTCATTTTTCTTGTTGTACTGTTGTTTGATTCTGAGGGAACTCGTCTTCTTGTTATGCTGTGCCTTTGGGCACAGCCTTGAGCCCTCTGTGAGTGGTTTTGGTTTGAATCTGTATGGATTACTTCCCTGTTAGGTTTGCTCTCAAGCAAAGCCCTCTTCTGTTTCTCTGTGTGCATTGTTCTGCTTTAAACCTGTGTAGATTACTAGCCTATTAACTTTTCTCCCAAGCAAAGCTCTGTTCTGTTTTTCTGTGTGTGTGTGGTTCTGGTTTAAACCTGAATAGATTCTTTCCTTGTTGTCTAGGCTCTCCAGCTTAAGCCTGTTCTATTTCCTTGTGTGGTTTCCCTTGTTACCTTTCACTGTTCAGAGAGCCGGTTGTTGCCAGCCCAGTTGCTTTCCTTGATTACCTTGTTTCCGTGCAGCTGGGTGTGCTCTGCCTCTGCCTGCCTTTCCTTTCCCTACCTGGCTGTGGGTGCTGGCTGAGTTCTGGTAAGAACATTGTTTGTTTTTCCCTTTGTTTGCTTTAAACCTTTCTGCAGTGTAAGCCCTGCTTCTTTCTGACTTGTGTATTAAAAGCAGCCCTTCCCTTTAGCCTGCTTTAACTCTTTGTCTGCTGTGTTTGTCTCCTGATTCTTGTGAGCATTGCTCCTTATCTGATTGTGTATGTAAAGGCAGCTTTCCCTGTTTGCTTGCTTTTCCCTTTGTTTCTGGTGTCTGTTATTTGACTCTGTGGCACAGCCTTGTGTATTATTATTATTATTAGTATTTGTATAGCGTTACCAGACGCACGCAGCGCTGAACACCTGACACAAAGAGACAGTCCCTGCTCAAAAGAGCTTACAATCTAAATAACACAGACAGCCTGTAAGTGGCTTCCCTTTACCCTTGTGTGTTGTGTGGCCAGCCTTGTGTACTCTTATGAGTGGATTCCCTTTACCCTTGAGTGCTGTATGGTACAGCCTAGAGTGTTCCTATGAGTGGCTTCCCTTTACCCTTGAGTGCTGTGTGGCACAGCCTAGAGTGTTCCTATGAGTGGTTTCCCTTTACCCTTGAGTGTTGTGTGGCACAGCCTTGTGTATTCCTAAAGGTGGCTTCCCTTTACCCAGTGGTGTGCTGGTAAATTTTTAACAACAGGCTCTCTCCCCGGTCCACCTCTGCACCCCCCCAAAATTGCAGAGCTGGCTATAGCCGGGGGGGGGGGGGGGGCAATGCATTACTCTCTCCAGGAAAAAAAATTAAATGATCTCAGGTTCCAATCTAATTCATGCTTAATGTGCAATAAAATGCCACAAATAAATATAAACTTTTAATGTTGAGCACCTGATTCTCAAAGTGAACATATTCCAAACACTATAATGAAAATAAAATGATTTTTTTTCTACCTTTGTTGTCTGGTGACTGTTTTTCTGATCATGCTGGCCCAGTATCCGATTCTGCTGCTATCTGTCCTCTTAACTCCGTTTCCAGGGCTTCCTTTCCATTTATTTCTTTCCTTTCCTCCTCTCTTCTTCATTTCTGGTCCTCAGCTTCTGCCTATTTTCTTCAACCTTGTGCAGTTTTTCTCCTCTCTTCCTTTTCCCTCATCTCATCTCCTTCCTCACTCTTCCCTCCCCTCCATCCATGTCCAGCATTTCTTCTCTCTCCCCTCCTCTCCCCTGCCCTCCATCCACCCATGTCCAGCGACCCTTCTCTCCCCCTGCCCTCTATCCACCCATGTCCAGCAGTGACCCTCCACTCCCCTGCCCTGCATGCACCCATGTCCAGTGACCCTTCTCTCCCCTGCCCTCCATCCACCCATGTCCAGCAGTGACCCTCCTCTCCTCTGCCCTGCATGCACCCATACCCAGTGATCCTCCTTTCCCCTGCCCTGCATGCACCCATACCCAGAGACCCTTCTCTCCCCTGCCCTCCATCCACCCATGTCTAGCAGTGACCCACTTCTGCTCCCCATGATCCACCCATGTCCAGCAGTGACCTTCCTCTCCTCTCCCCTGCCCTGTATGCACCAGCGACCCTTCTCTCCCCTCCATCCACCCATGCCCAGCGGCTCCCTTCTCTCCCCTGCCACCCCCTCCCAACTTGTTCAGCAAATTTTTCTGCTTCCTCCCTCCCTCCAGATCCGGTCCCTCACCGACCCTGCCTTGGCCATCGAATTCTTCGGGGCAGGCAGTGTTGCCTGCCCGCTGCCATCGCTGACCCTCCTCCGCCGCCCGATTGCACTTCAAAATGGCCGCTGAGACTTACAGAAGTCTCGCGAGGCCGCCTCTGGAAGTCTTGGCGGCCATTTTTAAAGCGCGAACAGGCAGCGGGGGAGAGTCAGCGATGGCAGCGGGCAGGCAACACTGCCTGCCCCGAAGAATTCGATGGCCAAGGTAGGGTCAGTGAGGGACCGGATCCGGAGGGAAGAGGGAGGGAGAGCCGGCTCGCCCTTTCCAACAACTGGCTCGCAAGTCCGAGCAAAATTTAACAACCGGATCTTGCGAGCCGGAGCGAGCCGGATCCAGCACACCACTGCCTTTACCCTTGAGTGCTGAATGGTCAGCCTTGTGTATTCCTATGAGTGGCTTCCCTTTTTTCTTGAGTGCCTGGTGGCACACCCTTGAGTATTCCTTTGAGTGGCTTCCCTCTTCCCTGAGTGCTGTATGGTACAGCTTAGAGTGTTCCTTCATGAGTGGCTTCCCTTATCCTTGAGTGCTGTGTGGCATAGCTGTGAGTGTTCCTTTGTGTGGCCTTGAGTTTTTCCTGTGTGCTTTCTGTTTGAGTTCTCTCTGTGAGGTTTCTGGTTGTGTTTGAGTGGATTGCTTTTTCGTTTAGCTGTGACTACTAGCACAGCCTTGAGCAGTCTCTCTGTGTGGCACGAGTGGGCCGTTCTTCCGTTTAGCTGGTACAAGCACAGTCCTGTGCATCCTCTCTGTTTGATTCTGTTTGAGTGTGTGGTTCTTCTGTTTGCTGTGACTCAGTGGCGTAGCCACAGGTGGGCCTGCATTTCGGGCTCAGGCCCACCCAACAGTAGCACATGTTTAGTGGTAGCTGGTGGGATCCCAAGCTCGGCCAGCTGAAGACTGCGAATGTTCAGTTTTCAGCGCATGCCTGCTGCAGACTGCCAAGGTGGAAAGAAGCATTTTCCCACCAGCTGAGTTATTTTTTGGGTGATGGTTGGGGGAGGGGAACAATTGGTGCCCACCCACTTCTTCCCTAGGCCCACCCAAAATCTGTTGTCTGGCTACGCCCCTGCTGTGACTACTAGCTCAGCCTTGAGCACCCTCTCTGTGTGGCATGAGTGGACAGCTCTTCCGTTTAGCTGGGACTACTAGCTCAGCCTTGAGCTACCTCTCTGTGATTTCTGTTTGACTTGGTTAGGATTATTCTTTTAGCTGTGACTACTAGCGCAGCCTTGAGCTGTCTCTCTGTGTGACACGAGTGGGCTGTTCTTCCATTTAGCTGTGTCTACTAGCACAGTCACGAGCAGTGGTGTGCTGGTAAATTTTTAACAACAGGCTCTCTCCCCGGTCCACCTCGGCGCCCCCCCCCCCCCCCCGTCCACCACTGCGCCCCCCCCATCCACCTTGGCGCCCCCCGTCCACCACTGCGCCCCCCCCATCCACCTCTGCGCCCCCCAAAATTGCAGAGCTGGCTATAGCCGGGGGGGGGGGGGGGGAGGGCAATGCATTACTCTCTCCAGGAAAAAAAATTAAATGATCCCAGGTTCCAATCTAATTCATGTTTAATATGGGATAAAATGCCATAAATAAGTAAATAAATATAAACTTTTAACGTTCAGCACCTGATTCTCAAAGTGGACATATTCCAAACACTATAATGAAAATAAAATGATTTTTTTCTACCTTTGTTGTCTGGTGACTTTGTTTTTCTGATCATGCTGGCCCAGTATCCGATTCTGCTGCTATCTGTCCTCTTAACTCCATTTCCAGGGCTTCCTTTCCATTTATTTCTTTACTTTCCGCCTTTCTTCTTCATTTCTTGTCCTACATCCGTAAGTAAAAGCTGGGTCCTCCGCAGACTTGACTGTCCAGCGGATCCAGCTTCTGCCTATTTTCTTCATTCATATGCAGTTTTTCTCCTCTCTTCCTTTTCCCTCATCTCATCTCCTTCCTCACTGTTCCCTCCCCTCCAATTACCAAAACTGACACAGTTCAATCAATAAATCAAAAATAAAATTATTTTTCTACCTTTTTTTGGTCTGGTGTTTTTTCCCCTAATCGTATTGTTCCTAGTTTCTGCTTCTTCTTTCTTCTATCCTCTTAGTGTGCTGTCTGTCCAGAGCCTCCTGCCCATTTGCCATTTCTTTTCTGTATTCCTATCTTCTTCATTTCCTCATTGATTTTTTTCATACTCAGCTTTCTTCAATTTATTTTCTGCATCTTAAATTAAATGTCTCCTTCTCATCCTCCAGTCTTCAAGCTCCCTCTTTCTACTGTTTCTCTCTAGCTCTCCATCTGTCCCTCACCCTCGTCAAACATCTCTCCTCTTTTCCCTTCTTCTTAAACCACATCAGGCATCTCTCCTGTCTTCCCTTCCCTCATGACGTTATGTCACCCTGATCTTCCCTGTCACCTACCTCCATGTTCAGTACGTCCTCCCATCTCCCTTTCCACTATGTCCAGCATGCCCCCCCCCCCAGTTTCCCATGTTACTCCATTTCCAGGATCTCCCCTTCCACCTTCTTCTGTGGCCAGTATATCCTCCATCTACTTTTCCACAATACCCAGTGTCTCCCCCTGATCTCCCCTTCCAGTTGGCTTCCAGCATCTTCTCCTGATGTCTCTTTTCACATGGCCTCCTCTCCAGCATCTTCCGCCAATCTCTCCTTCCATCCACCTCTCTCTAGCGTCTACCCGCCTCCTCACCAACATTTCCCCAATGTTTCCTTCCACCCGCTATCCCATTTTGGTAGAGGGTGGAATAGGGGAGGGAAGGAGGTGCTAGATGCTTGTATCCTAGATGCCGGGGTGAGGTGGACATGGTGGCAGCTGTGATGGGGCAATCCAGTGCAGCAAGCTTTAGGTGCCTCTACACTTGAGCCCTCTAAGCCCAGTTTCCCTATTCTTTCCCCCCCCAGAGTCCAGCATATCCCCTTGCCCAAACCAAGAAGGTCTGTCATTTTTCTTCTCCCTCCCCTTTCCCCATGTATTCCTACATTTCCCTTCTCTGTCTGTCTTTCTCTCCTCCTTCCCCATCCAACATTGCCCCTTCTTGCCCCCCTCCCTATTCCCTTCTTCCTGGTGTCCAGCAATGCATATCCCAACCCACAACTGTGTGCCATCTTTCTTCTCCCTCCCTTGCCCCACATATTCCAGCATCCCCCTCACTCCTTCCATGTCCAACTTTATCCATCCCCCCCCCCCATCCACTCCCTTCCCTCAAGCCTGTTCTCGTTCCGTTGCTGGACTTCCCCTGCCCAACGTGTTGAAGGATCAATCTCTCTTTCTCTCCCCTCCCCTGTTCTGCTTTGTCCCTTCATGCACTCTTCCCCCCACCCCCCGCTCCCTCACCTCAAACCTGTCCTCGTCTCGTGGATCTTTCCCAGTGCAGCCAGAAGTAGAAACGGCAGGTGCGGAGCCTCGTGCTGCTGTGAATCAAGTTGGAAGAGCCGCCCCCTTCTTGACAGCAGGAAGTGCGTGAGAGCGAGGGAGGGTGCATCCGGCAGACAGAACCCCCCCCCCCCCCCCCGCTGTAACAACGGAGTCTGTAACCAGCTGGTTTTAGTTTCTGCTCATCGGGGCTCTACTGTGAAGGAGCTGCAGGGCAGTACTAGGACAGATCTGAAGGGAGAGAGCGGGTGGGGGAAGAAGAAGGGGAGAGAGATACTAGAACGCTTTCAGCAGGGAAGGGACAAGGGAGAGTAACGCATTCAGTCCAGCAGCGTTGGGGAGGGATTCACCACTGCAGCTGCTGCTGCGACGATGACGATGAAGGAATCAACTATTTACCCCCCAGAGTGGCGGGTTGCGCCGCCCCTGGGAGCTGGCTCGCCTGCCGGAACAACCGGCTCGCAAGAGCTTTAAAAATTTAACAAACGGCTCTTGCGAGCAGGTGCGAGCCGGCTCCAGCACACCACTGGTCACGAGCATCTTCTCTGTTTGGTTCTGTTTGTGTTTGAGTGGGTGGTTCTGTTTAGCTATGACTACTAGCGCAGCTTTCAGCGGTCTCTCTGTGTGGCACGAGTGGGCCATTCTTCCGTTTAGCTGTGTCTACTAGCACAGTCCTGAGCATCCTCTCTGTTTGATTCTGTTTGAGTGGGTGGTTCTTCTGTTTGCTGTGACTACTAGCTCAGCCTTGAGCTGCCTCTCTGTGTGATATGAGTGGACAGCTCTTTCGTTTAGCTGGTACTACTAGCTCAGCCTTGAGCTACCTCTCTGTGTGATTTCTGTTTGACTTGGTTAGGATTATTCATTTATAGCTGTGGATCTAGCACAGCCCTGAGTATCCTCTCTGTTTGGTTCTGTTTGTGCTTGAGTGGGTGGTTCTTCTGTTTAGCTGGGACTACTAGCCCAGCCTGGGCTACCGCTCTGTGTGATGTCTGCTCAACTTAGCTAGGACTATTCATTTATAGCTAGGGTTCTAAGCCCAGTCCTGTGCTGCCTTTCTGTGTGGTTTTCTTATCTTTTACTTGTGGTTTCTACCATGTGAGTCTAAGTGGGGTTGTCTTTTCCCCTTCAGTTTCTTTATGCCTGTGTGTAGGGTCTTTTGACCCATTGTTTGTGGCTCTGTTTAGTGCAGTGTGTGTGCACTGCTTGAGTAGTACTTGCTCAAGAGATTCCATTCTGTTTCTTTCCCCTTCCCTCTGCTATGATTCGGTTCCAGTTCGGCCGTACACTTGGACTCTGTATGAGTAGGTTCCGGATTGGCCTTGCAGCCCGCCTGAGTGGTCTATCTCCCTTTTCTGGTGGTGTTTGTTGCTTGTCTTGAGTGTGCTCTGTCTATTTGCCATGTCTGATATCTTGTTTTTATTCAGTGCCTGGTTTGCCTCTGCTCTGCACCTCCCCAGAGGACTTGTCTGCTGCAGCCTGGCTGTAGCCCAAGGGCTCACCATCCCGGGTTTCATGACACTGTTATTTCTTGCAGTAGCTTAACTGAGCTACTATTGCGTTGGATGGATCATTATTTAATTTCTTTTATGTTAACAGTGCCAGTTACCTTAGATCATTCTCAATCATCAGACAAATTGGTTAGAAAATTTCAATCAATAGATTTTTCCACTCTTTCTCCATTTTCAGAGGCCTTTCCTAATAATTTTGACTCTCTCACTAAAGACAAACAAGTAGGCCTTTGGAATTATATTCTTCAAAGTAAAATGAGTTAGTAATTCCTCTTCATCTTGTCAAAAATCCTTAATAATAATAATAATAATAATTAAAAAACTGGTTTCATCCAGATTTACTACTTTTGTGGCAGCAATTGAGGTGTGCAGAACATCTCTGACATAAGAATAGATTCTCAGACTTGTCGGCATTTAAACGTTCACAGCGGTATTATGCCCATCAATTAAAGATCACAAAAAAAGATTATTATTCCAAATTAATTGCTAAAGTGAGTGATTCCCATAAGAAGCTATTTTCCATTTTTGCTTCATTAACATGGTCTCCCTTTATTCCCTAGTTATGCCCTCAGTAGATTCTTTGGCTTGCTTCTTCATTGCTAAGGTAGCATTGTTGAGCTCTTCTTTTGTAAATTGTCCGGTATAAACTTCAGTTTTAGATTCCACATCTACTCTTTGTTCCCAATGGACCTCTTTTCGTCTTCCCTCTTGTGACCTAATAAGGATGACGATGGATTTGTATGAATACTACAACATATAATTTAGACCCATTACCTTCCTCTTGGTTGAAACTTCCATCACTGGGACTATTAACAGTGGCTCAGCAACTTATTTCAAAGAGTTTATCAGAAGGTTACCTACCTACCCCTCTTAAGTCAGCTATTGACCCAAAGTCCCAGCAAGTTACCATCCAATATTCAACCTACCATTTATGGCAAAATGGATTGAAAAAGTTGTTTTTCTTCAGTTGTAAGCTCATTTAGAAGGACCCATGATTCCCCATCCCTGACAGGATTCCAGACGGGGTTTTAGCACAGAGACAGGTATGACTTCTATATTAAGTGAAGTGTACAAGAAGTTCGACGAAGGCCTTGTTGAGCTGTCAGTGTCCTTGCAGGTATGATCCTGAAATGGTTTGCATCCTTTCTTCAGGATTGTGCCTTCAGTTTTGACTGTTCTGAGAAACAGCCAAATACTTATTACTTAACCTGTGGTGTTCCATGGGGGTTGATACTTTCCCCAGTTCTGTTTAACATTTTTTAAAGTCTTGTGGCTTATTTAATCCACTCTTCAGAGTTAAGTACTTTCATGGTCTCAGGCTCTAAACAAGCAGTCACGGACTCTGGAACAACGTGAGCCCTTGGACTAATGTTGATGAGCGGCAGCAGCAAGCAAAACCCTCCAACCAGGACTGGACTAAACAAGCAAGACTGGAACAACAGGACTGGAGCTGAAGCTGTAGGCAGGCAGGGCTGGAACAGACAAGACTGGAACAACAGGACTGGAACTGAAGCTGTAGGCAGGCAGGGCTAGAACAGACAGGACTGGAACAACAGGACTGAAGCTGTAGGCAGGCAGGGCTGGAACAGACAGGACTGGAGCTGAAGCTCACTCAAGGCTATGCCACACTACACTCAAGGATAAGGGGAAGCCACTCAAAGACAAGCTGGGGAACTAAGCAGAAGAGCTAAGCCTAGACACAGACAAACAGGAAAACCAAAGCAGAAGTTCACCCTAGCACACAGACAGGAGAAATAAGCAGAAGGGCTAACCCCTAGCCCACAGAAAAACAGAAGGGCCACACAGGCACACTACCTAGGAAACAGGACAGAAGTGCTAAACAAGCACACCGACTGGGAAACAGGGCAGAAATGCTAACAAGCACATTGACAAACCTGGAGACCTTTGGCTTTGCAAAGGCCCTGAATGAATCTCCACCACTTCCTTATAAAGGCCCTCACTAATGATGTCACAGCTACAGGACAGAGGCAGGAAACACACTGAACACCAAAGTGAGGCTTGGAGCACACAGGAAGTGGAAGCACTACAGGAAAGAGGCTTGAAACACACTGGAAGTAGAAACACTACAGGAAAGAAGCAACAATGCAAGGGGAAAGAACAGCAGACCTGCCAAGTCTCCTGCATTCAGCATAGACTCCCGCTTTGGCGGGTCATCTCCTGCACTCCCACCAAAGTGGGAAAGTCTCCTGCTGAGACACTGTGGCGGTAGCTCCCCCTTCCACTCGGTATTCATATCCTGGCCATTGCTGCTTCTCCTGTTGAGCAGCAATGGCTGCAACCAAAAAGAAAGCACAGGGCCACAGCAGCCTTCAGGCATGTGCTTCGGCTCTGCCACTCCTCTCTCCTTTCTCTGCCCCTGGAGCAGGAAGTTGACACTGACTTCCTGCTCCGCTCTGGGGTCAGAGAGAGGAAAGATGAGCGGCAGAGCCGATAGCACATGCCTGAAGGCCGTGGCAGTGCCGTGCTTGCTTTTTACATTTTTTTCTTTGTTAGCTTTTTTTTTTGTCAGCTGCTGCTGCTCAACAGGTGAAGCAGCAGTGGCCAGGAAACGAATATCGGGTGGAAGGGGGAGCGGGAGGCAGGAGGTAGAAGATGGGGAGAGAAGGAGGGGACATGGAGAAGGGCTGGAGAAAGAAAGAAGCTGCTGGAGATAAGGATGGGGAGAAAGGGGGGGATCCTGACTGAGAGCAGAAAGAAGGAAGACTCTGGAAGAAGGGTAGGGAGAGAAACAGGAGTGATATTGAAGGATGGGGAGAGAGAGGGGGGACAAGATGAATGGAAAAGGGTAGAGAGACACTGGATGGAAAGAAGGGGATAGAGAGAGAGACACTGGATGGAAGGATCAGGAGAAGGGGTAGACGGATGGAAGGATAAGGAGAAAAAGAGGGAAGACGGATGGAAGGATGGGAAGAGAAAGAGGGAAGACGGATAGATGGGAAGAGAAAGACACTGGATGGAAGGATAGGGAGAGAAAGAGGGAAGACTCTGGGTAGAAGGATAGGGAGAGAAAGAGGGGAATGGATGAAAGGATGCAGAGAGAAAGGGGAGAGTGGAAGGATGTGGAGAGAGAGAGGGGACACTGAACAGAAAAGGGTAGAGAGACACTGGATAGAAGGAGGGGAGAGAGAGAGACACTAGATGGAAGGATCAGGAGAGAGGGTAGATGGGTGGGAGAATGGAGAGAGAAAGAGGGAATATGCTGGATGGAAGGGTAGGGAGAAAAAGAGAGGAGATGCTGGATGGAAGGATGCAGAAAGAAAGAGGGGACCTGCTGGATGGAAAGGGGGAAAGGACAGAGTAGTGAAAGACTGGAGAATAAGAGGAAGGGGCATGGGGAGAACAATGGTGAGGAAAAGATGAAAAGCCATAAGTAGATGAAGTAAAACAAAGGAAATTAAAGAATGGATAGTAAGAATGAATTAAATCTGTTCAGAGAGAGAGAGGCAGACAAATATTGAAGAAAACAAAGAAAAAGGAGAGAAAAATGACAAATGGACAGGAAACCCTGGCAAGAGAGTGAAGAGAAGATGAAGGAAAGCAGAATCAAGAGACTAGGAGCAACACAATTAGAAAAAGTAAATGGCCAGACAACAAAGGTAAAGAAAATAATTTTATTTTTAATTTAGGATAAAGTAATATGGTAGCTGTGTTAATAAAGTTTAATAAATGCAAATAAAACACAAAATAGAAAATAAGGTGATACCTTCACTGATTTTAAAACATTTTTGATTAGCTTTCAGAGACCACCACATCCTTCCTCAGGTCAGGAGAAGATACCATAACAGCATTATACTGACCTGAGGCAGGAGGTTTTGGCCTCTGAAAGCTAATTGAAAAGGGTATTAGGCTAATAAATAAAATATTTTCTGAAATGGCCATGGGTTTGAGGTGTGCCAGGGGGTGGAGCCATGTAGAGTGGATGGAGCCAAGGCAAAGTGGGGCAGGTCTGGGGCGTGTACTAAAATCTCCCTCTCAAAAATTGGGACCCCTTGGCAGCTCTGGAATAGACAGGAGCCAGCTCAGAAGCTGACCATCGGGAAATAGGGTGAGTCAAAGAGGGGTCATGACTACAGTCGTGACAAATACATAATTTTATGCTGATGATACTTTGAGTCATCATTTTGTGTCAGCTGCTGAATCTGACTTTTCTCCTCTTCAAAGTTGTCTAGATAAAGTTTCCACTTGGCTCAGAGAGCACCATCTAATTTTAAATCTTCAAAAGACAACTGTATATTGTTTTACAGGCCAGACCTCAGTCGCTCCTATATCAGTATTGTTTGGAGCCAAACTCACCTTTTCAAGCAAATTTCAGCAGTGTTGAAATGAGGTTTCTATGCCCTACATAGGATAAAAATAGTAACAGGAACTCTTGACTTTAAAGTGATACATACTTTATTCCATGCCTTTGTCTGTTCTCAGCTTGACTAGTGCAATGTTATTTATGCAGGCTGTTAAAATAATTTAAATTAACATACTCATGAATCTCAAGACACCAAACCAGCTTAAACACAAACAGGTTTATTCTTGCGCAAGAGAGTCAAAATTCCAGTATCAGTCAGGAAGCCTGTCTGACCCAAAATTTCTCCCCTCTACTTTTATAAACCTTTCTCTTACAATGCCTACGTGCAGTTTCACAGTGCTTGTGTGTCTGTCATTAACATGCAGTGGCGTAGCTAGGGTAGTTGACACCCGGGGCCGGTCATTTTTTAACACCCCCCCCCCCCCAAAATCCAGTACTAGGCATACCGAGAATACAAAACACTCAGGACCTATAGAGCAATTCTACCATACCATAAGCAGTAATTTTACGAGTCACACAAGTAAAAGGAAAGCATCTTAAACACTACAGTGAGCACTAGAACATCAATTCACCTATTGTAAAATGAAACCAGACAGAATAGTACAGATCGTCGATCCTGCACAGTCATTGCCAACTGGAAGCCATGTCTTTTTCATAAACACAGATACACCCTAATCCACTATAGAATAAGTAATCATAAACTTTCTATTTAGACAAAAATTAAACTGAAACCCCAAGATGCTAGATTCTACATACAATGCAACACCACAGAAACAGAAAATGTAAATTTGAAAAAACTAACAAATACCAATCACCACTTTACAAATTAACAAATAGAAATAAAACAAACATAGAAAATAAAATAATACCATTTTATTGGACTAATACATTTAGTTTTCAGAGGCCAAAACCTCCTTCCTCAGGTCAATACAGAATAGTGCTGTTACAGTATCCTATCCTGACCTGAGGAAGGGGGTTTTGTTCTCTGAAAGCTAAGTCAAAATGTATTAAAATTAGTCCAATAAAAAGATTACCTTATTTACATGTTCTATTTATAAACATTTATTAACACAGCTACAATACTATATCCTAAAGCAAAAAATAAAAATATATATTTTATTTACAGTTTGTTGTCTCTGGTTTCTGCTTTCTTCATCTTCTTTTCACTATCTTCCTTCCATCCAGCATCTGTCTTCGCTCTCTCTCTGCCATCCAGTGTCTGCCCTCTCTAATGTCCCTTCCATCCACTGTCTGCCCTCTCTCTCTGCCCCTTCCATCCACTGTCTGCCCTCTCTCTCCCTTCCATCCACATCTGCCCTCTATTTCTGCCCCTTCCATCCACCATCTGCCCGAATCTGCCATCTCTCTCTCCCCCTTCCATCAACATCTGCCCTGTCTCTCTCCCTTCCATCCACATCTGCCCTCTATCTCTGCTCCTTCCAGCCACCATTTGCCCCAGTCTGCCCTCTTTCTCTCTCCCCCTTCCACTCACCCTCTGCCCTTTCTCTATGCCCCTTCAATCCGTCTGCCCTCCCTCTCCCATCCATCCAGGGTCTGCCCTCCCTCACGTGTCCCCCTTCCATCCAGGGTCTGTCCCCTCTCTCTGCCCCCTCTTTTCAGCCCCCAGTTCCAGCCCCCTTCATCCACCACATGCCTTGCATCCCCCCTTTTCAGCCCCAGACCCATTCTCCCACCTGCCCCAGGCATGGACCCATTTTCCCTCCTGCCCCCTTGTCAGACCCCAGTTCCAGCTTCAGACCCCTTCTCCCATCTGAGCACTCCCCCACCCCTCCCCAATCCCCTTCTGCCCTCTGAGCACCCCTCTGAGCTCCCCCACCCTCCCCAATCCCCTTCTGCCCTCTGAGCTTCCCCTCCCCCTCTGTTTTGACAGAGCCCTCTTCTCCTGCCACCACCCTGCCATTTTTTAAAATCCATGCAGCGACACAGGCAGCGCCTTGCGTCTGCCCTGCGTGTGCTGTGTGAAGAAGAAAATCGCGTCGCTGGCGTTGGGCCTTCCCTCACATTGTCCCGCCTTCGAGGAAATAGGAAGTTACCTCAGAAAAGGGTAGGACAAAGCGAGGGAAGGCCCGACGCCAGCGACGCGATTTTTTTCTTCACACAGCACACGCAGGGCAGACACGAGGCGCTGCCTGTGTTGCTGCATGGATTTTTAAAAAAGGCAAGGTGGTGGTGGCAGGAGATGATGGAGCACCCCCCACCCGCTGACACCCAGGGCGGTCCACCCCCACCGCCCCGCCCTTGCTACGCCACTGTTAACATGTTACAGTTCTAGACTGTTAGCATATCTAAGAACCTTCAGTTCTACTTACAAGGTCAGAGCGGAACTGTTCCTCTTTTTAATTATTTAGAAATTGTAAGAATGATTAACCCTATATTAGCAAAACATTTTTTCCAAAATCAGCAATCAAATGTCTGCAAACATTGCCTGTACCCTGAGCTGAGAGCATCAATTCATTGGCTTTTAACATCTTGCTGTGGGAACATCAAAGATAAAGCCTTCCCGTGCTGATACCAGCAAGGCCTGCTCCGGGAACAACTGACTCCGCCCACCCGTGACATCATCTGGGTTGGCTTTTGAGCTGCTGTCACGATTGTGACTATATTTCCTGTTGGACTTGCTTTGGGGTTCCTCCAGCCAAGCCAAGTCTGCTTGTAAATCCTGAAGCCTGTGTGAAAATCCTGAAATCCGTTCCAGTCCAGTCTAGTTCATTCCGGGATCCTGTTCCAGCTAAGCCGTGCTCTGCTGTTGAGTTGCTAAGCCCCACCCTGCTGGTGACCTCACCTGTAGTGCCTTTATTACCACCTGGGAACTTCCTAAGTTTGCCTTTGCATCTCTATAAATCAGTCGGTGTGCTGTTGCACTTCTGCTTGGTTCTGTCAGTGGGCATTTCTGCCTTCTGTTTCAGTGTGTCTGTTTGGTCAGTGGTGTTTGTTATATTCCCCTTACTTGTAGTTCTTGCTCTGTCTCCTTGTGCTGGCTGCTGCCATTGGGTGTGCAATTAGCTCTCACCATACTACACCCGGGATTGTTCTCTCCAGTTGCAGTACTCTGTGGTAAGCCTGTTTTTCTCTAGTGTTTCTCTGTGTGTATTGTGGCTGCCTTGTGTTCAGCCTTCTGTCAATGCTTTGGTATTTGTTTGTGGTTGTAGCCTAGCTTTGTGTTCTGCCTTGTCTGTCTTATTTTTTGTCTCTAGTTCCCCTCTGCCTTTTCCCTCAGTCCATGTTTGTGCAAGCTTGTTGCTGTATCCTGTTACCTGAAGAAGTACCCTCAGTTCTGAGTCCTGATTCCTGGTCCCTGTTTAGTCAAGCTTGATTTAGAGTCCTATTCCCTGTGTAAGTTCCTGTATCCTGTAAGTCCTGCTGGCTGCCCGCACCTAGGGGCTCAACTCCTAGGGAATGGCGGTCAAGTGCAGGTGAAGTCTTGTTCCAGTCTGAGTGTTCTAGTCCTGTGTGTTCCTGCTTTGCTTATGTACATCTGCAGCTCCTGTCTTGTTGATGTGCTAGCCCAGTTCTGGTTGGGGGGTTTTGCCTGCCACTGCCGCTCTACGGCAGTGGTCCAAGGGCTCATGAATCCAGTTTATCCTGGAGAGACCTGACAGCTACCTTAAGGAGAAACCTTCCGCTGGGGAGCTGAATTGGGCTGCTTGTACCCTGTGTTTTTATTTGGGTTGGATAGACCCATGAAGACCCTCTGTGGTAGGCTGGCAAGCTAGCCATCTACCAGAGAGGTTCCCCTGAAGGCTGTCATCCACAATATGCTTGCACTTATCTGACTCCCAACCAATATATGTGTGCTTAAGTTTTCTCCTACTAACCAGTTTTACCCCAAGAGTTTAACTAAGTCTCTAAATATTCTATAGGAAAGAGTGAGGGAACAAGTTGCAAGAACAATCAGCTTTATTATAGCTTACCACAATAATACAGCAGGATCAGGTATACAAGCAGATGGGGTGATTGGTCGGACGGACAGCACCTCAGTCTAGCACATCAGGAGATCTTCTACCACACCCAAAATCTCCTTGTCTTTATACCCTCCTAGTCCCATTCTAATTAATGGGACCCATTGGCTTTAATGTTACAGTTGTTTACTTTAAACTAGCTGATCACAAGATGCTCTGACAGAAGGACTCCCTCCCCTCTTGGACAGCTACTTTCTCTTTTTCAACTGTTACTTCCTTATTCTCTTTGCACCTGGCATTATCTTCAGAAAAACAAGTTTTTTCTAACTCAGATGCAGAGATGAAGGAATTCATTTTGTATAACTGACAGTGTCCAGTTTCCATTTTGTTTTCAGCTCTTCTTAACCTGATTTTTTCCAATTTAGATTATTTAGGCCTTAGTCCAGGCTAGAAAACTAGGCCATGCTTTTCCAGCAAGCTCCTAGTCATGCTAGCCATCAGATTTCTGACTTGGCCATTGTTTCTAAGAGCTTGAGCTCCAAGATTTGACTTCCCACCCTTCCGGTGGGGGGGCTCCTAGCTGTACCATAATTATACACCTGAGCTGAGACCATCATTTCGCTGTTTTTTAACATTTTGCTGCGGGAACATCAAAGATAAAGCCTTCCCAAGCTGATACCACCAAGGCTTGCTCCCGGAACACTGATTCCACCCACCCATGATGTCATATGGTTTGGGGTTTGAGCTGCCTTAAGGAGAAGTCTTGTTCCAGAGGCACATACGCTGGAGGTTGGAGCTGATTCTATTGCGCCGTTGGAGTACAACAAAGGAGCGCTCTTTTGTGCGGACTTTGGGAAGCCTTTTGGATAAGTTTTACTGAGACTCTGAAGTTTTGTTTTGGTAATTATAGTTGATAACGTGTATTTCAGTAATATTAGGAGAGGAAGATATAGTGCATTATAGAATATTTATCATCAGAAAACTGTAAGAGATAGGGAACTGAGGTCACCTGTTCGGAGAGGCATACTCTACTGACCCATCATAGACGCCTAGCTCCGCAACACAACAAATTTAAAGATCGTATTGGACATTTACCCCCCCTATCTCCGACCCTTATGTACCTAATTTACCTACCTTACCCGTCCCCATCATTTAATTGTATTTGTTCCTTTACCGATCTCAGCAATTGCCTATCGGTACTATGTAAGCCACATTGAGCCTGCAAATGGGTGGGAAAGTGTGGGATACAAATGTAACAAATAAATAAATAAAAAATTAATGTATATGATAATTACCCAGTATTAGGATTAACAATTATAAGCTGATTTTAATTAATGCAAGATCAGTAAGGAACGAATTTTCTTTAGTTTTTGATTTGATTCAGGAAAAAGCTATTGATATCTTGTGTGTTACTGAATCTTGGTTGGAGGAACATGATTTGGTTATTTTAAACCTATTATGTCCATCAGGTTATACAGCTTTGTTTCACCTAAGGAAAGAAAAAAGAGGAGGAGGAGTATTGTGTATTTTTAGAAGTGAACTGGAACCTTAAAAACTTGACGGGTTGGGAGGCATTGATATGGAGATTTTGTTGTTGTCATCTTGTAGGTTTAATCTTATTTTGGTATAGGCTGCTCCAGGTGTTTTATATAGAGATTATTTACCTTTAATTGAGTTTATTACTTTGTTTCTGATATGATTTTATCTAATGCCATTTTGATGGGAGATTTTAATTTTAGGGTTGACTTAGCTAATGGCGATGATTTTATTGATAGTTTTTTGGTATGTTTGGATGCTTTGAGATGCAGTCAGAAAATCGAAGTTCCAACACGTATTGCAGGACACATGCTAGAT
This sequence comes from Microcaecilia unicolor, assembly GCF_901765095.1. Lineage (NCBI taxonomy): Eukaryota > Metazoa > Chordata > Amphibia > Gymnophiona > Siphonopidae > Microcaecilia > Microcaecilia unicolor. The sequence goes on along the minus strand of NC_044038.1, from coordinate 79,813,467 downwards.
TTAGTTTTTGAACCTACATTAAAAAAAAAAACAAAAAACAGGTTTTCTGAATATAAAATCAGTGCAATTGATACCATGGTTGGACCATGGATTAATTACAATGGAAATTTCCTGTGTTGAGGATGGAATGATGAATAAGCTGCAATTAGTTTTGTATAGTAGAAGACATTATGAATTGGAATATCTAAAAAAAAAAACTGCAGGTTACTTCATTAGCTTAGGATTTTAATGAAGAGGAATCAGTTGATGTTTTATTACAAAAATGGAATGAGGTGTTATCTAACTCTGTAGAAACAGTTGCCCCTAAGAAAAAAATCTGTTGTGAGAAGATCAAACAGGGTTCCTTGGTTTACAAATGAGAGTAGACTCATGAAACAAGAGTTAAGGAGAAGTAGGTGTGAATGAAGAAAATATATGACTAGGGTTGCTCAGATTGTTTATCTTGATAAAATGACTGTGTACATAGATATCTCTATATATAAAAGGCAACACCAACGTTCTAAATGAAGCCTCCAGCCGGAAGTGTGAAGGGGGAGAGATATCCGGTTTCCCCATGAGTGTCTGCCCCACCCTCGCTCTCTCTGTAACACAAACAGTGAAGGAAAACACAGGAAAGCACGAAATCAAATCGCTCTCTCTGTAACAGTGAAGGACTCAGAGGGGGGAGGGGAGAGAGGGCAGAAGCCCTCACTATCTCTGTAACACAAACACAGCACAGCAGGAAACTTAACACTGAAGGACTCGACTCCCAGGGGGGAGGGGACAGAGAGCAGAGGGGACAGACAGCACAGGGGAAGAGGGAGAGGGCAGGGACACACAAACTCCCACATGCACACAGAAGAAAACCTTGCTAGCCCCTGTTACATTTGCATCAGAAACGGGGCTTTTTTACTAGTGACCTATAAAGCAAAATGTAAAGAGACTGAAGGTGCATCTTTTAGCACTAAAGAACTTTTCTCAGTTGTTAATGAATTGGTTCGTGAACAAGGGTCTTCGCCTTCAAACCTGGCTCAGATTTCTAGTGATGAGTTTGCTAATGGTTTTCTTGCAAAAGTGAAATGGATAATGGATGGGTTTCATCAGTCAAAATTGCCACTTGAAATGCAGAGTACTTTACGAGATGATAAATTGTGGGCTACCTTTTCTGAGGTAACCGAAGAAATATTTGAGCATTCTAAAGTGAACAATAGTATCTGTAGGAATTATATTAGTCAACCATCTGTATTACATAACATAGTATAACATAGTAGATGACGGCAGAAAAAGACCTGCATGGTCCATCCAGTCTGCCCAACAAGATAAACTCATATGTGCTACTTTTTGTGTATACCCTACTTTGATTTGTACCTGTCCTCTTCAGGGCACAGACCATATAAGTGTGCCCAGCACTATCCCCGCCTCCCAACCACCAGCCTCGCCTCCCACCACTGGCTCTGGCACAGACCGTATAAGTCTGCCTAGCACTATCCCCGCCTCCCAACCATCAGTCCTATCTCCCACCACCGGCTCTGGCACAGACCGTATAAGTGTGCCCAGCACTATCCCCACCTCCCAACCACCAGCCCCGCCTCCCACCACCGGTTCTGGCACAGACCATATAAGTCTGCCCAGCACTATCCCCGCCTCCCAGCCACCAGTCCCGCCTCCCACCACCGGCTCTGGCACAGACCGTATAAGTCTTCCCAACACTATCCCCGCCTCCCAACCACCAGCCCCGCCTCCCACCACCGGCTCTGCCACCCGATCTCGACTAAGCTCCTGAGGATCCATTCCTTCTGCACAGGATTCCTTTAGGTTTATCCCATGCATGTTTGAATTCCGTTACCGTTTTCATTTACACCACCTCCCGCGGGAGGGCATTCCAAGCATCCACCACTCTCTCCGTGAAAAAATACTTCCTGACATTTTTCTTGAGAATGCCCCCCTTCAATCTTATTTCATGTCCTCTCGTTCTACCACCTTCGCATCTCCGGAAAAGGTTCGTTTGCTGATTAATACCTTTCAAATATTTGAACGTCTGTATCATATCACCCCTGTTTCTCCTTTCCTCCACATGTTTAGTTCAGCAAGTCTCTCCTCATACGTCTTGTAATGCAAATCCCATACCATTCTCGTAGCTTTTCTTTGCACCGCTTCAATTCTTTTTACATCCTTAGCAAGATACGGCCTCCAAAACTGAACACAAAACTGAACATCAACACCCCCTTTCTTCTGCTGGTCACACCTCTCTCTATACAGCCTAATAACCTTCTCGCTACGGCCACCGCCTTGTCACACTGTTTTGTCGCCTTCAAATCCTCAGATACTATCACCCCAAGATCCCTCTCCCCATCTGTACCTATCAGACTCTTCCCGCCTAACACATACGTCATACAGAAATAACAATCCCTGTGTTTACTAAAATTATTAAGGTATGTTTAGAAGGAGGTATAGTACCAGATACTTTCAAAAAAGCTAATGTAAGACCATTATTGAAGAATAAGAATGATGATTTGGCTTCTGTTGAAAACTATAGACTGATCTCCTCATTAGTTTTTATGGCAAAGGTGATGGAGAGATTGGTTATGATAAATTGGTGTATTTTCTGGATTTACATAAGATCTTGGATCCTAACCAATTTGGGTTTCGCTCATATCATCACACTGAGTCATTATTATTGTCAATGTTTGATGTGATACATATGGATTTTAGTAGTGGCCAATGTTTTTTTTTATTAATGATTGTGATGGGGTCTATAGAACACTGCCCCTCTCCCTAAAGGAAAATCCCTCCGATAGCATGGGCCACCTTAAAAACAGTCCCTCCAATAGCCAAGGCAACCTTAAGAGCAAAAGACCTGCCCAGGGAGGAGTTAAGGGAGGGAGAGGCAGAGCTTATACCAGGGAGAGTATAAGAAAGAGAGCCAGGTTAAGGATGAGGAGGCCCAGGGGAAGAAAGATGTGATATTATGACGTGGGAGTACTGTTCCATAATTGTGACAGCTGAGGTAAGCCCTCTGTTTGCTAAAAGACAACTTGTTTGCTTTAAGGTCTGGTGAGAGTCAGACCCGGACTTTGACAGAGAGCCGGAATTCAGAGGCCGTGTTAATCTTTTGTGAAACATAGAGGTTTTTGTGTAATACAAGGTGATGATGTGTCAGAGTGTATGTCACTAGTTACAGGTGTTCCACAAGGCTCATGTTTGTCTGCTGTTCTTTTCAATATTTTTTTAATACCTCTTTGTTGGTTGCTTACTTGTTTTGGTATACAATTTAGACTGTATGCATATGATATACAATTTTTGATCCCATTGGAGAAAAGTGTCAGAGACATATTTGCTAAATTGAAGTTAATAATGCAGTCTATTAACTGCTGGACGTCTGCAAAAAGTTTGAAATTGAATATCAGTAAAACTCAAATTTTATTACTGTCAACTTATGATTCACCAGATATTCCTATGGTATTTCAGTATGATAGTGAATTGAATCCTGTTGTTCGAAAATTGAGAGATCAAGGGGTAATGTTAGATGATGGTCTGACAATGAAACTGCATGTGCTAAAGATTATTAGGGAGGTTTATGTTAAATTGAGATTAGTGAGAAGATTGAAGAATTTACTGAAACAACAAAATTCTAGAATGGTTGTACAGAGTTTAATCACTCCATGCTTTGTTACATTTGTACCCCGCACTTTTTCCCACTCATGGCAGGCTCAATGCGGCAGGCAATGGAGGGTTAAGTGACTTGCCCAGAGTCACAAGGAGCTGCCTGTGCTGGGAATCGAACTCAGTTCCTCAGGACCAAAGTCCACCACCCTAACCACTAGGTCACTTTATGTGAATGTATTGTTACTGGGGCTTCAGAGAACTCAAATTAAGGCTTTGCAAACAGCACAGAACTCAGTTGCCAGGGTTTTAACTGGAACCAGTAGATTTGAGCATATTACACCAGTATTTTAAAAACTTGTACTGGTTACCTGAGTACAGGATACAATTTAAAATTGCCTGTTTAATTTTTAAGATTTTTACACAACAGGTTTCAGAGATACTGGCAACGAGACTTCATGTATATTAGCCAAATCGGTCATTAAGATCAGCATCTCAGAAGTTACTTGATATTCCATTATGTAATACGTTCTGATGAGTAGAGAAGTAAGATTTTTTATACTATTGGTCCAACTTATTGGAACAAGTTACCTCTTCAAATTAGAAACATTACAGATTTTAAAGAGCTTAAAAGAGAGTTCAAGATTTTGCTGTTTATGCAAGCCTATAGTTGGGGCAATGAATGATGATTAATATGTGCTCTGGGATTTAGATTTTTAAAGTAAATTTTTTTGTTGTTTTTCTTGATAATGTTAAGTTTGTTTTTATACATTGTGTATGTATTTTTGTAATCCATTGAGAGCTATGGATCAAGCGGAATAAAAGTTTTTAAATAAATAAATAAATAAAATACTGCTGCCCATCTGTTGTGTCGTGCACCTGTTTGGTCACCTTAAGATCGTCAGATATGATCACCCCAAGTCCTGCTCTTTTTCTCATGCTCAGAAGTACTTCACCCTCTGTACTATACTGCTTTGTCTTTTGCAACTCAGATGTATAACTCTGCATTATTATTATTTATTTATTTATTTTAGCATTAAATCTGAGTTGTCAATTTCTGAGTCACTCTTCAAGGTTCACTAAATCCCTCCTCATGCTATCCACACTCTCAGGCATGTCTACCCTATTACAGAATTTGATATCATCCTCACAGAGGCAAACCTTACCAGACAGCCCTTCCACAATATCACTCACAAAGATGTTAAAAAGTCCCAGGCTGAGGACAGATCACTGTAGCACACCACGGGTAACATCCTTTTCCTCATAGTGAACTCCATTTACACGACCCTCTGTCTCCTTCCACTTAATCCGTTTTAAATCAGGTTACTTTAGGGCTTATACCAAGAGCACTTAGTTTATTTACATCACCTATACAGAACTGTGTCAAAAGTTTTGCTAAAATCTAAGTACACCACATCTAGTACTTCCCACTAAATTGAACTGTTTGATCACCCAAAGAAATTAATCAGATATGTCTGACAAGTAAAACCATTGGATATCAGAAACGTCATTATCCTCTATATAGTGTTTCCATTAATTTACTTCACCACAGAGGTCATACTAATCAGCATGTAGTTCCCACCCTCCTCCTTACCTCTGCTTTTGTGGACAGGAAACACATCCATCCTTTTTCAGTCCTTTGGTCCACTCCAGACTCTAAAGAAGCATTGAAAAGGTCATACAGCAGAGCTGCCAGACCTTCTCTGAGTTTCTTCAGCACCCTCAGAGAGCCTATAACCAGTACCAACAAAAATCAGATGAGTATTGTGAATTTCTGATCAGGCAAAAAACATCAGATAGTCTGGGCCAAAGAGAGAGACAGCAGGCCACAGACTTTAAATGCCAGATCATGGTGGCCAAAGTAATTAAAGGCACAGAAGTACCCACAACCCCTGCTGGGTAAAATCAATCTCAACATTCAGGCAACTCGAGACACCATTCTAGAAATTCTAGAGGTTCCAGGTCCTTAAAATCACACAGGACTAGGAGTTCTCTTGCTCTTAAATTGCAAATTGATGCAGTGGATGCCAAATCAAAGATTCTTCACAGTTAGTAAGAAGCAGCTATAAAAATTGAGAAACTTAAATTGGAAGAAGAGAGAAAGAAAGCAGCTGCTGCTGCCACTGCCAAGGTTGATGCTGTTTCCACTGCTGTTGCCACTGCTAAGGCTGCTGCTGCCTCTGCTAAGGGTGCTGCTGCTGCTATTGCTGCCATCTCTGAATGCAAGGAGGTGGAATTAGGTATTGCCTTAGAGCTGCTCCAGCAGGAGAAAGAAGCAGCTGTCCTTGAGGCCCAAGTAAAAGCACTTGAAGAAGCCACAGCTCATTCACATTATGGCCAATGATTCTGCCCAGCAAACAGTAGAATATGTGAAGGCCCATACTATGGCTCACAAAAGCACAAAGTCATAGTCTGACTCAGAAGAGTCATCAGTTTCTGAACAAGCACTTTCCTTCACACCAGAGTCTCACTTGCCTGAAAGAAGAAAGCCTAAGATAAAGCTCGTCACAAAGGCAAATTGCCATCAGAGTGATTCACACACTCGCACACAAACAGATGCACTAGTACTGGCTCTCACTCCAGGAAAGCATACCAAGGGAAATGCTTCAGTTCAACCACAGACTCTGGCACTGCCCAGGAACTGGGCTCAGGCAAAAGTTGAGCAGTCACACCCAACAACCTGTGATTAAGTAAGAGCCATTTGACCAGCCACGCTTCATGCCTGACTTCAGACCAACCCCAGCACATAGCCAGCCACAGGTATCTGCTGCCAGTGCACTAGAAACTTCAGAAAGAGAAAATTTAGCAACATACATGGCTCGCAAACAGATTAGAGGTTGGAACTCTAAATTTGCCACGTAAATTATGAAGCTCACTCCCATGCAAGAGATGAACCTGATGATAAAGTGACTGGGGACTGAGTCAGCCAATTGTGTGAAGAGATTAATGGATGCATATTTGCATGATCCCTCAAGAGGTTTGAGGGAGATGTAGGAGAGACTTGACCAGCACTATGGCAGCCAGAAGCAATCCAACAGGCACTGATGAAAAGAATAATAAGTTACCCAAAGGTGACAAAGAGATAATAACAAGTTGCAAGAATTGGGAATCCTCCTCCAGGAATTGGAAGCACTCAAGGCTGATCCAAACCTTCCTGGCCTATACTACTTAGATACAGCTTGGGGCATAAATGAGATTATAGCTAAGCTTCCATATGACATGAGAAAAATGGTCATCAGTAGGTTCCAAGTATAAAGACAAACACCAAGAGAGGTTTCTTTACTTCAAAGCCTTTGTGACGTTCATCTGAGATTTGGCAAAGAGGAGAAATGACCCCAGCTTCATGTTTGATTTACCTGAAGCCGTCAAGACAGGCTACTTCCTGAGTGAAAGGCCAGTCAGGAAATACAGCAACACCAAGAAGCTTATAGATGTACATACGACGGATGTGTCACCCACAGCAATCCCACCAACTGATCAACCTCCTACTATAGAGAAAGTGGAGCATCCAGACAGACAGTGTCCTTTACACAAGAAACCTAATTCCCTTAAGAAATGTAGAGGGTTTAGGAAGAAACCCTTAAGAGAAAAAGTACAGAATCTGCTACAAATGTTGCTCCTCATCTAAGCAAATGGCTAAAGACTGTCAAGCAGCCATCAATTGTAATGAGTGCAATAGTGACCAGCATATCAGTGCTTTACACCTTGACAAGAGTAAGCTTACTCCTACAGGAGCCCCAACCTCAGACTCAGTCAAGCCACAGCAGGGAGCAGGAGGTAGAACAAACATCTCCACCAAACATTACATCAAATTCTACACAAGTGTGTGTAGAAGGCCACAGTGGGCAGTCTTTCACCAAGATATGTGTAGCTAAGGTATATCCGAAAGAGCAACCAGAAAAAGAAATAAAGATGTATATCATCATAAATGAACAGAGTAACCAGTCCCTAGCAAGGATCAAGTTATTTAACCTATTTAACATTCAAGAAGCTCCTTATCCATACAACCTCAAGACCTGTAAAGGGATGACAAAGAGGACTGGGAGAAATGGATATGTGATAGAAGCGATGGATGGTAGCAATAAGACCCATCTACCAACTCTTGCGGAATGTAATCAGATACCTGACAGCTGAAAAGAAACTCCCACACCAGAGGTCGCGAAACACCATCATCACCTGCAATCTATAATGGAGTATCTGCAGCCTTTGGACCCAAATGCCAAGATCTTACTCTTGTTAGGAAGAGAAGAGATGCACCAACATTGATCAGAGTTTGAGGGTCAAGTGCAGGTCCACTTGATGCCCCATATGCCTACCAACTCACCCTGGGATGGGTGATAGTAGGTGACGTATGCCCAGTGGTGTGCTGGAGCTGGCTCGCACCGGCTCGCAAGAGCCGGTTGTTAAATTTTCTTCTGACTTGCGAGCCAGTTGTTAAAAAGCACAAGTCGGCTCCCTCCCTCCTCCCTCTCTCCGGATCTGGTCCCTCACCGACTCCTTGTCCTTCAAATTCTTCAGGGCAGGCTGCCCGCTGCCAGTGCTGACTCTCCCCCGCTGCCGGTTCACGCTTTAAAAATGGCCACCGAAACTTCCAGATGCGGCCTCGCGAGACTTCTGCTGAAGTCTTGGTGGCCATTTTGAAGTGCGATCCGGCAGTGGGGGAGAGTCAGTGCTGGCAGCGGGCAGGCAAGACTACCTGCCCCAAAGAATTCAAAGGACAAGGAGTTGGTGAGGGACCGAATCCGGAGAGAGGGAGGGAGGAGAATTCACTGAACAACTCGGGAGGGGGTGGCAAGGGAGAGAAGGGAGTCGCTGGGCATGGGTGGATGGAGGGGAGAGAAGGGTCGCTGGGTATGGGTGCATGCAGGGCAGGGGAGAGGAGGGTCACTGCTGGACATAGGTGGATGGAGGGCAGGGGAAAGGAGGGTCACTGGGTATGGGTGCATGCAGGGGAGAGGAGGGTCACTGGGTATGGGTGCATGCAGGGCAGGGGAGAGGAGGGTCGCTGGGTATGGGTGCATGCAGGGCAGGGGGAGAGAAGGGTCGCTGGACATGGGTGGATGGAGGGCAGGGGGAGAGAAGGGTCGTTGGACATGAGTGAATGGAGGGCAGGGGAGAGGAGGGGAGAGAGAAGAAATGCTGGACATGGATGAAGGGGAGGGAAGAGTGAGGAAGGAGATGAGATGAGGGAAAAGGAAGAGAGGAGAAAAACTGCACATGGATGAAGAAAATAGGCAGAAGCTGAGGACCAGAAATGAAGAAGAAAGGAGGAAAGGAAAGAAATAAATGGAAAGGAAGCCCTGGAAACGGAGTTAAGAGGACAGATAGCAGCAGAATCGGATACTGGGCCAGCATGATCAGAAAAACAGTCACCAGATAACAAAGGTAGAAAAAAATCATTTTATTTTCATTATAGTGTTTGGAATATGTCCACTTTGAGAATCAGGTGCTCAACATTAAAAGTTTATATTTATTTACTTATTTATAGCATTTTATCGCACATTAAACATGAATTAGATTGGAACCTGGATCATTTAATTTTTTTTCCCTGGAGTAATGCATTGCCACCCCCCCAGGCTCTCTCCCCGGCTATAGCCAGCTCTGCAATTAGGGGGTGCGCAGAGGGGGACAGGGGGGCATAGAGGGGGACCGGGGAGAGAGCCTGTTGTTAAACATTTACCAGCACACAACTGCATATGCCTTAACAGACAGAGGAGACCTAGTGTGGATTTCTACAAAATGTGCATCTTGGAAAATGGATGCGCCACCTTGTTCAAGCCTTGTTATAACCATCTGCAAGTGAAGGATGTTTACAGCTGGGAAGAACTAGACCCCAGTTCAACCATCTGTCAGGACACCTCTCCACCAGATTTAGGAAAACATCTGGGGAGCTCAGTGTTCCAAGGACGGCGACAAACCAACTCTTTCAGTACATGACAGAGTGTTCTTGAAAATCATGGAAAAGGAATTCTACAAGGATGAGTCCAACAGTTGGGTGGCTCCACTACTATTCTGGACACCTAGAACACATGACTACCTAACAACAGAGAGGAAGCTCTCTCTCATCTCACTTCATTACAAAACACTCTTGAGAAAGAAACCAGAGAGAAAACAGCACTTTACAACGTTCATCGAAAACATGTTGGATAATGGCCATGTAGAGCCAGCTCCACTGTTAAAAGACAACGAAGAATGTTGGTACTTACCTACCTTTGGCGTGTACCATCCACAGAAACCAGGCCAGATCAGGATTGTGTTTGATTCCAGTGCTCAATTTGAAGGAATCTCACTCAACAATGTGCTGCATTCTGGGCCTGACAGATCAACAATCTAATAGGAGTCTTGATTCGCTTCAGAAAGGAGCCTATCACCATAACAGCAGACATTCAGCAAATGTTCTATTGCTTTATTGTACATCCAGCCTACAGAAATTACTTAAGATTCCTGTGGTACTGTGACAATGACATCAACCAGGAAATTATAGAATACAGAATGAGAGTTCATGTCTTTGGTAATAGTCCATCACCTGCAGTGCAACCTATGGGCTTAAAAGGACAGCACAAGAAGGTGAAAGGGAATATGGCACAGATGCCAGATGCTTCATTGAAAGAGAATTTTATGTAGATGATGGTTTAAAGTCCTTATCTACCGAAAGAGAAGCCATTGACTTGCTAAAGAGAACACAAGCAATTCTGGCAGAGGCCAATCTGAGACTGTAAAATTGCCTCCAACAGTCCAGATGTAATGAAAGCATTTCCTGCAGAGGATCATGCCAAAGATTTAAAAGATCTAGATCTAAGAATAGATACCTCTCCAGAGAAGCATTGGATTACGTTGGGATCTAAAGAGAGACATTTTCACCTTTCAAGTCTCCACCCCCAAGAGAAACCATATACACGCAGAGGTGTCTTGTATATAGTAAATAATCTGTATGATCCACTGGAGTTTGTGGCTCCAGTCACCATTCAAGGAAGATCCCTACTTTCCCAAAGTACATATCTCCCTTCAGCCAAGCTAAAGAGCCCTAGTTGCTTTAGCCTTTCCTCATAGAGAATCATCCCATCCCCTTTACCATTTTGTCACCTTTTTCAGTACCTTTTTTAATTAGAAAGGAAATCATCAACCACTGACGATGCTTTCTTACACACCTTTATACCTCTCATCCCTTCACATGTATTAGAGACTCATCAAACATGATTCAGATCTTGGAAAACATTCATCTTTCTGACTGTGTCACCTTGGATATTGATTTATTATATACCAGTATTCCTGAAAATGCAGTAATTGATTAGTTACAAAAAAATCTTATTATGTAGGGCCCTATAACAGGGGCGTAGCTATGGGTGGGCCTGGGTGGGCCCAGGCCCACCTAGTCTCAGTGATCACCAATCAGGTGCCAGCTGCCCTGCACATCACATCGCCGCTGCTCCAATCACTTAGCTCAGTCAGCTATGTGTAGAAAGTAGTGAAGCAAATCTTGTGAGCGGAGCCCTGCAGCTCTGGTGTTATTTATTTATTTTTTTAATTTACCAGCGCTACATCAGACCTTCAGCAAGCAAAGTAGCAGCCCTCCTGCTGCACTGCCGTGTTTGCTACTTTGCTCTGCTCTGGACTCTCTGGAGTCGGGCATTGGGGTCTTTGTTAGTTTGCTCCCTGCTGTGCTTTTAAGGTGTTTACCTCCATCGGCTGTTCTGCTTCCGTTCCACATGGCTGCTGCAATGATCACAAGCAATTCTTTTTAGTGTTCACTCACTGATGTTTGTTTGCCCCTGCGGTGTGCGCATCGATCCTGCACAGCTCAGGTCTCAGTCAGCCCCCAGGACCCAAACCTGCGGCAAAGTCAGGAAGCAGGGTTGCCAGGTGGAAATTTTTTTTCCAGCCCACTGGAGCCCAAAAAACAGCCCAAAAACCGCCCAAACACAAACCCCGCCCCTGACACCCCCACCCCCGCGTCATCACCCCCGCCCCCGCCGTCATAAACCCCGCCCCCGCCGTCACCGGCCCCGCCTCCCACGTCACCGGCCCCGCCTCCCCGTCATCGGCCCCGCCTCTTACGTCATCGGCCCCGCCTCCCCGTCATCGGCCCCGCCTCCCCGTCATCGGCCCCGCCTCCCACGTCATCGGCCCCGCCTCCCACGTCACTAACCCCGCCCAAAACGTCATTAACCCCACCCAAAAACGTCACTAACCCCGCCCCCCCGAGGCCGAAAAAACCGCCCGAAGCACAAAAACCAGCCCAAAAAACCGCAACCCGCCGCGGGCAAAAATTTCCCGCGGCGGGTCGCGGAAAACCGCCCAATTGGGCGGTAAAACCGCCCACCTGGCAACACTGTCAGGAAGTCGCAAGTCCTGGAGACCAGTGCTGCTTTGAACTTAGCAGCTGGGGAAATCTGGGCACTCATTATCCTCAAGCCCCAGCCACCAGGAGTGAGTCAGTAGTCTACTACCCCCATGGCCAACCTCAGCCACTGCTAGGAGCCAACTTGGACCTTCTCCCCAACACTGCACCACGTGCATACACTGATCGGGGCTGTAGAGTTCTCTGAAATCTACAGGAAACTTTCTCTGCATTGGACTCAGGTAAAAAAAAAAAGAAAGAAAAAAAAGAAAAAAAAGAAAAACAGTTTTATATTTAATGGTGATGGGCTTCTGGGTGCGTGTGGTCTTCACAATGTTCAGTTTAAAGAAAAGCTGTATATTTCCTGTTGGTGGTCTTCTGGGTGGGGGTGAGATCTGCAGTGGCTAGGTAAAAAAAATATATATATATATATATTATGTTGGGCTTCTGGGTGGAGGTGGGTGATTGGGAAGGGAAGAGGGGATGTTAGCTATGGGGGAAGAGAGAGGGAAGGGCAGGACTGTTTCCAGACTATGAGGAGTAGGTAGAGGAGGGCTGATGCTGAGCTATGGGGGGATGGGGGGAAGGGAAGGACAGAACTGATGTTGAGCTACAAGGAAGGATCGGGAAAGAGGTAGGCAAGGGCAGGGCTGATGCTAGGGTATGAAGGGTAGGGAAGGGCAGGGCTGCAGAGATGCCAAGTTAACCAGTTCCAGGCTGGAGATTTTGGGGCAGTCCTGGTTTTGAACTTATATCCCCAAACAGTGTGGGATTTGTAGTGCCCATTGAGTGCTTCGAGTCCCATAATGCAACAGAATGGAGTGGGCAGAAATGCAGGACAGCCCCCAAATTTCCAGCCTGGAACTGGGTAAGTTGGCATCTCGGGGGCTGATGCTGGGCTACGGGACAATTCCTAATTTTTGATCCTTTATTCTGTAATTGGTGAGAGTTGTTCTGTGTTTTGGCATGTGCTTTGTGTGGGGACCTATATCAATCTGACTTGTCTGGCTTTTACAATGGGACATATATTGCTGTTGTGTATATTCACTGCTGCCTTTTTAAAGGTACTGTTATTGATATTTGTGTGTTCAGAATTGATGGTGTTAAGGGTTGCTACATAGGCTTTAAGAAGCTTCATAAGATTTAATGTTACTTCACAAAGAATCTGGCAGGGAAGGGATTTTGACAATGTTGCTATTACTGAGGTCCTATCAGAATTTGAATACACTTTTTTTCAGTGGAAAACTGTAACAGGAAACATCTTAGCTGTGGACTATGACAGATCTGCCAAATATTTTTAGGCCAGTGTCCAATTTGCCATTTTTATCTAAAGTTTTAAAAAAGGTGATTTTAACACAGTTTAATCAGGCATTTACGTTTGTTGTAAAGCAAGGTTTGATGAATATGTGCCATTGCTATAATTATTTTGCAGGATACTGTGATGTGTGTTGAGGTGTTTGCCATTATAATAGACTTATGTCTGGTCACGTTTAAGTGCTGTTTGTCTAGTAATTACCTAGAATTGTGGGATAGTGCAGGATAGAATTTTTTAAAATAAATTTTAAAATGGTGGTGTTCCATGAAGTATGTACGCAGTTCATGATGACACAGGACAACTGTTGGGCAGATTATTTACTTATCCTTCATCAAGTGCACTCTAAGGCATTATTTTGTAATATCCCATGAAACACTACTCATACCTGTATACATAATGCCCACCCATATTAGCTCTGGGCCCACCCAAAATGTCATGTCTGGCTACGCCACTGCCCTATAAATCTGTGTAACAAAGGGATTTATTGCTGAATTAACCAAAATCACCTTGACAAATAGTTTAATAGCATTTTCTATCAACAATTTAAAGACATGGTCATGGGTGCCATGGGCGCTAGATCTAGCCAACCTTTACGTTGTGGATTTTGAAAAGGAATATTCGGTGTACATCCTTTTGTTAACAATATTCTATTGTGGAAAAGATACATTGGCAATGTTTTCATCCTATGGGTAGGTGGTTCCAGTCTTCTAAATTCTTCCTTTCAATGGCTAAATAATCTAGACATGAATTTCAAATTTAAAATGAATTACAATGAAGTGGAAATCTATTTTTTTGGATATTTTGATGAGGAGAGGCTTCCCAACCAGACTTTACAGGAAACTATGTAACTAACTAACTAACTAACTAACTAACTAACTAACTAACTAACTAACTAACTAACTAACTAACTAACTAACCATAATGGTGTAAATTCTATATAACTTGCTAAAAGTTAGGTGCCAAAAAACTGGGAGCTAAACTAGTATTCTATAAGGGCAGACGCTGCATGCCAAATCTGTTATAGAATTTAAGTGCAACCACTTACACTATGTTTATGACTGGCGCAAATACTGGCGCCAAAAAACAGCAGTTGGGCGTGTAAATGCAACTATTCTATAAACTGCTTGGAGAAATAATGGAATACCCTTGAAACGCCCATGCCTCTCTCATGTTACCGCCCCCTTTGCAGTTGCGCACTATAGAATTTAGATGCTCAATATACAGAATAGGGGCGTAAACCAATTACACGCACAACTGCAAATTATTGCCAATTAGTGCTTGTTAAAGCCAATTATTGGTTCTTATATCCAATTACATATCAATTAGCTAATTATGTTACACATGTAACTGACCCTATTCTATAACTGCGCGTGCAATTGTGCATCTAACTTTAGGTTTCATTTATAGAATTCCCCCACACCAGTTCCTACATTTTGAAAGTTGCCATTCTTAAGACTTTGCAGATTCAGGCCCATTTTAGATTTCTTCTGTCACCAAAAATACATTTGGAAGTTACCAAGGAGGTCTGCACATGTGAGTGTCCTTTAAAATCGACAAATCTCTTTTCCCTGGAACAAACATAAAAAAAGCTCATACGTGTGGAAGATACATGTGTATGGCCACAAAATTGTGGAAAATACATACAAAAATCCATTGCTACCCAAGAGATAAATACAGTGGAAAGTGTGGGAAAATAAAGAAACATATATATCCCCCCCCCCCCCCCCCCCCAGATACACATGTAATTCAAAATCCCCAATAAAACATGGAGAAATTGGCCATGAAGTACTGGCAGGGTGGGAAATCCACTCTATCAGTGAAACACATTTGAAATGTAAACCAGGCTGAGAGTCCCACCTGCAAGGCACCCTGAGTAATAAATATTGAGGTTCAATGTGCAGTCATGACTACCACCTACTTGGCTTCACCTGCACTGCCTGCAGTGTGGCACAAGCCACCATGCGAAACCATAGGCATGTATTTCTGGTCCTGTATGACACAGCAGCCACTAGCGGTAACAGCATCATTCAGATGTAAAATGGTTTCCAGGAGGGAGCACAACTTCTCCAGCAGGAGTCTGACCTCTTGCAATTTTAGTCATAGAAGATGAGGTCAGACTGTTCAGGTCAGGGAGCCACAAGCCACTTATGAAGTAGAAAGTAGGATCTGGATGACCCTGGCAAGGTAAGCCTCTACATGACCCCAAGGCCCCACACCCACACCAACTACATAACACTCAGCCAAGGGATACAATCTGCACAAACAAAAGGCTGACAGCACATGCACTGATCTCTCTGTCCAAAACACAATGCCAGGATGCTCTTATAACACTGACAGCCCAGAACAACAGTTCAGCCCTTATGTTATGATAGACCCATAGCTACAGAGGTGCAACACACGTGTGCAGAAAGGAAAAAGTCAACCAGCCATCTGCTGTGGCTGCCTTAGTTTGTTGCAGAGTTAGTGAGTGTGGTGAATGGGGAGAAGTGTGCACATGGTATGGATATCACAATGGCTGACACAGCAGTGGTCACTCCAAACTGTGTAACTGTGTGCTATGACTGTTTGCCTACACATCCTGTTATGAATAAAGTGTGTTGCATCAAGGACAGGGCATCAAGGATGTGCTCTGTATAACATCTTACACATGTCACTGTGGCTGTATGGATGTATTCATATCAGAGGTGAAATTCGAAAGGAATAAGGGTTAAGCAAGGCATGGGTGCAGGTTCGGGTACACATTGGGAGAGTAGGGGGCCTTGGGGAGGCCACAGTCTTATATAGCTACATCCCCTTTGGCAGCAGAGTGCGGCTATGTCACCGCCTCCCCACCAAAGTCTTACCATGGACAGGGCAATGGTTCAAGAAGGTGTTTCAGAGCCATGGCCACTTTGCCGCATGACTCAGTGGAATGTGCCCCTATTCTGTGGCTAGAGTGGGGGAGATATCAAGGACAGAAGAGGCAGGAGTCTTTGGTCTCAAAAACATTTAAATGTATTGAAATAGCTTAGTTTTGTTATATACATTGTTCCATGTGTGAATAGCAATTACATATTAATAGAAAAACATGTAGACACATATATACCTATACACATATGGCAGTGTGGGCCAATGGACCTTTTGCAACTATATTTAAGGTCATTTAGGGCTGGGGGTCGGGGGGGGGGGGAGAAAGGAAGGAAGCAGAGCTATTAGCTCCAAGCTGCCTCACTACCTCTGTGAGGACATGTAGCCCTCCCCTAATGCCCTCCATCTGGGTGACCATGAGGCCCATGGCCTGGTGTAGGTCTGTGAAGGCCAGCAGCAGGTCCGGTCTGAGGGCCCAGGTTTACAGCTGGACCTCATAGTGCTACCCTTGCTGTTGGGCCTTATGGTCGCCCACATTAACCACAGGCATGGGGATTTCCTGGGCCTATGAGGCCAGCAGATGCAGAGGGCTTTGTAGGACAGGGCCATATGGATCCTCTAAGGTGGGAAAGGTATCCTCTTCCCTCTGCAGCTGCTGGCCGCCCTACTGCCTCCACTTCAAGGGAGATGTCCTTCAGGAGAGGGAACACCATCATTTTTTTCCTGCACCTCCTTCTCCTTTCCTCCCCCCCCACCCCACCTCCGCGTGTCCATCCTAAAGATCATTGCCAATATGTTGAAACCTAGGGTTGCTTCACCCTCTGTCTCTTCTTCTTCTTCTTTTTCTTCATCTTCTTTTTCTTCTTCTTCTTCTTCATCTTTCTGCTCATCCTCTTCATCGTCCTCCTTATCTTCCTCCCTCTCCCTCTCAGCTGTGGGAATAAGAGCAAATTTATGTTACTACTACTACTACTATTTATCATTTCTATAGCGCTACATGGCGTACGCAGCGCTGCACAAACATAGAAGAAAGACAGTCCCTGCTCAAAGAGCTTACAATCTAATAGACAAAAAATAAAGTAAGCAAATCAAATCAATTAATGTGTACAGGAAGGATGAGAGGAGGGTAGGTGGAGGCGAGTGGTTACAAGTGGTTACGAGTCAAAAGCAATGTTAAAGAGGTGGGCTTTCAGTCTAGATTTAAAGGTGGCCAAGGATAGGGCAAGACGTAGGGGCTCAGGAAGTTTATTCCAGGCGTAGGGTGCAGCGAGACAGAAGGCGCGAAGTCTGGAGTTGGCAGTAGTGGAGAAGGGAACAGATAAGAAGGATTTATCTATGGAGCGGAGTGCACGGGAAGGGGTGTAGGAAAGGACGAGTGTGGAGAGATACTGGGGAGCAGCAGAGTGAGTACATTTATAGGTTAGTAGAAGAAGTTTGAACAGGATGCGAAAACGGATAGGGAGCCAGTGAAGCGACTAGAGGAGAGGGATAGTATGAGTAAAGCGACCCTGGCGGAAGACGAGACGGGCAGCAGAGTTTTGAACCGATTGGAGAGGGGAGAGGTGACTAAGTGGGAGGCCAACAAGAAGCAGATTGCAGTAGTCTAAACGAGAAGTGACAAGGGTATGGACGAGGGTTTTGGTAGTGTGCTCGGAAAGAAAGGGGCGGATTTTATGGATGTTGTAAAGAAAGAAACGACAGGTCTTGACGATCTGCTGGATATGAGCAGAGAAGGAGAGAGAAGAGTCAAAGATGATCCCAAGGTTTCGAGCTGAGGAGACAGGGAGAATGAGAGACCATCAACAGAAATAGAAAACGGGGGGAGCGGGGAGGTGGGTTTGGGGGGAAAAATGAGAAGCTCGGTTTTGGTCATGTATAATTTCAGGTGGCGTTGAGACATCCAGACAGCAATGTCAGACAAGCACGCTGAAACTTTGGTTTGGATGCAAGGTGAGATATCAGGGGTAGAAAGGTAGATTTGGGAGTCATCAGCATAGAGATGGTGGGAAAAGCCATGGGATGAGATTAATGAACCAAGGGAAGAAGTGTAGATAGAAAAGAGGAGGGGACCAAGAACAGAACGCTGAGGTACGCCGACAGGCAGAGGGATAGAAGTAGAAGAGGATCCACCAGAGTGATTACAGGGTATTACAGAGGTATTACAGGGAACAGATCTGATTTGTAATTTCACAGCCCAATGTGGGAATGTACTTCAGGTTTCCCTCCCACATGCTTCTACCAGTAAGAAGACACTTATGTACCACCTGTTTCTGGCAGAGCTGCCACAGTGACCTGTACTTCACATGTTCCTCCTCTATGGTTACACTGGTAATGGTTGGAGTCATCATGCTTGAGAGAGTGGCTGTATTTATTGTGAAGCTCTCACAGCTATAGCTGCTCTGCCTCCTCTCCCCCCGAGCAATGGGCTAATGCCTGGGTCAACCTATTCCATATTCTGGCCATGAGCATGATATATGCTGGAAGAGTGGCTTTTTGCAGCTGCCACTAGGGTTTAAAGAGGAAGGTGACATGAGGGGGTCTTTCCAGGCATTTAGTTGTGCTAGGCTTTGCTATGATGCTGACAGTCACCCCTGCTGACATGTATAGGTATGACATGTGGATGAACATTCTCTAATGATTGTGTGCTATGCCAGGCCACCTGTTTGCAATTTGGAGGATGGTCATGACAGGATGGATATGCACAGTGTCTGAGGGGGGGGGGGGGGGGGAGGTGATCCTTCAGGTATACGGCCAAAACCATTGGGAGTATGGAATAGGTGTTGAGGGTCTGAACGTGTCTTACTGTGTAGTGCTGGCATTGGGTACACATGTGATCATGTCAACTGGACAGCTGTCTCAATTATGGGTGTCTGTGGAGATGTGGAATGTGTCACATTCCAGACCTTAAGCTTAATGACCAGTATCAGCATGTGTAGTTCTTCACATGTATCTGTGCCCTAGATGCAAGGAAATACCCTGGAATACATGTTTTCCCCTGTACAGGCCAAAGATTCATGGTGCACTGGCATTAGATCCCAAAAAGGCAGCTCTCCTGGGTCAGAAGTAATAGGTATGGCAGTGGCAGGTATCACCTTGCTTTCCAATTGCATTATAGTAGAATGTGTGGGGGAGGGAGATTCATGTGCATCAAGATGGGGTGGATGCAGTCATCTCTGATCCAGCCAGGGCTAACTGGATTATATGGTGTCTCTGAACATTCTAAAAGATAGGAGAAACACGAGATATGTATCACTTCCTGACCCCTCAGGGCCCTGTTTACTAAGCCGCGATGTAGGCACCTAAACTTGTTATCATGCGCTAAAAATTAGCATGTGCTAATGCTAGAGACACCCATAGGAATATAATGGGTGTCTATATCGTTAGCATGCGCTAAAAAGTTAGCGAGCCTACAGCGCAGCTTAGTAAACAGGGCCCTCAGATTGTTATAGAGCCTTCCTCAGCCAATCTCATGTTGTCCATATACACAGCGTAGGCTTAGGACAGGGATTTTGATACGATAGTTGACATTTTATTAATTTATTTTAAAACTATATTCCATGCAATCTACAATCCTTAGCAGATCACAAGTATAACATACATATGATATAAAACAGTAATTCTAACATACAAAGAATAAAACATGACTTTCCATATAAGTGCTCCCTTGTTTCCATCTTAATCAACTAAAAATGTCTGTTAAAACAATATAGCTGATTCTAGAAGGAGAGGGCCTGTGTTACTCATATGGTGCTCTCCCTGGCATTCCATGTTTGGACTTGATGTTCCCTGCTGCACAGCACAGCGGGAACTCCATGTAGCTGGTGTTCCTGAATAAGAGGTATACAATGGAGGGGTGTTTTAGGGCTTGTTGGTGCATGTGTAGCATACTGGGACCAGGCATACACAAACACAGCAAAGGTGACTAAAAGTAGTAGCCAGATGATGTGGAAATGTCATACATTTATTAGCATCCGAGACTCCACACAAGCCATGTTTCAGCTTAAAGGCCTGAATCAGGAGTCTTGGGGAGCATGCTGCTGTTTGATGTGTTAGATTAGTTATGGTTGCTGCCATCAGATGAGAAGATAGCGATCTTGAGTGCCTCTATCTCCAGCTTGTCTTATGCGTAATGTTCTGCAGACATGCAGTCATCTAAATCAAATACTTACAGGGGAAGCCAGCAAAGATATGCATGGCTTCATATAGTTTGGATTAAACCGCACATATATTTGCTAGTTTTTCCTGTGAGGATTTGATTTATATTGCTGCACATCTGCAGAACATTACATATAAGACAATTCAGAGTGAGCTGGATATAGAGGCACTTAAGATCTGCTATCATCTCATCTGATGGGAGCAACCATAACTAATCCACCACATCAAATAGCAGCTTGCTCCCTAAGACTCCTGGTTCAGGCCTTTTAGGCCGAAACATGGCTCGTGTGGAGTTTGGGGGTGGAGAGGGGAGTGGCACTATATGTTAAAGAGGGAATTGAATCAAACAGAATAAAAATTCCGTAGGAAACAGCAAACTGGAATCCTTAGAAATTCCATGTGCGAAGGGAAAGAGAATACTGGTAAGGATATAGTACCATACATCTAGCCTGAAAGAAAAGACAGATGATGAAATGTCAACAAAAATCAGCAAAACTAACAAATCACAAATCCAAAATGGGAAAGAGTTGTACCAAACCAGAAAATCAATAAACCACATCTCAAATTAATGACTGTCCATGATAATGTAATTTGCACATCTACAATTTTTGGACTGATAAGTTACTATGGCCACTTATCCCAAATTTCTATATAGGTTGCCAAAGTTAGATGTGGAATTCAGATGCATGTGTAAACTAATTAGTCAATTAGGTGTTTATTAATTGCAGTTAATTGGCATTAAATCAACACCAATTTGGATTTATGCTCACATCTGCCTATATGGTATTCAATAACACTGTGTGCCCAAAGTGTCTTATGCGCAACCCAAAGGAACGTGACCACGGAAGGGGCATGGGTGAATCAATGTTGTTCCAAATATTTAGGTGCAGTATTATAGAATATCGGGGTTACATCCCCAACTTGTGCACCAGGATTTAAGCCAGGTTTCAGCTGGCTTAAGTCCTTGCATCCAAAGTTGGATGCAGGAATCTGATCTCTTATTCTATAAAGGGCGTTCAGCAGATTTTTCCTGGAACCATTTACTGAATCTGGCCCTTAATGTTTATTTGATTCCATTCAATTTTGCCTTCTACTTTTGAGGGAAGCCTTCTTGACTGTCTTTCATCTCTGTTAGTTCTTGCAAGAATTTGAGAACATTCAGGCTGATCTTCAGCTGGTGGCAGTCAGAGGGTTTTTATATGCTGACCGTCGCTAGCTAATTTAGCTCCAGATATTCAGTGCTGGGCGATGTGCAGGCATTAGCACTGAATATCTGGGGCTAAATTGTCCAGCAGTGCCCACCAGAGCTTATGCAGGTCCTGGCAGATATTCAGCCGGGGCCAGCATAAGACAGTTATGAGGGCCCTGGCTGAATATCGGCCGAAACCCGCATAACATTTGTTTTAGTTTGTAGTTCCCAGGATCTTTTTCCCAGCCCATTGAAAAAGCCCCCCTCCTTCCATCCCCCTCCCCCAGCCTGCATCATGTAGAAGCCTCCCCCCCCCCCCCCCAAGCTAGTTAATCCCCTGGACCTACCTTTTTTCCTTGGTGGCCGTGGGGCATTGGGAGCAGGAAAGAAGCCCCCTCACTCCTGCCTATGTGGCTGGCTTGAAAAAATGGCAGCCATGAAAGTTCATGGCAGCTATTTTCTCAAGCCAGCTGCAAAGAGGAAAAGCGAGGGGGCTTCGCCCCTATCTCCAACAACCCAGTGGACCACAAGGGAGCATAGGCCTGAAGGACCTTAGACCACCGGGGGGGGGGGGGGGTTGGGGGTATGACAATATGGGGGGATGGGGAGCTCTATATGGCACGAGCTGGGGGAAGGGAAGGAGGGGGCTTTTGGGGGGGGCCAGGAGGGGGATCGTGAGAACTACAAATTAAAAAAAAGTTATGCGGGTGCCGGACGTATTCAGCACCAGTACCTGCATAGCTAAGCGGGCCGAACTAAGATAGCTTTTTAGTTGTCATAAATTTGTTTGTCTGCATAATGTGTGTGCTGGCACTGAATATTGCTGGGACCTGCAGAACTGTTGGCTCTTCCCTAACATTGTCCCTTGAACTGCCTCTGATCTGCCCGTTTTTTAAACAGGCGGTCAGAGCCAACATTCAGCGGCACTGCCCGGTTTAGGACCACTGAATATCGGGGGGTTAGGTGGCTACAGGCGATTTAGGGACATCACCAGACATCACCACGGAGACCAGCCAAGGTATCGGCCTGCTTATCCGACATTGCTGCCTGGATGTCCAACCGCCACCTGAAGCTGAACATGTCCAAAACCGAGCTCCTCGTCTTTCCACCCAAACCCACCTCTCCTCTTCCTCCACTCTCTATCTCAGTTGATAACACCCTCATCCTCCCCGTCCCATCTGCCCGCAACCTCGGAGTCATCTTCGACTCCTCCCTCTCCTTCTCTGCGCATATCCAACAGACTGCTAAGACCTGTCGCTTCTTCCTCTTCAACATCAGCAAAATTAGCCCTTTCCTATCTTAGCACACCACACGAACTCTCGTCCACGCTCTCATTACCTCTCGCCTTGACTACTGCAACTTGCTCCTCACCGGCCTCCCACTTAGCCATCTATCCCCCCTTCAATCCGTCCAGAATGCTGCCGCACGTCTTATATTCCGCCAGAACCGATATACTCACATCACCCCTCTCCTCAAGTCACTTCACTGGCTTCCGATTAGATACCGCATTCAATTCAAGATTCTCCTCCTTACCTACAAATGCACCAAGTCTGCGGCTCCTCACTACCTCTCTACTCTCATCTCCCCCTATGTTCCCGCCCGTAACCTCCGCTCCCAGGACAAATCCCTCCTTTCAGTTCCCTTCTCCACCACTGCCAACTCGAGGCTCTGCTCATTCTGCCTTGCCTCGCCCTATGCCTGGAACAATCTTCCTCAACCCCTACGCCAAGCCCCCTCCCTACCCATCTTCAAATCTCTGCTTAAAACTCACCTCTTCAATGCTGCTTTCGGCACCTAACCTTTCATGAAATATAGTATGCCCTATCAGACAGACTCTACACTTGTCTTTGACTGTACACTTGTCTCTAGATTGTACACCTGTCTTTTAGATTGTAAGCTCCTTGAGCAGGGACTGTCCTTCTATGTTTAAATTGTACAGCGCTGCGTAACCCTGGTAGCGCTTTAGAAATGTTAAGTAGTAGTAGTAGTAATTGGGCAAGCTTATATCACTTTGAATATCAGGCCTACTGTATTTTTGAAAACCTATTGATGATTAGAAGTTGTAAATGGAGTTTTTTAAGACTAATGATTGATAATTGGTTATGCTCTGTCTGTATGTAATAAAAGCCTTTTAGGACAATTGCGTTCAATTAACTGAGGTCTTTTTCTCCACTTTAACATTATTTCATTGTTAAACATTTATAAAATTATGAACAGTCATTAATTTGAGTTATGGTTTATTAATTTTTTGATTTCAATTAACCCAATATAGGAAGGCCGGCGAGGAGCATGCCGAGCAGCTGCACATAACATGGCAGCTGCCGCACGGCAGCTCCCCGGCCGGATCGTCCCTTCCCTTCCGGCTTCCCCACTGACGGTCTGGATTACGCGGCAGGAGGCCCTGCCTGCAGTTGGTTGGGAGGCCGAAAGGGGGCGAGGCTCCAGCGAGAGTCCCAGGCACCGCATAAGAGCTGCCAACGAGGCAGGGAGGGCCTCTTTGTCAGCAGCGAGCGGTGCAGGTGTTTTCAGCGTGCAGGAGTTCTCAGCGTGCTCCCCCCACACGGTGGCCGCAGCATGGGCTGGGATGCTTGCTCTCTAGCTGGATAAGCTATGGCGGAGGGCGTAAGACCTGACTTTTCTTTGTTCGTGACAGCGATGAAGCGGTGTCGCGGACCGTGGTACTGGCTGTATCAAATCAGCTGATTTCCTGCCCGCCTTTTTTATTTTCGCCGTTTCTCTGAAAAGCCGGCCATTTCGCTCAAATCAGCTGATTTCCTGGCCGCCTTTTTATTTTGGCCTTTTCTCCGAAAAGCCGGCCATTTCGCATAAGTCAGCTGTTTTCAAGGCCGTCCTTTCCATTTTGGCCTCCCATTTTGATTTGGCCACCCTTTCCATCTTGGCCCCCTATTTCGGTGCCGTCTATCAAATCAGCTGATTTCATGGCTGCTTTTTATTTTATTTATTTATTTCATTTATTTATTGCATTTGTATCTCACATTTTCCCACCTCTTTGCAGGCTCAATGTGGCTTACAATAAGTCGTGGATAGTGGAAATGAGAGGAGAGTAGATATTTGGTGTTAGAAAAGGAATTGGGTTGCATGGTAATGTAATACATAGTAGTAGGAAAAAGAAAAAACAGAAGGTAGTATATTACATTCAGGGTATATGTGAGAAATTCAGATGTCTTGGTCTTTGTGATAGGTCTTGTCAAAGAGATGGGTCTTTGGGTCTTTGATCATTTCTCCAAATAGCCGGCCATTTCGCTCGAACCATGCGGCCTCCACAGTAAAGATTCTTTGGTCGGGGGGGGGGGGTTCCATTTCGCGTTCACAACGTGGCTTATGCGGTCCCCCCGAACCTGCCTTGCTCTGCTGCCAGCAGGCCTCACCCTGCGCCCGTCCCACAGCTCACTGCAAGTCACGGCTTATACGGTCCCCCCCCCCCCGAACCTGCCTTGCTGTGCTGACACCATGCCTTGCCCTGCACCCGTCCCACAGCTCACTGTACGTCACGCAGCAGCCACGCGCATCATTGAGGCAGGCAAAGCGTCCATGGAGGTACACTAATTCTGACTGCCTCCTGCTTCCACCTCTGTGTTACTGACTGCCGATTTCTTTGCCTGGTGCTCGCAGCGGCCGACAGTACAGCGTTACCGAATAGAGGGGTTATGGCCGGCCATTTGATCAGCTGATTTTTGGCCCCCCATTTTGATTTGGCCTTCCATTTTCATTTGGCCGGCCTTTCCATTTTGGCCTCCCATTTTGACTCGCTGTACGTCACGCAGCAGCCACGTGCATCATTGAGGCAGGCAAAGCGTCCATGGAGGTACACTAACTATGGAACTTTGGAAGGCTAAGTGCTTTGAAAATATGCCTCTAACTCTGACTGCCTCCTGCTTCCACCTCTGTGTTATTGACTGCTGATTTCTTTACCCAGTTTCTCGCACGGTCGGCCATTTTGCGTGTTGTGTCCCGTGGCCGCCCATTTTGGCCGGTCCTCGCGTTTTTGTGAGTGCCCATTACCAGCACATGGTACCCAAAGTGTCTATATAGTCGGCCATCCTGTTGTTTCTTTCATTTTGGCCTCGTGGCGCTCATTTTGGCTGTGTACCCTCGCGGTCCTCTAGCATGCCCGTAGTCGTAAGTATAGCTGTGGCCGAGCGTTTCTTCTCCGTACACGCACCAGGTGAGGGTCCAGGCCGGCCTCGTGCCACCTCTGCCCTTCTTGCCCTAGCTCCCCGAGCCATGGAGGCGTCGGCGGTCCAGGCTCGGACAGAGGGCACAAGCGCTGGTATGGGGAGACCTGGGCTGAGGGACAGCCCACGTGGCTCTGCAGACGTCTTGCACTGCGGGTATCCCCCATTATGGTTCATAATCACTCTCGGTCTGGTTCTCCTCTAAGGTTGGGACGTGGAGGACCATTACCAACCTGAGGTTTCAATGCAGATCCTTTGAGTTACAGTTTTCTCCATGCAGCTCCTCTGTATCTTTATACCTTCTCCTCTAAGGCTGGGACGTGGAGGACCATTACCAACCTGAGGTTTCAACGCAGATCCTTTGAGTTACAGTTTTCTCCATGCAGCTCCTCTGTATCTTTATACCCACCAATACATCGGGGCTAATTTGAAGTTGCATCTCCCTTCAGAGGTTCCTGTCATATAGTACAGTTTTCTAACACTCCCAGGCCTTCACCTCAGACTTGCTGCTACATGGTTGCCTTCTGATTGGTTCACATGCATTCCTGCCTACCGCCTAGACTTGATGTTACCTGGTTGACTCCTGATTGGTTAGCATGCATCCCTGCATGTCGCACAGTCTTGCTGTTACCTGGTTGCCTTCCGATTGGTTTGCATGCATTCCTGTCTCCCGCCCCGACTTGATATTACCTGCTTGCTCCTACATGGCCGCCTTCTGATTGGTTTACATGCATCCCTGCATCCTGCCCAGACTTGAAGACTTACTTGGTTGCCTTCTGATTAGTTTACATGCATACCTGCATCATAAGTACCCTGGTCAGGACTGAGCTGCCAAATTTTCTCACCTTTCATTTCATGCTTCCTCATTCTTGCTTAAGAGGCCCCAAGTGTCTGATCATGCTAAGGCTGATTGCCGGATTCCAGTATTACACTTCTGATTTCTCTACCCCAGGATCGACAGTTCAGCAGCCCTGCGATTTCAGGGTGATTCTCCCCCAACTCTTTATCCTCTACACGAATAGAGGGATCGAGCCCTACGGCAGGCATAGCACTGCCATAACATCCTTCGACCTTAAAAGGTGGGTTCATTTCCCTCCTGCTGAGTAATTACCAGTGCACACTTTCCAGCAGTCCATTTACGGAGAGTTCATTTGCTCCCTGTGACGGGCTTCCCCATCTCCCACGCCCAGTTGTACTACCCGTCGCTAAGGTGGGTTCATTTCCCTCCTGCTGAGTAATTAAAGTGCACACCTTCCCGCAGTCCATTTACTGAGAGTTCATCTGCTCCCTGTGAAGGGCTTGCCCATCTCCCACGCTCAGTTGAACTGCACTTGTACTACCCGTCCCTCCTCTTCATACTGTTGTTCCTTGGAGGGTATCAGGCAAGGAACGGCACTTGAACTTAACTGCGCTTGAACTATTCCTGGTTCCTCTTCAGACTGTTGCGTTACTTGGATGGTATGAGACACTTAAGTGCGGTACATACTCCCCCATACAACATTGGACCAAGGATCTCCTTTGTCAGCCCTGCCCAGTTGGAATACATTCCTGACATATATTAACGTTTTACCGTAGGCCACCGTCATAATACACGCAAGGCATTATATGGCATGTTGTTACCACGTACTGCACACGCACTTGCTTGAAACTGTTATTATTGGAGGGCTGTTGCCTAGACCTTTTCTCAACCTCCTTGCCTCTGTTCTCATTGGTCTTTGGCCCCTTGTTCTTTGGGCTTGAGGATGGCTGTCTCGCAGTATTGCTATCAGCACTTGCCCTCATAGAATCCCTGGAGAGAACTCGGTTTTCAACTCTCTCGACAACGATATATTCGCCAGGGTCGCTGCTTTACTACTTATTCCATTGCTTCGACGGGGTCACTGCTTTTCTACTTCAGTTGTCGAACTGCTACCCCCATCACACCCAAGATTACATACCTCTAGTGCGGCTGTAAGAAGAGCATACGGGTTACTTCAGCGGACTTTGATCACGAGGACGTGGATTCGGTTTCCACCACTGCTAATTTGCTCATGAGGAGGGGGATCCAGTTCCCACCTCAGCGGCTTTCACTACCGAGGCAAATCGCACGCTCTATACAACCAGACACCTCTTCTGACTTGTGAGTGAACTGCTTGCTGTTCTATAAAGGACAATTCAGCAATGCTTTGTTGTTCTTCCGATGAACCCACACCGCTAGTGTGGATCCCCTAGTGTCTGGGCCACTAAGGCTATGATAGGGCTTCCTCTTTCACTGAAACACCTCATGCTTTCACTGAAACACCTGATGGTTGTTCAGATAGGAGCTATGCCTCCTCTGAAATATCTCTTTATGTCGACCTTGCCGTGCATCCCAGATCAGACAAGTGGCAAACTTAGCAGGATCAGCCCAGGCTCACCACTGAAGTGTGGCATGGTGACATAAGAGTGGTGGCAGGCTCCGGGCAACACCGGGTACTACCACTGGGTCAGCGGTAGACGTCCCGCAGAACTGTTATCCTTTGGTCTGGCAGTCTTTCCACGACTTTTAATCGGATCACGCGATCAAAGCACGTACCCGGAGTTGCTCGCGTTCAATTTCCACAAAGGAACCAACCACAGTCCCCGAACACTAGTGCACTTACTCATCAGCAGCTCATTACCCCATTGTACTCTGCGCGCATACTGGTTCGCACTTCATCAAGTTCCTGAATAGCTTCTATGCCATGGGTCGACACAGGAACCGGTTCCTGCTTGCCTCATTGCACGTTATATCACGGAGGGCTCCCACCCCCAGGTTACGGGTCAGCTCGCGCAGTGCATAACTGGCCATTGCCCCGGCAATTACAGGACCCCCATACCATCAAGCAACTGCCACGATGGAGCTCTGTAGTCCGCTCATGCGTTTCCAGTTCACGGCTGTCTTTCGATAAGCTCTCCTACAAGCTGGACATTGCCCTTCTTTCCATATAGGGACAGCCACGACTGCCTTCCAGCAGGGTATCTCCCCCCAGCGACTTGGACGATGGAGATCTGCTGCATACCAAACCGATATCAGGCCACTGCAATAAGCTAACTATTCCCTTCCCTTGCAAGTCTCCAGCTGCGGACAGGCACAGCATGGATCATCGGGCATTCGTGCACTGCAATGCCAGCAAGTGCTTACCATCCCGGAGACCGGGTTTACACAATGGGCTAGATGCTAAAGGGGGCAGCGCTGACACTGGTTGGCACCCCAGGTAAGAGATGGCATCAGCTCGTGCTCGCTGCTGCTGACATGGGTGCTTGGGCTAGATACTAAAGGGGGCAGCGTTGACACTGGTTGGCATTCCAGGTAAGAGATGACATCAGCTCGTGCTCGCTGCTGCTGACATGGGTGCTTGGGCTAGATGCTAAAGGGGGCAGCGTTGACACTGGTTGGCATCCCAGGTAAGAGATGGCATCAGCTCGTGCTCGCTGCTGCTGACATGGGTTGGCATCCCAGGTATGAGATGACATTGGCTTGTGCCTGCTGCTGTTGACATGGATTGGCATCTCAGGTATGAGATGGCAGCGGCTTGTGCCCGCTGCTGCTGACATGGTTTGGCATCTCAGGTATGAGATGACATCGGCTTGTGCCCGTTGCTGCTGGCATGGGCTGGCACCTCAGGTATGAGATGACATCAGATTGTGCTCATTGCTGGCATGGGTTGGCATCCCAGGTATGAGACGGCATCAGCTGCTGCCCGCTGACATGGGTTGGCATCTCAGGTATGAGATGGCATCAGCTTGTGCCCGTTGCTGCTGGCAGGGGTGGCACATTAGGTATAAGATGGTATCAGATTGGCATATTGGGGAGCACCTCGGCGGAGAACTTATCAGGCGCCATTGCCCTTCCCCTCTCACTCGATTTCCTTCTCCTGTTCCAAGGGAATGGATCCTCAGAAGCTTAGCTGAGATTAGGTGGCAGAGCCGGTGGTGGGAGGTGGGGCTGGTGGTTGGGAGGCAAGGATATTGCTGGGCAGACTTATACGGTCTGTGCCAGAGCCGGTGGTTGGGAGGCAGGGATAGTGCTGGGCAGACTTATACGGTCTGTGCCCTGAAAATGACAGATACAAATCAAGGTAAGGTATACACAAAAAGTAGCACATATGAGTTTATCTTGTTGGGCAGACTGGATGGACCGTGCAGGTCTCTTCTGCCGTCATCTACTATGTTACTATGTTACCGACTTCCAGGATGCCCTGTAGCGACAGTTTTGAAGGGGGGGGGGGCGACGGTTGTGAAGGGAGAGCGGGGGGGACCCATGGACCCTGATTCTCAGGCCCCACGGGTTGTGACGGAGGCACCCAAGCCTGGGAAATCTGGGATGTGTTGGAGCAACAGCCAAAAGGAAGATCGCCCACTTCAGGCAAAGAACAGGAGCACTCACTGCTGGCAGACCAATCACCTCGCTGGTTAGGCATGGCAGGTGGGGCTCTGGTCTAGGGGGGGATGCCCCAGGCAGATGGAGGCTTGGCCACGCTGGGGCGGAGAAAGGCTGGCCGCAGCATGGGCTGGGATGCTTGCTGTCTAGCTGGATAAGCTATGGCGGAGGGCGTAAGCATCTGCAACGTCAAACCCAAGGCTCGGGTGCTTCCTAGGGATGTTTAATGTGTTTTGAATAAAAGCTGTGGCCATTTATTCCCAAAACCTGTCTCATGTTTGGTTTGTAAGTACGCCAGGGGCAAAGCGAGGGCCGGAGCGAGAGGGAGTGCAGCCTGCCTATGTTAAGGAAGGCCGGCGAGGAGCATGCCGAGCAGCTGCACATAACATGGCGGCTGCCACACAGCAGCTCCCCAGCCGGAGCGCCCCTTCCCTTCCGGCTTCCCCACTGATGGTCTGGATGACACGGCAGGAGGCCCTGCCTCCAGTTGGTTGGGAGGCCGGAAGGGGGCAGGGTTCCAGCGGGAGTCCCAGGCACTGCATAAGAGCTGCAGACGAGGCAGGGAGGGCCTTTTTGTCGGCAGCGAGTGGTGCAGGTGTTTTCCCACCCTCCCTACCCTTTTGCACGCCGCCAAAGGGGTGGTGGGTTCACCTGTTACGCTGAAGGGGGCCAGGGTTCAAGAGCATGCAATGTGCCTGTACGGATGTGTCCCCTACCAGCAGGTAATGATACTGTTACTTTGTGATAGTTCCTGTTATGTTGACTGATTATATTTTCTGTTAAGTTGACTGATAATTTATCCATGACACTGCCTTGCCTTAGAAATTTGTTAACAATGCCTTGTTAAGTTATGTTCGATTGCTTTTTCTCCATTTCGCTGCACTGTTCTGCTATTTGCTACAGATTGTGTCATGCATTTTGTTTCATTGGCCATCTATGTCCTGTGGACTAACATCATGTATACTGTCACAGCTGGTGGAAGCACCCGAGCCTGGGAAATCTGGGATGTGTTGGAGCAACAGCCGAAAGGAAGATCGCCAACTTCAGGCAAAGAACAGGAGCACTCGGGAGGATTCCATCAGGGGGCGGAGTTAAGATGGCGGCACGCACTTCACTCGCTTGAAAGCCTCTCTTCTCAATCTGGAAGTATAGCTTTTGTTTCTTCAACTATGCCGCATACTAAACGAAAAGGCTTGGTTAAAACCGGAGCCTCAACGGTTAGAACCTCGTCACCTTCTTAGATAAGGATTGAAAGGTTTGCGGTGAAGACGCCCACCGCTAAAACCAGGAGTGACCCCGCTGACTTAGGAGAAGGAGAATCCTTCGTCCAGGGGCTAGATGTCACCCTTTCTCCCCCGGAAATCAATCCGCCGCCTCCACCTGCAGCTTCCCCGTCACAGTTGAGGTCTTCGAATCCCGAAGTTGGAGTAGAATGGCCTCAAGTAAGAGGCGCTGTTGGGGGAAATGCATGCGGAGGCCTGGGTCAACAGGCTATTGTTAGAACTATTCCATCTAAGGAGCCGGTTACTTTGGAGCGAATATGGCAAGTTCTCCAAAGTTTAGATACTAAACTATCCAATTCAATGCAAGAAATATCTGTTCTAGTGGCAACGGTTGATTCACTAACAACATTGCTAGAATCATTTAAAACTGAATCTTCAACTCAGATGTCGATAATAAAAGATGATGTTAAGAGATCCAAGATGGCCGCATGCATTTAGGAGTGTGGAACTCCTCGTTTTCCTTAATCATACTAAATGCCGAAAAGAAGAGGAAAGGCAGCGGGTCGGGCTTCCCCAATGCCGTCCTCCTTACCTGCTGGTCCTATCGATCGTTTTCTGAGGACTCCAATCCAAGGACAAATTTTCGGGAGCGGTTCCGTAGGAGACGCCGGCATAGTGGAGGAGCTTTCGGCGTCTCCCGGACTAGAAACTAAGCTGAGCCCCGAAGCAAGAGCTCCGCCCCCGCAACCAGTTCGGACTAGTTCCCCCTCTGAAGCGAGCAGTCAGATCCTGAAGAGTGGACCTGAGTCTGCTTCGAGTCAAGCCCAAAGTGAACAGTGCCAGAGGGAGCCAGTGGAACAATTATTTCCCCTGGTTGGAAGGACGCCGATGATACCTGGAACGGGTCAAATGGATACAGGTACTGGGTCAAAAACAGACTTATTAGAATTGCATTTGCCAGTATTAGAGAAACCCTCAGTGGTGACTCTTGAATCCTTATGGGACCTGGTCTCCCAGACGACTCAGTCACAATTTCTGCAAATGAAGACTTTAACTCAAAAAATAAATGAGGTTGAAAAGAAAGTTGATAACTTGGATGTTGCAAATAAATTGGGAGCTGAGAAGGATGATAAAGTAGAAGAAAAGGTTTTGAAATTAGAGACTACTCAGAATGCTATGTTGAAGGACAATATTAATGTTAAGAATAAAATGGAAAATTATGAAAATCATACGCGAAGTCATAATATAAGATTTATCAATTTCCCAAAAATTAAAATGATAAAGCCTTTGGAAATGATTCATCGCTACTTCAGAAAAATTCTGGAGATACCAGAAGCTAATTTTCCTCCACTAACTCAAGCATACTATATACCATCTAGAATGCAAGAACAATCGCAGCAACAACAAGATCAATTGAATCTTACAGATTTCCTAGAAACATCAGAATCCGAACAAGCAACTGCCGCAACTCTGGTTGCCTCAGTTGCTTTGCTTCCTGACAAACAATGGTTGTTCAAATTATTTTTTAAACATAAGGATAAAATGTTTGTGGGACATAAGATATCTTTATTTCCTGATGTTTCAAAGGAAACACACAAAAAACGAAAGCAGTTTTTGTTACTGAAATCTGAAGTGTTGAGATTGGGCGCCACCTTTTTTCTTCGTTTTCCCTGCAAATGCATAATCTGTTACAATTCTGTTAAATATGTTTTTGTTGACCCAATACAACTAACAACATTTGTAACATCTAGAAGACTTGAAGGAGCGAAATAGACTTAATCTTGGTGAAAATACTCCTAAATGCTAATATTTCCTTTAAAATTTTTCTTCTTTTATTCCTCTAATTGATCTGGATCACCCCATTTAAAGTGGACTTGAGTGTAAATTATATGATTTGTTTTATTGGTTAAGCTAATTTGAATGTTAAAACACTTTTCTTTCTTCAAGTGTACTCTTGAATATAATTGTAACTTCTAATTAAAAAAAAAAAAAGATGATGTTAAGAAACTCCAAGAGTTCTCTGTAGTGACTATAAAAGATAAAACTATTCTTCATAGAAAACTGGAGCAAATAGAAAATTACAATCGCAGATTGAACTTGCGAATCTTAAACTTTCCTAAATGCTTGGGATATGCTCCCTTTGATATCTTCAAAAAAATATTTAGTGGAAATCTTGCACTATTCTTCAGAACACATTCCCCCTATAAACCGGATATATTATGTGCCTCCTAAAAAGAATCAGGATGGAGAAACTGTGGAGATACCCTCTACACAAAAAGATCTAAAGGAAAATGCTTTGAATATAACAGAGATCTTGGAATCTACAATAACAGAAGATACTGAACGACAAACTTTGGTTATTTCGTTTGTCTTCGAACAAGATATGGATGCTGTTAAGAGATTGTTCTTTAAAAACTCACAATCCCTATTTTATGGGAAAAAAGTATGGTTATATCCCGATGTAACTAGACAAACACAAGAAAGAAGGAAAGCTTTCTTAGTACTGAGAAAAGACACTTTACAGTTGGGCGCTTTTTTTTACCTGAACTATCCGTGCAAATGTGTGGTTTAATGTCTAGGCTTGAAATATGTTTTTTTTCAACCAGAACAACTGAAAGCTTTCATTAATCATAAAAAAGTGTTAAAGTAGTTGGTAGTTTACTGTCTAATGATAAATGGATTGTATAATAATATTATGCTGAGCGCAGTGCTATGCTAAATTAAGCTTTTTTTTTTTCTTTTTTCCTTATTTTAATTGATTTCCTCTCCTGGAATATGGTCTCTTCCCCCTGTTAATGAATCCAATTTTGTGGTCTAAAGAAGGAAAATTTGTACTCACTGCTGCCAGACCAATCACCTCGCTGGTTAGGCATGGCAGGTGGGGCTCTGGTCTAAGGGGGAATGCCCCAGGCAGATGGAGGCTTGGCCACGCTGGGGACAGAGAAAGGCTGGCCGCAGCATGGGCTGGGATGCTTGCTCTCTAGCTGGATAAGCTATGGCGGAGGGCGTAAGCATCTGCAATGTCAAACCCAAGGCTCGGGTGCTTCCTAGGGATGTTTAATGTGTTTTGAATAAAAGCTGTGGCCATTTATTCCCAAAACCTGTCTCATGTTTGGTCTGTAAGTACGCCAGGGGCAAAGCGAGGGCCGGAGCGAGAGGGAGTGCAGCCTGCCTATGTTGTGATTGGATAAATGTCAAATCAGTAAATGATAGGAAGGTAAGTTCCTACATGAAATAAATGATGGCTTTATGAAGCATCTACTTCAGAAACCACAAAAGGGGGAGCTATTTTTAATCTACAGTAGTCCTTGATGGAACGCAGGACTTGGATGCAAAAGGTAATAATGTTGGGCTTACTTGGCAATAGTGATCATAACATCAAATTTGATGTTATGTAACTGGAGTGAAGACACTAAAGAGGTCTACTGTATCAGCATTTACCTTTTGTTTTTATTTATACTTTTTAAAGCTTACATCTCAAGTGATAACACTTGTAAAGAAATACAGATAGGCATAAGTATTGCAGATAAATACAACCAAAGGTTTTTGTATATAATCTTCTTTAGACCACAATGTTATAAGAGGGGGAGTTTAGGCATTATTCCAGGAGAAAGAAAACCTTATAAGACAATTTAAACATGTATATAGCTTTACACGCTTATCCAGACATCAACTTAAATCAGCCCAATATCAGTTACTAAGTTACTGACAGTTTTTTGAGGTCTATAAATGCTTTCAAATGTTCAGGATTGAAGAAGATATTTAAGCCCTAAATATTTTATTACACATTTACAGGGATAGTTCAAGTTGTTGGAATGTAATTGTATTTTGCATGCATTGCCTGTCACCTATTATTTCTCTGTGATTACTCTGTGACCTCTGATGTGAATTACTTAGAGAGGTCACACAGCTATGCAACTTCCTGTGGGGGTTAGATGCAGCACATGCAGCACATGGAGCACATGGAGCTCATGATCTCTCCTAACCTGAGAGGATCTATGGTGGTGTGAGCATCCATTACCATCTAAGCACATGGAAGGAGCTGATAATACAAATGTATAGTAATATGTATATATAAGCCTGTCTGATTATAATCTAACTACAAACTGTGAGTAAACAGATGTTTTGTTACTTCAACTTTAAAGTGACTCAGCAGTGAATTATTCAGGGGTGAATGAGAGAGAGATGAAGAAAGAAATTAACATTTCTAAAGCTGAAGCTGTGTGTACTAAAATCTGCTAATTATTTACTACAAATAATCCAACAAAAGGGTTATGGGCCCAGGGTCCAGGAATTGAAAAAGAAGAGAAATATTACCAGGCAGAAAAAAGGGCCACATTTTTCTCTTAAGTTTTAAAGGAAAGATTCAGTCTGTCTCTCTCTCCCCCCACACAGCAGACAGAAGGCTAAGAAAATGGCTGAGGGAAGAAATTCACCATTGTTCTATTCTCTCAAGGTGCCTAAATTAACTGAGTTTAATTATCGGCAGTGGGAATTAAGATTCATATGTCTCCTTCGAGCAAAAGGATTAAATATATGCTTAGACCAAGACAGAACAGCTGAAAATATGGCTGAATGGGACAATGCAAACTATTATGTGAAGTGCATGCTTTTGGAAGCTCTCTCAGAGAAACAAGCCATATTAGTGGAGGGAAAAGATACACCAAAGGACATTTTATATAAACTGAGAACTATGTATGCAACTACATATGCAAAGCAGCAACCAATTTGGCTGGCAGAGTTGAATGAAACCAAATTAAGGGATAAAAGTAAATGTAATGATCACATTATGCATCTTATGTCTTCATTTCAAAAGCTAGAACTTTCTGGAATTCCCATGTGTGATGCATTGAAAAGAGCATTTCTTTTACCTCACTATCAAAGAAGTTTGATGTTTTTAGGTCTGTAAATGAGGCCATTGAAGGGCAATCTTTTGAACAGGCAACATCAAAACTAAGGCAGGAATGCATAATAAATGATTCTGAGGAGATGTGTTCTCAAAGTCAGTCAGAGAGAAATGAAACAAATTTCTTGGCAAAGAACAGAGGAAGGCGGAGCTATGGGAAAACTCCACCCAAGGGCAAGCTGATTTGCTACTCATGTGGAAAGGAGGGACATGTATCTAAATGGTGTAAGGAAACACAAAACACTCCCTCTAGCTCACCTAAGCCAATGGAACTAAAGAATTTTCAAACCAGGAAATGTATGAAGGACAAAGATAAACACAAGGGCTTTCTAATGGCAGAAAAATCTTTGACTATGGTAAATAATAATTCAAATGAAAGTACTTGGATTTTGGATTCAGGGAGCACATGCCATTTAACCAATTGTAAGAATTTCTTTCAGGAAATGTGTCCAGAGGAAGGTATTCTTAAAACTGCAAACGCAGGGACTGCTAAGATCCAAGCAAAAGGTATTGGATTCTTAAAATGCAAAGTGTCTAATGAAGTTAAAGAAATTCCTGTAAGTGATGTCTTGTATATTCCCCAAGCAGTTTGCAATATGCTTAGTGTATCTACATTAGATAAGAAGGGATTTGTGATTCATTTTGAAAACAGTAAGTGCACAATCTCTAAAAATGATGAAGTGTATGCTGAAGCTTTTATGCATAATGATGTTTATAAACTGAGCATTTCAGGTGAAGCCTCACATCTGGCGCAAGTAAGGAAGAATGATGGTAAATGTAGTCTGGAAATCTGGCACCGCCGCCTGGGACATCGTGATTCTAAGGTGATCCAGGATCTTTACAGTGGGCAACTAGCCACCGGCATTCAGATAAGTGCAGATGCTGGTAAAATGGAGAAATGCATAGACTGTGTTACTCAAAAAGGTGTAAGACCCTCATTTCCTGCATACACAGGAAATAGGAGTAATAAAGTGCTGGACTTAATACACAGTGACTTATGTGGACCGTTTAATATCCCATCATTGGGAAATAACAGATTTGTGCTAATATTCTTGGATGATTTCTCTAGATATTGTGTGGCCTATTTGCTGAAAGAGAAAAGTCAAGTCACAGACATGCTGAAGAAATACGTAGCCATGGTGAGCAATAAATTTGAAAGAAAACCAAAGGTTCTTCAGACCGACAATGGTGGTGAGTTCACTTCACGAAGCATGCACACATTTCTAGAACAAGAAGGCATTCAGCATATCACAACAGTAGCTTACACACCAGAGCAAAATTCTGTTGCAGAGAGAAAATTTAGGTCACTTGTGGAAATGACCAGATGTATGCTGTCAGATAGCAATCTCCCTAAAAGACTATGGGGGGAAGCCATTCTCACAGCAGTGTACCTACAAAACAGAATGCCAACTAAAGGCGCTGAGCGCACACCACATGAGACATGGCATGGTAGGAAGCCAAACCTGTCACACATAAGAACATTTGGAAGTACAGCATATGCTCATGTACCAAAGCAAAGAAGGCATAAGCTGGATTCCACAACAGAAAGGGGCATTTTAGTTGGCTATGCTCCAGGACACAAAGGATATAGAATTTTGAATCTGAAAACTGGCATTGTTGGCATAAGACATGTTACATGTTTTGATGAAAACAAAAGGGTTGATAAAGGCTGGATTATCCCAGATGAGCCTTATCATCCAGAATATGAAACTAGAACCATAATAGACATGCCAGTGTATATAAATGCCATACCAAGGCAGATGTCTGAAAGCAACTCACCTGTATCTAACGAGGAACAGGCAGAGGAAACAGACACAGAAAGGATCATTGAAGAAGACAGTACAGTTGGAGAAGGGGAATCAATTGGAGAAGGACTCTCAGATTTAGAGGATGCAGAAAGGTCAGACCAACCTGTTGTCAGACGCTCATCCAGGGAAAACAAAGGTGTTCCACCCCCAAGACTGTCTTACCTAACAAAGTCAGCAGAAGCTCAAGAGCCCTTAACATGGGATGAGATTGAGAAAATGCCAGCAGAAGAAGCTGCTGAATGGCATAAAGCTGCACAAGAAGAAATTGATGCATTGGATAAAAATAATACTTGGATTCTTACAAAATTACCTCCTGGCAAGAAAGCTATAGGATGCAAATGGGTATTCAAGTTAAAAAGGAATGCACAAGGAAAAGTGGAAAGGTATAAAGCCAGATTAGTGGCAAAGGGATATCTTCAAAAATATGGAGAAGATTTTGATGAAGTGTTTGCACCTGTAGTGAAACACACGACAATTAGAACACTTCTGAGCATTGCAGTCTCAAAAGGCATGCAAGTCAACCACATTGATGTGAAAACAGCGTTTCTTCACGGAGATATAACTGAAGACTTGTACATGGAACAACCAACAGGTTTCATAAATACAAAACAAAGACAGCTAGTGTGTAAATTAAACAAAGGTCTTTATGGATTAAAGCAAAGTGCAAAATGTTGGAATGATAAATTGCATGAAATATTGACAAATTTAGGATTTAAGCAAGGTGAAGCAGATAAATGCTTGTACACTAGGTGCACAAATGGACAATATGCATACATTTTAGCTTTTGTTGATGATCTGCTCATTGCAAGCAAAAGTGAGCAAGAGTACAAGGACATTGTAAAATGTTTAAACCTCAATGTTGAGATAAAAGAACTTGGTAATGTGTCATACTATCTTGGTATAGAAATTGAGAAACAAAATGATGGTTCTTATCTTCTAAGCCAGAAGCAGAAAATAAATGAGCTTATTGAAAGTTTAGGTATGCAAGATGCCCAAGTTGTAAGCACTCCCATGATCACTGATTTTCTGAAGGATGAAACAGTAAGAGAACCTTTACCAGATAACATCCAATATAGATCAGCCATAGGTAAGCTTTTATATCTAGCTACCACATACAGGGCTGATATAGCAAATGCAGTAGGAATTTTGAGCAGAAGGGTCAGCTCACCTACCAAATCAGATTGGACTGCAGTTAAAAGGATGGTAAGGTATTTAAAGGGTACCATTGATTGTAAATTAAAGATTTCAGCCAATAGTAATCCAAACTAATATGTTACTGTGATTCAGATTGGGCAGGGGATCATTCTGATTATAAATCCACAAGTGGATATGTGTTTATGTATGGAAATGTACAAATTTCATGGGCCAGTCATAAACAAAGTATTGTGAGTCTGTCTTCTACAGAAGCTGAATACGTGGCTGTATCGGAAGCGTGCAGAGAACTGATGTGGATTGAAAAACTTTTGCTGGATTTCGGAATAGCTGAAAAGAGACCAATCCAGATAATGGAAGATAATCAGAGCTGCATCCGACTGTCACAGAATGACAAGGTTCAGTCACGCACCAAGCACATCGCAACGAAATACCACAACGTGCGAGAGTTGGTGAAAGAAGGGGTCATCAGTCTACACTATTGTCACACCAGTGAGATGACAGCTGACATCATGACCAAACCGTTACCCAGAGAACATTTTGAGGATCTGCGTATAAAGCTTGGACTTTGTATGAATAAATAATTGCATGACAGTTATGCATGAGAAGGGGTTTGTTGGAATGTAATTGTATTTTGCATGCATTGCCTGTCACCTATTATTTCTCTGTGATTACTCTGTGACCTCTGATGTGAATTACTTAGAGAGGTCACACAGCTATGCAACTTCCTGTGGGGGTTAGATGCAGCACATGCAGCACATGGAGCACATGGAGCTCATGATCTCTCCTAACCTGAGAGGATCTATGGTGGTGTGAGCATCCATTACCATCTAAGCACATGGAAGGAGCTGATAATACAAATGTATAGTAATATGTATATATAAGCCTGTCTGATTATAATCTAACTACAAACTGTGAGTAAACAGATGTTTTGTTACTTCAACTTTAAGTGACTCAGCAGTGAATTATTCAGGGGTGAATGAGAGAGAGATGAAGAAAGAAATTAACATTTCTAAAGCTGAAGCTGTGTGTACTAAAATCTGCTAATTATTTACTACAAATAATCCAACACAAGTAAAAAGAGGTTCCTATTTCTAGGGCCTCCTTTCTAATAGCTAAAAATGCCCTTCTTCTCTCCTGCGTTTGTTTAGCAACATTGGAGTACAGGGGGGGATATTTTCTTCCCCTATCTCTAGTATCTCTTTTAAGTAGTTTTTTAACATTTCTCGAGGTGATATTAATTTTTGAACAGGAAAATTAATGAAGCGCAAGTTTTTGCTTCTTGAATAATTTTCAAAATTTTCAGATTTTCTTCTTAGATACAGCAAATCTTTAATCATGGTGTTTTGGATTTGGACTGAGTTTTGTAAGTCATTTTCTTGCTTCTTCACTTGTTTATCCACAGTTTCCAATTTATTTTCAGTTTCTCTCAAATTTCTTTTCAAGTCAGTTATTTCTTCCGAAATTACTTTAATTTGAGGACAAATATTCTTTGCAAAGTCAGCAACTAAAATCCATAAACTATCTAAAGTCACTTCACTCGGTTTTACTAAAGAGAAGGAAATAAGTTTGGTCGGTACCTGAGGTTGGATTGAATGTCTGTCCTTCTCCTGATCCGTCAGCAAGACTTCCCCCGACTTTGTTCCTTCTGATGGTCCTGGAGGAATTAATATTCTCTCCTCTTCGCTTTCCACATCAATCTGGGCCTCCCGACCTCGAGCTTCAGGATTCTCCGAGCTCGAGGACGCCGCAATGGGAGAGCTAGCGCCAAGTGGCTGCGGGGGCGGGGCTCGGGTGTCGGGGCTGAGAGAAACTTCCAGCCCATAGCTCCTCTCCGAATCTCCCCTTGTATCGGGTGAAGCAAGCAGGCTGCCTTCCGACATCGATATTTCCGTGGCCCGCTGCAAAAAAGGTAAAATAGATTCTGGGCGACGCTGGGGGGTAGCGGCAGCGGCCCAACCTCTGCGTTTAGGCATTTTTTTTTCAGCAGAATAAGAGCGGGCTCACACACGTCCATACATAGCGGCGGCCATCTTGGAATCCCCTACCATCTGAGATTTTACCAGAGAAACTCTGTGAGCTTGATAGCCTGTCGGCTTCAAACCTCCGTCGGTTCTACTCCCTTCCTGGCCTCTTGCTTGGGAGACCCCTTTGATGACTTCCATTTCAGACGTCCCAATAGGAGAGAGAGGACCTTCGGGCAAAGGCGGTATGTTGGGCTCCCAGGGCGAAAGAGTAACATCGAGCCCCAAGTCTTGTAGCTCTCCCAGCAAAGAGACAGCAGGGCGGCTCCCGGTGGATAATTCTGGAGTCCACTGTGATGGGGAGGAGGTCCTGACCGCCGAGGCTCCGGTCTTAACCACTCCCTTACACTTCGTATGCGGCATATTGGTAATAGTAGAATCAGGTTAATTTCACTACCGTCGTCTAGAGGTCTCATCCGAGATTGCAGCGTGCCGCCATCTTGAAACAACCCTCATATTCTCCTACGCTTTGATTCAGCATTTACCTTTTGAAAGGGCAATTATGATAAAATGAGGAAAATAGTTTACAAAAAAAGCTAAAAGAAGCAGCTGCATAGGTTAGGAGTTTAAATCATATGTGAACATTGCTTAAAAACAGCATCTTGGAAGCCCTGACCAGATGCATTCCACATATTTTAAAAGGTGGAAGGAAGGTCAAATGACAGCCAGTCTGGTTAAACTTGAGATGAAAGAGCCTATTAAAATCAAACAACATCTTTTTAAAAATGAGAAAAGGATCCCAATGAAGAAAACAGGAAGCATCATTAGCACTGGCAAGGTACATGCAAAGCATTGAAAAGGAAAGCTAAAAAAGAATTTGAAAAGAAGCTTGCTATAGAGGCAAAAACTCATAGTAAAAATATTTTTTCACTTGCATTAGAAGCAGAATGCCTGTAAGTGAATCAGTGGGACCATTAAATCATGAAGGAGTAAAAGGGGCACTCAGGAAGGACAAGACCATAGCAGACAGACTAAATGAATTCTTTGCTCTGCTCTTTACTGAAGACATAAGCATCTTCCTCTCCCCAAAATGGTATTTAAGGGTGACAACATGGAAGAACTGAAACAAATCAGGGTGAACCTGGAAGATGTAATAAGCCAAATAAGGGAAAGGGAATGGGGCTTGATATACTGCCTTGCTGTGGTCTTTGAAAGAAGACATTCAAAGTGGTTTACATAGTATATACAGGTACTTATTTGTACCTGGGGCAATGGAGAGTTAAGTGACTTGCCCAGAGTCACAAGGAGCTGCAGTGGGACTTGAACCCAGTTCCCCAGGATCAGAATCTGCTGCACTAACCACTAGGCTACTCCTCCACTCCAAGCAAGCTTAAAAGCAGTTAATCACCTGGACCAGACAGTATACACTCCAGAGTACTGAAAGAACTAAAAAATGAAGTTGCTGATCTATTATTAATCTGTAGCCTGTTATTAAAATCATCCTTGGTACATGAAGATTGAAAGGTGGCCAATGTAACACCAATGTCTAATAAGGATTCCAGGGGTGATCCAGGAAATTATAGACTGGTAAGCCTTAGGTTAGTGTTGAGTAAAATGGTAAAAACTATTATAAAATCAAAATTTTAAAAATGTAAAAGATTTAGCGCCTGCATAAAAAAAACTTTAGTTTTCAAGGAAGATACATCAAGGGAATAATCAGAACTGTGATCATTTTCACATTGTTCATTCTGGGCCTGATATTCAAAGTAATTTAGTTGGCCACTGACCTGTTAAATCACTTGGTCAGGGCTAGTTGCTAATATTCAATGGCACAACCAGCTAAGTGCCACTGAATATCACGGTTAGCGCTGAACTCAAAGCCGGCTATGTTGGGGTTGTTCCAGGGATGGAGTCAGCACTTGGTCATTTAAGGGCTGATATTCAGCCCTTAAGCAGCCAGGTTTACTGCAAAAATGAGACCACATAAATATCTGACCTATTTTATGCAGTAACCCATGGCTGCTTAAGTGCTGAATATGTTTTAACTGACTTAAAAATAACCGGTTATTTAAAGCCAAAGCCTGCACAGTTCCCGGCTTTGAATATCTGGGAATAACACCATTGGCAGTGAGCAAAAATGCTCACCGCCAACGGCTGAATATTGACCACTCTCTTTTTAACTGTTCACCTCAGGAAATAGATGATGTATGTACTTCTGTGACTGAGTTGGCAAGTTATTTTGAGCAAAGAACTGTAATAGTAAGAACAAACAAATTCTCAGGCCTATCCAAACACTGAGCTACTATCTGATGGGCCAATGATCAGAAGCAAATGCGGCACTAGAGACTATTAATGCCATACT
The DNA here is from genome assembly GCF_901765095.1 of Microcaecilia unicolor. Taxonomy (NCBI): domain Eukaryota; kingdom Metazoa; phylum Chordata; class Amphibia; order Gymnophiona; family Siphonopidae; genus Microcaecilia; species Microcaecilia unicolor. Next base: position 79,770,049 of record NC_044038.1, on the reverse strand, counting down.
TGCGCCTGCGTTTGCTATCGCCTCATGTGCAGAGTCCCCAAGCATGTGAAACAATGCGCTCATGAGCTCTGACTACAACTAGCATGCAAATGCATGCTAAACAGGGCTCTTAATGCAAGTAGCATGCAAATGCATGCTAAACATATCCTCCTCAATGATCAGCAGGCAGTGCACCAAACACTGGTGTGCTTTCCGCAGCAAACCCTATGCCAGCTTGGAGCTGGCGTTAGGGTTTGCAGAACATTGGGGAGGAATAGTGAGCCCTGTCCAGTATACATCTGCATGATAGCAGACCCCCCCATTACCCCAATAGAACCCCCCACAGGAGCAGGAACCCTGACCCCCCACCCCAAGCCAGTGACACGGGGGCTGGAGGACCGGTGGACTCCCTTATATGGTGTGAAGCCCCGTCCAGCACATCCCAGGTATGGGTGGGGGCAGAAAAGAGGGCTGCTAGACAACCAGGTTGGGGGGCTTGGTTTGCAGCCCACTGGGCCACCAGGGCTTTTGGAGGGGGATGTGGGGAGGGGTTAGGGGCTGGAGATACAACAGATCTCCATCCCCCTGTGTACATGTCAGGAGGGTCAGGGGGACTGGTGGTCCACCGGACTGCTGGACCTCCAGCCACCATGTCGCTGGCTTGGGGTGGGGGTTCATGGGGACACTAGGCCACCAGGGCCTTGCTGTTTGGGGTCTGGTGGTCTCACAGACCTCCACAGCCCCGGTTTATGACAGGTCCGGGCTTCTGACAGCCCAGACCTGTCAAACAAGTGGGGGAGGATGCGCTCAGGCACAATCCTCCCGCACTTTACCTTATGATCAGAAATAATAGCCTGCATAAATTTGCATGCAATTATCTCTGATCATAGTGGTGGTAAAGCCCCGTGCTGTTGCAGCACTATTTTTAGAGTATTGTTTGGCACAGCACAGGGCTTTCGATGATCAGGGCGTAAGTTTGTTAACAAATTTAGCAAAGGTTTTTTGTAATCTGGATCCATGTCCCGCATCAATATTAAAATATTTTTTTAAGAAAGGCTGAAATGACTGGCTATGTTTTTTTGATATTATCTTTAAATCAGCTAGTTTTCCTTTAGCTATTAGTGTTATAACTTTGACTCCTATCTTAAAAGATCCATCTAAGTCAGGCACTCAATGCACCAACTATTGCCCAATTGCAAATATACTATTTTTTAATTTAAGATTGTAGAGACAATAGTAGCTATTCAATTTCAAGACTATCTAGATACTTTTAATCTGCTGGATTAAATGAAATAAGGATTTTGAAATTTTTATAGTACTGAAATTTGTTAATTGATATTGATGTCTGAATTGTGGTTACTACTGGATAAGGGTAGCTCAGCAGTGTTAATGCAATTAGAGTTCAGTTCAGCATTTGATTTTCTACTGTAAAAAAATTAGATTTTAATAGAATTACTGGTACAGTATAGGCATGGTTTTCTTCTTTTTTGAAGAACTGCCATTATCAAGTACTTAAAAATGGAATTACTTCTCATATGTGGTCACCTGGTTGTGGAGTCTCACAAGGTTTGCCACTGTCTTATTCTTTTCAATGTCTTTCTCATTTCTTTGGGGAATGAATTCAGGTCAATGGGTTTGTCTTATTTTATATACGCTGATGATATTCAAATAATTTTTCCAAAAATCTCCAGTTTTTCAGATTGTAAGGAGTATGGTAAGGAGCATGCAGGAAGAAATAGGCTGGGGAAGAACTCCAGCTACCAAAAAAGGAAAGAAGACCCTGGGGATGTTCCGATCCTGCCCAAGAGGGACATAAGAGTAGAAAACTACAAGTCCCAGAATGCCCCAGGACAGCCCCTAGTAAAGAGGAGAAATAGGGTGTATGTCCCAGAAGCTCCAAAAGGGGGCCAACCAAAAAGGGAGAAAGCTGATTCTCCACCTTGGTGGAGAAGGTGGCTGGACCGGTGGCAGGGGAAGGGAAAGCAGCCTAGCGGGGTTAATGAAGAAGAGTGCAATCAGCTGGAAAAGGGCTGGGAGGAGGAGAAAATGGACTGGGCTCCTGAGGGAGAAGAGGAAGAGGAACCAGAGGCAATGGAGCAAGAGGAGGCAGAGCTGGTCTTAGACGAACCCATGGAGCTCTTGGCTATGGCTCAGCCAGCGCTGGAGGTATAAGGGGAATGCCTGGGTCAAGCGGGAGGAGGTCAGGAGAGTAAAGCTGACCAAGAGGGTGGGACCCAAGGCTTTGAGCCCGCGCAAAGCTTGTAATTGAACTGGGCTGAGAGAAGCCTGGCTGTACTTGGACTGTGTTTGCAACAGCCTGGCTTAATTGAACTGTGCTGAGAGAAGCCTGGCTGTACTTGGACTGTGTTTGCAACAGCCTGGCTTTATTGAACTGTGCTGAGAGAAGCCTGGCTGTACTTGGACTGTGTTTGAAACAGCCTGAGGCTTAATTGAACTGTGCTGAGAGAAGCCTGGTTGCACTTGGACGGGGTTTGCAACAACCTGGCTTTATTGAGCTGTGCTGAGAGAAGCCTGGCTCTACTTGGACTGTGGTGGAAACAGCCTGAGGCTTAATTGAACTGTGCTGAGAGAAGCCTGGTTGCACTTGGACGGGGATTGCAACAACCTGGCTTTATTGAGCTGTGCTGAGAGAAGCCTGGCTTTACTTGGACTGTGTTTGAAACAGCCTGAGGCTTAATTGAACTGTGCTGAGAGAAGCCTGGCTGTACTTGGACTGTGTTTGCAACAGCCGGGCTTAATTGAACTGTGCTGAGAGAAGCCTGGCTGTACTTGGACTGTGTGTGAAACAGCCTGGCTTTATTGAAGAAAAAACAGAGAGCTCTGTGCTGGTGGGGGAGGAGGCTTCTCGAGCTTAACCAGTAAGAGCCTGTTTACAAGATACATTGGAAATTATGAGTTTTTCTTTTCAAAGAATATTAAGCTGGATGGGAAATCATCTATTAAGGCTAAATGTAGATATGATTGCTCTGTTATGAGTTGGAGAGGGGAAAAATTCCACTTATTGAACGTGTATGAGATGGTAAATCCATCTCAATGCAATCTGAGGCAGTCCAACAGTAGGGGTATAGAATAAGTACAACTAGGTCAGGAGAGATCAGGCTGGTCCAACAAACAACAGAAGCTGACCAGAATGGCGACAACACTTTACTGGCAGAAGAAAACCCCCTCCCCCCATAAGTCCACTTCTCCATTCATGTGAATGTTTTGGTGAATGCTTGCACAAACAGAAGAAGTAGAGGCTGGCCAAAAGACGATCCACCACAGGAAATATTGCTTAAAGTTATTTTATTCACAGCACCATATTAGGGACCTGACATGGTCCGTGTTTTGACAGGGCAAACTGCCTGCGTCAGGGGTCACAATCAAGCTCTAAATGATCAAATATATATACATAAGTATATAGAACTCAGTGGATAAAACTAAATAAGGAAAACCTAAAAAAACTAAACTAAAAAAAAAAAACTAAACTAAGACAAGAGATAAATTGAAAAAGACCAAAAAGGGGCTGAAAAGACCAGTGACTGTATTATAAAAATAAAGAGCCATATAGAAATAACAGTCATACATAAGCAATTCATTATAGACTAGTTAAAAACATTCTAAAACATAATAAAACATTGTATTAAAAAAGCATGTGAATAGACAAAAACATACCTCTAAAAACAAATCAAGATATATAAAATGCTGGTGCAAAATGCTTGTGAAACTCAGGAAAGCTAAAAGAAGTCATAAAAAGGACAAGAGTGAGGCTTGATATAACAGAACTAGCCCAAAGGTAATATAAAAACTATATAAAAGCCCTTGATTTATATATGGGATATAAAAGGAACAGTAATACTAAGGTAACCATTATAAAATACAAACGATAAAACAGGGATGAACTAAAACAGATACACCATTGGAACTTAAGGTGAGAAAGCAGAGGACAGGTTTAAGCAAAGAAAAATTGCAAACTATTCATGACAATAACTGGTTAAATCAAAAACTGGATACTGCATAAAGGAGTCCTTTTATAAAAGTACGCTAGCATTTTTAGGGTATGCTAAAAATAAGCACAGGTTAAACGTTAGAAATGCTCATATAATTCTATGGGCGTTTCTAGCATTTAGAGTGTGCTAATCATTAGTGTGCACTAAATACACTACCATGCCTTTGTAACAGACTCCATAGTTGGTTAAATCAATAACCAGATACCGTATATAGCCGGTTAAAAATGGCACCAAAAGGCACGATTAAAAAAAAACGCAGAATAACAAATGTGAAGTGATTTCCATAAGAAACTAAAGACCCCTTAAAAATATATAAAACAAAAGGGTAAAATAAAATACTAATGACACTATTAAGCAGTAATGTACAAAACAGAGAAAGAGGAGCTGAAGATGTACTGGGATGGTGCCGGAGACACAAACCACCCGATAAAGACAGATGACAAACCGGTCAGCTAAACAAGTGGAATAAAAAATGGGGCTAGAAGAAGGGAATACAGCTAAAACAGCTCTTAGGATTTTTATAATTTAAAAGAAAAAAGAATCCAAAAGCTTCCCAAAGCAAAAATATAGTTCCCAAAGCAAAAATATAGTGCTGATAAAGCAATGCAGCCTGGAAACAGTTACCTCATTATATCGAAAAACGATGTGCTTGAGGTGTCATGTATTTAAATATGTGCTTCATGCATATTCTAATCTGTCATTGTTGAGCAAGGCATATGTAAGCCTGGCAGTGTAAACAAATAAATAACTGGACAATATAAAACCGGTTAAGTAGGTAACCATTTAAAATAACCAGCTAAAACAGTACAAACAAAGATGGATAATTAAACAGAAATACAAATATAAAAACACAAAACTACAGGTTCTGTAGCATAAAACATAGGATAAAAAATACAAATAGATATGTAATGCTAAATACAGGAGAATCACATAAGAACCAATACAATTTAGTGTATAAGGTGGACACAAAAATGTATCAATTCTAATTCTTTCAAACCCTGAGGGCTTAATGAATTCTTATGAAAAAATAGTCCTTTGCTCTTCTCTCAACAGTTTCTTGTCTAAGTCTCCCCCTCTCAGGAACATCCTCTCTATTTTGAACACTACAAATTTAAGATCAGAAATAGTGTGGCTTTTATCATGCCAATGTTCCACCAGAGGTGCACTAGCCACATGATGACTAATGCAACCTCTGTGTTTGATTATTCGAGCCTTGATGACACGTTTGGTTTTGCCTACATAGATCATTGAGCATGGACAAACAATTGTGTACACAACCTGACCTGTGTTACAGTTAGAAGAATGTCTCAACTGGTATACTGGAGTGGAGGAGTGGCCTAGTGGTTAGGGTGGTGGACTTTGGTCCTGAGGAACTGAGTTTGATTCCCACTTCAGGCACAGGCAGCTCCTTGTGACTCTGGGCAAGTCACTTAACCCTCCATTGCCCCATGTAAGCCACATTGAGCCTGCCATGAGTGGGAAAGCGCGGGGTACAAAAGTAACAAAAATAAAGTAAAAAATTCTCTACCAGTATGCGGTTGATGAAATACAGAAACTTCCACAACATGTGGACAAACACTGCACGTGCCACAGGGCCTGTGCCCCAGATATAGGACATCAAAGGGATCTACTACTACTACTACTTAACATTTCTAGAGCGCTACTAGGGTTACGCAGCACTGTACAGTTTAACAAAGAAGGCTGGGAGTGCTGAAGGTACAAGTTTTTCTTTAAAATTCCTATTTTTGGGGGAGGAAGTGACATCACGAAGCTGAATGGCTGCTTGATCCCTGTGCTCCGTGCTTCCCCACTTTCAATATAGCACCAATTGCGGTAGTCTCTATCATTTTCAATCTGAAAAAATGTGGTAAAGTGGAGACGATCACCCCCACTGCTAGAAATGAGTAAAAAAAGCAATCTGCTGCCCCGAGATAGCAAGCGACTCTCCATGAGGCAACTGGTGCGAGGCCTATCTCACCCTGCTTCCCCTAAACCGCGGAGAACATCAGAGTCGGAACCGACCTGTTCCTGGGAAGAACGCGGCGATACTGCTTCAATAATAACTCTCCCGTCGGAATTGACGAAGTGCCTTGAGGTGATTCGCGCTGAAATTCAGGCCTCTAAAGAGGAAATATTAGAGCATGTGGATGCGCTGAGCGTGGACTTAAGAAAGCTGGGGGGCAGGGTGGAAGCACTAGAAGAGAGGGCGGACGAACAGACGGAGAAGAACGAGGCGGTGGACAGGAGATTGAATAAGATGGCTGAACAAGCAGAGGAGTTACAGTACCAGCTGGACGATATAGAAAATCGAGGTCGCTGGCAAAATCTTCGGTTTAGAGGCATCCCGGAGAATGGTGGAAAGGAGGACGCCCCAATGGTGGTACGGGCGATCTGCGAAAAGCTGATGGGAGAAAGTTTTGATGTTGAAACGATGGGCATTGACAGAGCTCATAGAGAGCTGGGCAAACCCAGAGAAAACAGACCGCGTGACATACTGGTCCGGTTTACATCATATGTGAGTAAAGAACAGATATGGCAAAAAGCGTGCCAGAACACCATTTTGGAATACAACGGAGCGCGTGTATCGATATATCAGGATCTCTCTCTGTTCACCTTAACTCAGAGAAGAGCAATGAAACCTGTTATTGAGATCTTGATAAAGGAAAAGATACCTTACAGATGGACTTTTCCATTTGCTATTTGCTTTGAGATAAAAGGAGAGCAAATCCGCTGCCGAAAAGTGGGAGCAGCATGGCAGTGTCTGTATGAGGCGGGTTTGGCCCCGACTGAAACTATGTCGGCGGAGCTGGCCCCATCTACAAAAGCTAGAATGCAGAGGTGGAAACGACTGGAGAAGGCAGTGAAGAAGAGTGCATCGCAGACATGAACTTTGATAACCTGGTTTGGAAGGACTTATGTTGTAGCTGTGGTATGTTTCTCCTCTGGGGGAGCATCGCGGGGGGAATGATTTGGTCAAGAAGATAGGTGGATGTCAAAGGCTGGAAGGTGGAGGATGTATTTGGCTTTGTGTGTGTATAATGCGGTGGGGAAAGAGGGCGGAGTGGGGGGTTGAGAGGGAGAGTAACTGTATTTACATTCAGTTCTTGTTTACATTTGTTGTACTGTTTGGCTGGTTGGGTCACTTGCTCTTAATTCCCAAGGGGTGCTGTTGCACCGGTTGGTGGGTAAAAGATAGAGGGAGGGGTTGGAAATAGGGGAGGGAGGAGGGAGGGGAAGAGGGAGAGAGAGGACAGGGGAGGGGGGGGGGGAAGGAGAGGTGGAGGGGTTCAGGGATTAGTACAAACCTTTCATCAATGATGCGCTATGACTTGAGTAAAATCCAATGACAGACTTTAAGTTTCTCACGTACAATGTAAAAGGGCTAAATTCCCCATACAAGAGACATGCGTTAGGGCGTGAACTGAACTTAATGCATCCACATGTGGTTTATCTGCAAGAAACCCATTTTCTAAAGAAACATGAGGGCTTATTATCTCTCAAGCAATACCCGAAGGTGTACTGTGCATCTGATGCGAAAGGGGCTAAAAAAAGAGGAGTGGCCATTATGTTTTGCAAAGATGTCCAAGTGCAACTGATACATGCGAGAAGAGATGCAGAAGGGCACTACCTTTTCCTGCATGTTCTTTTGGAGCAGGAGGAATATACTCTGGTCAATGTGTATGCCCCAAATGAGAGGCAGGAGTCTTTCTTTAGGCGTCTCCAAAGGGAACTGCAAAACTTTGTTACAGGCAAGCTGTTGATGGCGGGTGATTTTAATGACACCATGCAACCGAGACATGACTGGTCGACCCCTGCTGCTCCAATTGACTATAAGGTATCTCAGGCATTGAGAGATTTAGTAGAAGTGATGGGCCTCTATGACTCGAGGAGATTGGGAAACCCTAGGGGGAGGGATTACGCCTCCTACTCCCATGTGCACCTTTCCTATTCTAGATTAGATTATGTGTTTATTGACAAAACCTTATCAGAGGGGGGGGGGGGGGGATTCATTCATAGGCCATATCACTATATCAGACTACGCCCCAACTTGGGCCATTGTACCATCTCTAACAGAGGAGGTGAGACAAAGAAGATGGACACTTAACAATTGCTTGCTGCAGGACCTGGACATTGTGACTAAGTTTACCCTGGTACTGAAAGAGTATTTTGGCACTAATATGGACTCAGGTGCGGAACTAAGCGTAGTGTGGGATGCTTTTAAAGCAGTCTCAAGAGGCTACTTTATTAAATGTGCTAGTCAGAGGGCTAGGGTTCGTGGGGCGCATTTGGCCCAGTGTATGGAGAGGCTGGGTAGTTTGGCGGTCTGGTACAGGGCCATGGGCTCTGTGTCAGATCTCCGAAGGCTTCAAGCAGTGCAGCTGGAGTTGAAAGCGCTGCACGAGGAGAGCTTGCAATACGTGCATGCATGTCTAAAACAGGTATATTACGAAAGCACGAATAAACCTGGTAGACTGCTGGCTCATAAATTAAGAAAGATGAGAGCGGATAGACATATCCTGAGAGTGAAAGATGAGAAGGGAACTATGCTACATACATTGGGTCAGATCAGAGAGCACTTCACTCAATATTATGAATCTCTGCATAGAAGGGATGCTGCTGTACAGATAGGGGAAATTGACAATTACTTAAAAGAGAGAGGTCTCTCGGTCTTGTTAGAACAGCAGAAGCAAGAACTTGAAGCCCCAGTGCAGGCGGACAAGGTGCTCCAGGTTATTAAAACATTACTGACGGGGGGGACAGTTAGCGCCATATCTGGCATTGATTATCAACTCACGGAGGGATGGGGCTTCTCTTCCTAAGACGATGATGGAGGCTTGGGTGGCAGTTATACCAAAATCAGACAAGGACAAAACAGAATGTGCATCATATCACCCCATTTCGATACTGAACACTGATGTAGAAATATTAGCAAAGCTCCCTCATCTGATCCACCCAGATCAAGTGGGGTTTGTGGCTAAAAGGCAGGCAGGGGATAATATAAGAACTTTGGATCTCATGTACGCAGCACAGGTGAAGGCCAGACCATTGGTGCTATTAGGATTAGACGTAGAAAAGGCCTTCGACCGGGTCCATTGGGGATTCTTGGATAAGGTTTTACAAAGAGTAGGGATAGGTCATTACTATAGATCCTGGATTCAAGTTTTTTACGCGACACCACAGGTGTGTAAGAGTTAATGGTGGGAACTCTGGAGCTTTCCTTTTGAGGTCGGGGTACTCGACAGGGATGCCCACTATCTCCCCTCTTATTTGCATTGGCGATGGAGCCTTTGGCGGAGGCAATTCGAGAGAGCGTTGATATTGCTGGAGTACAGGTGGGAGCGCAAGAATATAAAATAGCATTATTTGCGGACAACGTTCTCTTGACTTTGACTAAGCCATTGGTCTCCCTTCCAAATGTAATGAGAGTGATAGAGGAGTACACTAGAGTCTCTGGGTACAAATTAAATGCTAGTAAATCAGTTGGCCTGGCCGTGGGAGTACAAGCGGGGTTGATGGAAACATTGAAGACATCATTTCCCTTTAAGTGGGAGGACAGAGACTTAGGATATTTGGGAGTCCATATTCCCAGAAATCTGTCTGACCTTTTTACTGTTAATTATCCGAGCCTTAAGAAAGAGATACGAAAAGACCTGAATCGATGGATGTCAATGGGGTTATCCTGGTTGGGGCGGATCGCTACAATTAAAATGAATGTCTTACCCCGGCTTTTGTACCTATTCCAGGTACTTCCTATGCGTTTGACCAGATCTTTCTTATCTGGTCTGTGTCGCGTTCCCGAGAACACTGGCATACTGTCAGGCTTCTTCCCCGGGAGCACTGGGTTCGTGAGTCCTTGGGCCACTACCGTGGAGCGGCAGTGGCAGGCAAGATCACCTTCAAGGTAGAGATGAGACAAGACTGGACCGGAACCCCGGACTGGAGTTCTACACAGGAATACACGGAACTGGAACGCACCGGACGGGTGCGCACTGGAGTGGAGCCCGCTGGACTGGAACACACTGGAGTGGCCCCACTGGACTGGAACATACAGGAGTGAAACCCGCTGGACTGGAACACACTGGAGCGGAACCCACAGGACTGGAACCCGCTGGACAGGAACACACTGGACCTAGGCTTCACCTGCGCTTAGCCACCTTTCCCCGAGGGTTGAGCCCTCAGGTTCGGGCAGCCGGCAGGACTTACAGGAAAAACCGGAACTGGAACTTGCAAGCAGGAACAGCAGGAATGAGGATCCAGGAGTGCCCCCAGGCACCTAGGCGAAAGCAAGGCCGACAGGCAGGGAATGTCCGGGTTCCGGCAGAAGGCAGGTTTAAAGCAATGGTCAAGTCAAGGAACAAGGCTGAGGCTGGAGCTTCAGTATCAAGGAGTGCTGGCAACCGACTGAACAAGGGCTGATGCTCCAGAAGCAAAAGAAAAAACACACCCGGGAAAACCAGCAGGCTAAACACAAGAAGACTAGGAAACTGTACACAAGCTAACAAGAAAGCAATGCCCAAGCTAACCAGTCATACACTAGAAACATACACAGAGCAATCACAGGAGAACTAGCAAAGCTGTACACAGACTAACAATCAAAGCTGTGCCCAAGCTAGCTAGTCATACACTGGAAACATACACAGAGAACTAGCAAAGCTGTACACAGGCTAACAAGCAAAGCTGTGCCCAAGCTAACAAGTCATACACTGGAAACATACACAGAGCAAACTCAGGAGAACTAATAAAGCTGTACACAGGCTAACAAGCAAAGCTGTGCCCAAGCTAACAAGTCATACACTGGAAACATACACAGAGCAAACTCAGGAGAACTAATAAAGCTGTACACAGGCTAACAAGCAAAGCTGTGCCCAAGCTAACAAGTCATACACTGGAAACTCACACAGAGCAAACACTGTAGCAGTGTACAGAGCACTCAACATACCAGGCCCTTAGACGAAATGCAAAGGCCAGGGCTGTAGTCTCTAAGTGATTAATAAAGCCCCTCAACACCAGAGGCACAGCTGCAGCAATCTCCTTGCCTCCAAACAGAGGCTTGACACACAGAGAAGTCAGCCCACAGGAAGGAACAGCGGAAGCCATCTTGGATACTGGCATAGAGGAGTCGGCAGCCATCTTGGAAGAGGCATAGCCCACACAGGTGAGGTCCAGTAAGGCAATCAGCACACAGAGCCAGAGAGAAACTAAGACAGAGACAGACACAGAGACAAGCAGAAGCCAGCACAGCCACTGACTCCCAGAAACAGGGTAAGTATGAGAGTGGTCACGGCCACAGACGTGACAGTCTGCAAGATAACTTGATCAGGTTTGTCTGGAATGGGAAAAGACCACGCTTACCCTGAGCGTTGTTATACAAGAGTAGAAGGGACGGAGGTTTAGGGGTCCCTAACCTGTTTTGTTACTATAATGCGGCACAATCTAAAGCGGCGATCAAGTGGTTTCGAGGAGAGGACCACAAAATGTGGGTCCATATTGAACAAGCACTGATAGGCTCTCGCAAGCTGGGGCAGTTGATGTGGCTTGCTGGGAAATATAGAGGACAGGTAGACAAATTCCCACCCACAGTGCAGGCCATCTTCTACTATTGGGACCTAATGTTTAGGGAGCATCAACCTCCTGTGTTAGGACTGGCGCCAATAGTGGACAATCCGATGTTTGAACCAGGAGTGGGGAATACTATCTTTAGTAGATGGGCAGAAGCTGGATTAGACCTGTGGGGGCAGCTGCATGTGGGAACAGACATGATACTCTACGATACATTAGTGCAAGATTATGGACTTAGAGTGGGTGACCGCTATGCCTACTTGCAATTACAACATTTTATTCAGGGGCCGGTATACTTAGGATGTATGAGTAGAGAGATACATCCTCTGGCAGAGGTGTGTGTGGCTTCACGAAGTATGAGAGGCATGATAACGAAATTGTATGCATACTCGATAGCACAGCTTAAGCCCTCCATCGTGCATCGAGTGAATTGGAAGCGGGAACTACAGTTTATCCTGTCAGAGGCAGGCTGGTTGAAATTAGAGAGAGGTATATTGAAGTCCGCTATGGCAGTAGCTATAAAGGAAAGTGCTATTAAGGTTTTTTATAGGTGGTACCTTACACCGACGCGACAGAAGAAAATCCTGGAGAAGGACCAAGATGGACTGACAAAAGTACATGTGAGAGTGGAGTGGATTTAGCACCGTTCACGGAAGAGAGTGTGTATGAACAACTAGGAAACCTAAAGGTGGACAAAGCCATGGGACCGGACGGGATCCATCCCAGGATATTGAGGGAGCTCAGAGAGGTTCTGGCGGGTCCTCTTAAAGATTTGTTTAATAAATACTTGGAGACGGGAGAGGTTCCATGCAATTGGAGAATGGCGGAGGTGGTCCCTCTTCACAAAAGTGGTGATAGGGAAGAAGCTGGAAACTACAGGCCGGTAAGCCTCACTTCGATTATTGGAAAAGTAATGGAAGCGATGCTGAAGGACAGGCTAGTGAATTTCCTGGAAGCCAATAACTTGCAAGATCCGAAACAACATGGTTTTACCAAAGGGAAATCGTGTCAAACGAATCTCATTGAATTCTTTGACTTGGTGACTGGAGACTTGAATCAAGGACGTGCTATGGATGTACTTAGATTTCAGCAAAGCTTTTGACACGGTTCCCCACAGGAGGCTCTTGTATAAACTGGAGGGGCTGAAGATAGGACCTGAAGTGGTGAACTGGATTAGGAACTGGTTGACGGACAGAAACCAGAGGGTGGTGGTTAATGGAATTCGCTCGGAGGAGGGGAAGGTGAGTAGTGGAGTGCCTCAAGGATCGGTGCTGGGGCCGATTCTGTTCAATATATTTGTGAGTGACATTGCCGAAGGGTTAGAAGGTAAAGTTTGCCTATTTGCGGACGATACTAAGATTTGCAACAGAGTGGACACCGGGGAGAGAGTGGAAAACATGAAAAAGGATCTGCGGAAACTAGAAGAATGGTTTGGCAATTAAAATTCAATGCGAAGAAATACAAAAAGATGCACTTAGGGAGTAGAAATCCACGGGAGAAGTATGTGTTAGGCGGGGAGAGTCTGATAGTAACGGACGGGGAGAGGGATCTTGGGGGATAGTATCTGAGGATCTGAAGGTGACGAAACAGTGTGACAAGGCAGTGGCCGTAGCCAGAAGGTTGCTAGGCTGTATAGAGAGAGGTGTGAACAGCAGAAGAAAAGAGGTGTTGATGCCCCTGTATAAGTCGTTGGTGAGGCCCCACCTGGAGTATTGTGTTCAGTTCTGGAGGTCATACCTTGCTAAGGATGTAAAAAAATTGGAAGCGGTGCAAAGAAAAGCTACAAGAATGGTATGGGATTTGCGTTACAAGACGTATGAGGAGAGACTTGCGGACCTGAACATGTATACCTTGGAGGAAAGGAGAAACAGGGGTGATATGATACAGACGTTCAAATATTTGAAAGGTATTAATCCACAAAGAAACCTTTTCCGGAGATGGGAAGGCGGTAGAACGAGAGGACATGATATGACAGTGAAGGGGGGTAGACTCAAGAAAAATGTCAGGAAGTATTTTTTCACGGAGAGAGTTGTAGATACTTGGAATGCCCTCCCGCGGGAGGTGGTGGAGATGAAAACGGTAGCGGAATTCAAGCATGCGTGGGATAAACATAAAGGAATCCTGTGCAGAAGGAATGGATCCTCAGAAGCTTAGCCAAGATTGGGAGGCGGGGCTGGTGTTTGGGTGGTGGGGCTAGTTCTGGGCAAGACTTCTACGGTCTGTGTCCAGAAAATGGCAGATACAAATCAAGGTAAGGTATACACAAGAAGTAGCACATATGAGTTTATCTTGTTGGGCAGACTAGACGGGCCATGCAGCTCCTTTTCTGCCGTCATCTACTATGTTACTATCCAGCTTATAATCAAAACTTTTCGCCAGTGATCTTCCAACACAAATCGGGAGATCGCCGGTGATTTCGCAAAAGCGGCTAAAAGTGTATAATCAAAAGCTGGCTTTTTAATAGCATCGCCGCTTTCCCGTCGCCTCGCCGGCAAAAGTTAAAGGGGGCGTGTCGCCAGCAAAGCGAAGGCAGGGCATGGGCGTGGCTACCAGATGGCCGGCTTTTGGCAATAATGGAAAAAAAAGCGGCGTTAAGCGGTACATAAGTACATAAGTACATAAGTAGTGCCATACTGGGAAAGACCAAAGGTCCATCTAGCCCAGCATCCTGTCACCGACAGTGGCCAATCCAGGTCAAGGGCACCTGGCACGCTCCCCAAACGTAAAAACATTCCAGACAAGTTATACCTAAAAATGAGGAATTTTTCCAGTCCATTTAATAGCGGTCTATGGACTTGTCCTTTAGGAATCTATCTAACCCCTTTTTAAACTCCGTCAAGCTAACCGCCCGTACCACGTTCTCCGGCAATGAATTCCAGAGTCTAATTACACGTTGGGTGAAGAAAAATTTTCTCCGATTCGTTTTAAATTTACCACACTGTAGCTTCAACTCATGCCCTCTAGTCCTAGTATTTTTGGATAGCGTGAACAGTCGCTTCACATCCACCCGATCCATTCCACTCATTATTTTATACACTTCTATCATATCTCCCCTCAGCCGTCTCTTCTCCAAGCTGAAAAGCCCTAGCCTTCTCAGCCTCTCTTCATAGGAAAGTCGTCCCATCCCCACTATCATTTTCGTCGCCCTTCGCTGTACCTTTTCCAATTCTACTATATCTTTTTTGAGATACGGAGACCAGTACTGAACACAATACTCCAGGTGCGGTCGCACCATGGAGCGATACAACGGCATTATAACATCCGCACACCTGGACTCCATACCCTTCTTAATAACACCCAACATTCTATTCGCTTTCCTAGCCGCAGCAGCACACTGAGCAGAAGGTTTCAGCGTATCATCGACGACGACACCCAGATCCCTTTCTTGATCCGTAACTCCTAACGCGGAACCTTGCAAGACGTAGCTATAATTCGGGTTCCTCTTACCCACATGCATCACTTTGCACTTGTCAACATTGAACTTCATCTGCCACTTGCACGCCCATTCTCCCAGTCTCGCAAGGTCCTCCTGTAATCGTTCACATTCCTCCTGTGACTTGACGACCCTGAATAATTTTGTGTCATCGGCGAATTTAATTACCTCACTAGTTATTCCCATCTCTAGGTCATTTATAAATACATTAAAAAGCAACGGACCCAGCACAGACCCCTGCGGGACCCCACTAACTACCCTCCTCCACTGAGAATACTGGCCACGCAATCCTACTCTCTGCTTCCTATCTTTCAACCAGTTCTTAATCCATAATAATACCCTACCTCCGATTCCATGACTCTGCAATTTCTTCAGGAGTCTTTCGTGCGGCACTTTGTCAAACGCCTTCTGAAAATCCAGATATACAATATCAACCGGCTCCCCATTGTCCACATGTTTGCTTACCCCCTCAAAAAAATGCATTAGATTGGTGAGGCAAAAACCCGGTATTTGGTCGGGTTTACTTGGTCCTTTTATTTTCACGACTAAGTCTCAAAAAGGTGCCCCAACTGACCAGATGACCACCGGACGGAATGGGGGATGACCTCCCCTTACTCCTCCAGTGGTCACCAACCCCCTCCCATACAACAAAAGTTAAAATGAAAACCTTTTTTGCCAGCCTATATGCCAGCCTCAAATTCCGTACCCACCTCCATGACAGCAAAATGTGTTGTATCGTCTGACAGTCTTTCCGTGGTTGCGATGTGGCTCTCGGGTGAGTGTGACACCTTTTCTGTTAGGTGCCCTGCAGAGTCACATCAGCAATGCATTGTGGTGGGTGTAGGGTACTGGGCTATACTCCCATGGTGCTTTTCCCCCCTGCTAACTGGGTCAGAGTGTGCCCTGTTTTGTTTCCGGTAGTCCATGAGGTAGTGGCCGTTTTTGTAAGCCAGTTTTAGATCCCTTTCATGTGTTACCCACGTTAGAAAACGTTCTTACCTCGAATGTTGCTGAAAGAGGGCATTGTACACCATTCTGCCAGCTCGGACCAACTGCTAATCTCAGTATCAGGGAGACTCTTTGCCAGTGGGGCACAACCTCTGATCTGCAGTTAACTGTGAGTAAATGTGCTTATTCAAATAAAGCACTTTTTCAAAGACATTAGTCTTCAGGTGTCAACTGCTGTGCCAAGGTTATACAGCAGCAACAAGTCCTAGAGGCCTGAGTGTGTGCAGGTCCCTGGAGCACTTTCAGTGGGTGCACATTTGTGGGTAGGGGGTTTGGGGGGGGGGGGGCTCAGCACCCACAGTAAGGGAGCTATGCATGTGGGAGCTGTTTCTGAAGTCCACCACACTGACCCCTAGGGTGCCCAGTTGGTGTCCTGGCATGTAAGTGCACTACAAATGCTGGCTCCTCCCACGACCAAATGCCTTGGATGTCGCCGGGTTGGAGATGGCCGACATTTTTTTTCCATTATCGCTGAAAAACAAAACCGGCCATCTCAAACCCAGCAACATCCAAGGCATTTGGCCGGTCTAAACCATATTATCGAAAAAAAAAGATGGCCGGCCATCTTTTTGATAATACGGTTCCAACCAGCTGTTGCGCCACCGCCAAAATAGATTGCCGGTGATCTATTTCGCTGGCGCCATTCGATTATTTCCCTCCACGTTACTATGTATGTATGCCAATGTGTCACGAGACTGTTGGAGGAAATGTGGAGGAGTGGGGTCGATGGGACATATCTAGTGGTCCTGCCCTAAAGCACAAGCCTATTGGAAGGGAGTGCACTCACGACTACAGCTTTGGGTGGGGAAGTCTGTACAGTTGCATCCTTTGATTTGTTTTGTTGGGACAGAGGGTCTTACCTTAAACCAGTGGCTTCTGGTGAGGGGATCCTTACATGCAGCTCGCATCAATTTGGCAAAGAATTGGAAAGTGGCATCGGTCCCTCCAATAGCGGGATGGATTACAAAAGTGAAATACATTTGTGAGATGGAGAGATTGACGGCTGTGAAAAGGAAAGTTTTGCCTAAATGGGAAAGGATTTGGGGGCCCTTTGTGAAAGCGTGTCCGGGATAAAAAGTGAAGGGGTTTGGTAGGGGAGGGAGGGTTGTGGGAGGGTTGTGGGAGGGGGGTAGGGAATTAGGTGGGAAGGAAGGTATTGGAGGGGAGGGGGATAGGTAGGAATTGGGAGGATAATTATAAATAAAAACAAAAAATTTGAAGTATAATCTGTATTTGATTAGACATTGCAAACTCTATTGTGCATTATTTGTTATGTATTTGGCACACTTTTATGTGTACTTGGTCTATTTAGCACTGAGGCTGTATTAGGTACGCTTTGTTCAGCATTAACAATGTTCAATAAAGACTTCTAAAAATTAAAAAAAATTCCTATTTCTTGAATGGGCAACCTCTAGTTCTTTATTTCTAAAGCACTTGTGCCCCTCCAAGATGTGCCAGTGTTTCCTGATGACCTTTTGGATCTGCCTGGCAAGATACGAGTAAGTTACAAACAAGATCTGAACTCTTCCTTTTTCTTCATGTCTTCAGAAGTTCACTCCAGGATTTCAAACTTGCTTTTGCATATTCCTCTTTAGTGCATCTACTGGAATAGCCTCGTCTCACAAATCTCTCCTTCATAATGGCAGACTGCTCTTCGAGGTCTTCAAAATCTGAACAGATCTTCTTAAGTCTCAAAAATTGAAAGTGGAAGCTGGAATATTCCAACAAGGCATTCTTGACAATGGGTTTGTAGTAAAGGGTTGTGGAAAAGCCATACTCTTTTTTTACATGTCAACAAGTCCAAAAAATTGATCCGGTTTGCATCATATTGTAATTTGAATGTTAAATGAGGGTCTCTTTCATTAAGCCAGTTAAAAAAAACTCCTCCAAAAGATTAGTGTTTCCACACCAAAGTAAAAAAAAAAAAATCATCTACATACCTTTTGTTAAAAAAATGATATTCTGATTGTAAGGATGATCATATAAACAAAGTCTCAAAATGGTCTACATATAGATTAGCTACGTCGGGGGCCATGGCCACCCCCAAAATCAAGAAAATAAAAATATTGTTATGTAATGAGTGTAATGATGAACCAGTTTGGTATATGGAGATTTTGTGTACGATTCTTCAAAGCCATTTCTATTTTCATAGTGCTTCTAACTGAGGGGTGTCCAATGTCCAATGTTATTAGAAAGACGCCAGAGAGGTTTCCTTCAAAATCTTCAAAGAAGATTGGTCATATAACCCAAGTCTCTCAAAAATGACTCTATATCAGGAATCATAGGATGAAGAAAGCAATCCACAAAAATTGACAGGGGCTCATGTACTGACCCTTTACCTAAAGCAATAGGTCTTCCATGAGGATTAACAGTAGATTTGTGGATCTTTGGTAAGGTATATAACTGTTAAGCAATCTCTGGATGAGGCCAGGGAGACAAATTCTTCTATATCTCTTTGAATCAAAACAGTAGGGTCCTTATCCAAAATATTGTAATATTGTCTGTCATCTAGTTGTCTTTTGATTTCCGCCACATAGTTCTCTCAATCCTGCATGATGATCCCTCCACCCTTGTCAGCTGGGTTTATTACAATGGAGAGGTTATCCACCAGAGAACTGCTTCATTTTCCTCTCTAGAAAGATTATAGAACCTCTGTTTCTTCTTTCTTTCTAAACTTGAGATACCACGTTGTATACATTCCATAAATGTATGC
Organism: Microcaecilia unicolor; assembly: GCF_901765095.1. NCBI lineage: Eukaryota > Metazoa > Chordata > Amphibia > Gymnophiona > Siphonopidae > Microcaecilia > Microcaecilia unicolor. The sequence continues at coordinate 79,751,346 of NC_044038.1, read as the reverse complement.
ATGAGGTGATCTGTCTGTCCTCTACTTCTTCAAGCAACATTTCCTGTGGTGGATTGTCCTTTGGCAAGCCTCTACTTCTTCTGTCTGCTTTTGGTAAATGCTTGCTTCAGGGATATAGTTTCAACATTCCATGACCCACATTTTGCCAAGCATTAAATAAATAGACCTTGGTCTTCAGGCTAAAATTTATTATAGTGCAATTGATGAATATTTGCAGTAATCTCTTCTCCAATGCTCCATTTCACTAAAAGGAGCAAGCAGGATGTGAGGGGAAGACAGAGCAGGCCAGGCAACATGTCGGCGGCGGCACCAGAGACTGGTGCTGGATGCTTCAGCTGGCAGGAGTTGGGGACCCCCGCCAGCCAAGGTATTTGCTGTGGCAATGGGTGGGAAGTGGCAGTGCGGCAGGGCAGCAGACCAAAATGTGCACCCTCCACCTTGGGCTCTGGCCCCCTCCCACTGCAAGGTCTGGTTATGCCCCTGGGATAATGTCAATATTCAGCGCCGGAAAGCCAGCTAGGTGATAAAGCATACCTGGTTAGCTTTAGGACAACAATTTCTGTGGTTATATCTTTGTGCTCTGAATATCCAGGAATATTCCCGGCATTCTGCTGCATGGTTCCCACTATAGCAGACATCATAGCAGCTGCTGTAGGATGATGCTGTGGAATTACCTGGATATGCTTGTGAGAAGGAGATTGCAGAGGAGGAGAAGGCAGTTAAGACATAGCCCCTGGTCAAATGCAAGAGACATGGGTATAGGAGACGTGGAGGGGCATAATCGAACGGGGCGCCCAAGTTTTCCTGGGGCCATCTTTGCAGGACGGCCCCGTGAAGGGGTGGGGAAACCCGTATTATCAAAACAAGATGGGTGGCCATCTTTTATTTTGATAATACGGTCGGGGAAGCCCAAATCTCAACACTTAGGTCGACCTTAGAGGTGGTCGCCCTTAGGTCGTCCTTAGAGATGGTTGTCCCCGGTTTTTGACGATAATGGAAACCGAGGACGCCCATCTCAGAAACGACCAAATCCAAGCCCTTTGGTCATGGGAGAAGCCAGCATTCGTAGTGCACTGATCCCCCTCACATGTCAGGACAGCAACCGGGCACCCTAGCGGGCACTGCAGTGGACTTCAGAAATTGCTCCCAGGTGCTGAGCCCCCCAAACCTCCCCCAAACCCAATCCCCACAACTCTACACCACTACCATAGCCCTAAGAGGTGAAGAGGGACACCTACATGTGGGTACAGTGGGTTTATGGTGGGTTTTGAAGGGCTCACATTTACCACCACAAGTGTAACAGGTAGGGGGGGGATGAGCCTGGGCCCGCCTGCCTGAAGTGCACTGCACCACTAAAACTGCTCCAGGGACCTGCATACTGCTGTCATGGAGCTGGATATGACATTTGAGGCTGGCATAGAGGCTGGGAAAAAATGTTTTTAACGTTTTTTTTAGGGTGGGATGGGGTTGGTGACCACTGGGGGAGTAAGGGGAGGTCATCCCCAATTCCTTCCGGTGGTCATCTAGTCAGTTTGGGCACCTTTTTGAGGCTTGGCCGCAAGAAAAAAATGGGCCAAGTAAAGTCGGCCAAGTGCTCGTCAGGGATGCCCTTCTTTTTTCCATTATCGGCTGAGGACGCCCATGTGTTAAGCATGCCCCAGTCCCGCCTTCGCTATGCTGCCAACACGCCTCTGTGAACTTTGGTCATCCCCGCGACGGAAAGCAGTTGAGGGCGCCCAAAATCGGCTTTCAATTATACCGATTTGGGCAACCCTGAGAGAATAAGCCTGCTAATGTCTACAGACCACTGGTGAATTTTTTGCAGCTTACAGAGGATGTAGTTTTACAGAGATTCCGCTTTAATAAGACCCAAAGTACAGAACAGGAAAAACCTCTACGACGAGAAAGACCAACAGGTGAAAGTAGAGGCTGACAAAGGACGAATCACCATTGGAGATATGAATCCAACAGTCTTTATTATAAAATTAAAAAGAAGGACCCGACACGGGCCATGTTTCGACGCACATAGGCGTCTGCATCAGGGGTCAAACTTGTAATTTCTATGAATAAAGGATAACAATAAAACATGCATAATTGTAAAATATGTAAATGAAACAAACATGACTGTATTGAAACATGAAAATATGATCATAAAAAAACTTAATTAAAACAAATCTTAATAATAAAATAGAATACTAATATAATAATGTATACCAACACCAATCACATTTAGTTAAAATGAATATTAATAATGAATAGAGACACAAATATGATAATAGCATAAATACCCACAACAATGACATCATGTAAATCCGGTGTCGGAAATGGTATTTCAAGCGGACGAGTCGGAGAAGCTTACTGACTTCACGGTAAACCTGGAGGACGTAATGGGGCAGTTCAGCAAACTGAAGATAACAAATCTCCTGGACCGGATGGTATTCATCCTAGAGTACTGATAGAACTGAAAAATGAGCTCGCAGAGCTACTGTTAGTGATATGCAATTTATCCTTAAAATCGAGCGTGGTACCGGAAGATTGGAGGGTGGACAATGTGACGCTGATTTTTTAAAAAGGTTCCAGGGGAGATCTGGGAAATTATAGACCGGTGAGTCTGACGTCGGTGCCGGGGAAAATGATAGAGGCTATTATAAAAAACAAAATTACACAGCACATCCAAGGACATGGATTACTGAGACCAAGTCAGCACGGCTTTTGTGTGGGGAAATCTTGCCTGACTAATTTACTTCAATTCTTTGAAGGAGTAAACAAACATGTGGACAAAGGGGAGCCGGTTGATATCGTGTATCTGGATTTTCAAAAGGCGTTTGACAAGGTACCTCATGAAAGGCTACAGAGGAAATTGGAGGGTCTTGGGATATGAGGAAATGTCCTATTGTGGACTAAAAACTGGTTGAAGGATAAGAAACAGAGAGTAGGGTTAAATGGGCAGTATTCACAATGGAGAATGGGAGTTAGTAGGGTTCCTCAGGGGTTTGTGCTAGGACCGCTGCTTTTTAATATATTTATAAATGATTTAGAGATAGGAGTAACTAGCAAGGTAATTAAATTTGCTGACGACACAAAGTTATTCAAAGTCGTTAACTCGCGACAGGATTGTGAAAAATTACAGAAGGACCTTACGAGACTGGGCGGTTAAATGACAGATGACGTTTAATGTGAGCAAGTGCAAGGTGATGCATGTGAGAAAAAAGAACCCGATTTATAGCTACGTCATGCAAGGTTCCACGTTAGGAGTTACGGACCAAGAAAGGGATCTGGGTGTCGTCGTCGATAATACACTGAAACCTTCTGCTCAGTGTGCTGCTGCGGCTAGGAAAGCGAATAGAATGTTGGGTATTATTAGGAAAGGTAAGGAAAACAGGTGTGAGGATGTTATAATGCCATTGTATCGCTCCATGGTGCGACCACACCTTGAGTATTGTGTTCAATTCTGGTCGCCGTATCTCAAGAAAGATATAGTAGAATTGGAAAATGTGCAGCGAAGGGCGATTAAAATGATAGCGGGGATGGGACGACTTCCCTGTGAAGAAAGACTAAGGATGCTAGCGCTTTTCAGCTTGGAGAAGAGATGGCTGAGGGGAGACATGATAGAGGTATATAAAATAATTAGTGGAGTGGAACAGGTGGATGTGAAGCATCTGTTCATGCTTTCCAAAAATACTAGGACTAGGGGGCATGCGATGAAACTACAGTGTAGTAAATTTAAAACAAATCGGAGAAAATGTTTCTTCACCCAACGCATAATTAAACTCTGGAATTCGTTGCCGGAGAACGTGGTGAAGGCGGTTAGCTTGGCAGAGTTTAAAAAGGGGTTAGACAGTTTCCTAAAGAACAAGTCCATAAACCACTACTAAATAGACTTGGGAAAAATCCACAATTCCAGGAATAACATGTATAGAATGTTTGTATGTTTGGGAAGCTTGCCAGGTGCCCTTGGCCTGGATTGGCTGCTGTCATGGACAGGATGCTGGGCTCGATGGACCCTTGGTCTTTTCCCAGTGTGGCATTAGTTATGTACTTATGTACTTATGAAACAAAAAAAAAAAAAACCAAAAAGGCGTACAACTGCTTACAAAACAGTAAATATAAAACAACAAATCAGTGGGATCAATGCATTTATTGGAACAATACACGACGTGGCCACGTTTCGCCCTCAGGCTGCGTCAGGGGTATAAACTATGAAAACAAAACAAGAATATAAAAACATATATAGCCATACATAATAACAATATCATAAGCATGATTCAACATATATAAAGCAGTAATTAAAAAAAATGTCATAGACATAATTCAGCATATACAAAAAAAAACTTAAAAACATATATAGCCATATAAAATATCATCTGCAAAAATCATCACAAAACATCACATATAAAATTTTATCAAAACATCTATAGTTCTCAAATTGCATATATATCTCTCAATAATAATAAAATAAAAAACAATTATTTATTAAAATGTTTAAATAATAACAATTAAAATATTAGAATCAAACAATTCAATGAAGAGGGGAAGAAATTCTTTTATACATACCTATCAAAAGTGTATATGAATATATTATACACACTTATAGTGGGATAAGAACAATTGTTCCTAACATCTAGTTCTACACAGATAAAACACAGAAAATAAAAATACCATCAGATGAAATACATATCCATGTATGCACAAAGCATACTAAACAAACTACTAAATAAGCCTGCTTAATACAGAATCCCCAATCACTAATACAGAAAAATCATAATATAGGCATATTCACTACTATTCAGACCTCTTTTATTTTATAATGTATCAAACTATAAAGCCATAACAATTACAAAGCACAATCAAAATCGTTAAAAAAACGCTATAAATCCAAACTCAGCACCAACAATGAACACGTGATTCATAACACGCGAACATTGCATTAGTCTATTGAAAAAACTAGAAACATCCTGATTTCTACACTAAACACAAAACTCATGTAAAATAAATTACCTGTTCACGATATTGCTAGAGACAGGGAACAGTCCGCTGAGTGTGAAAAATCTTACCAAAACATAACTCAGAACAAACAGTAATCACGTGGTCCATAGCACACAAGATGGTGAACATCGCATCCTAAAAAAACCTATAAAAGTATCTAAACATCCTGATTTCTACACTGATACTCGTAACACAAAACACAAGACTCCTTTCTTGTACTATTGAGCATCAAAACACATTGGAGAGGTGGAGACACTAATAAATTATTTTTTATTTATTTTTATCCACGTTTTTTTTTTTCATTTATTTATTTTTACTTTTTCACTTTTATTATTATTATTTTATATATTTTTTAATCCTCAATTCATATTTCTGCAAATACAACATTTTTGGTCTGTCATATAATTGTCTTGTTTAAAAATAAAAATAATGTGATTCGACATGTTTTTTTTACATATTTTTCACAATTACATTTTGCACAATATTTCAATAGTTTGTCCATGATTTACATGATGCCATTGTTGTGAGTATTTATGCTATTATCATATTTGTGTCTCTATTCATTATTAATATTTATTTTAACTAAATGTGATCGGTGTTGGTATACATTATTATATTCGTATTCTATTTTATTTTTAAATTTTGTTTTAATTAAGTTTTTTTATGATCATATTTTCATGTTTCTATATAGTCATGTTTGTTTCATTTACATATTTTACAATTATGCATGTTTTATTGTTATCCTTTATTCATAAGTAGAGAGGTGTGGTAGCCGTGTTAGTCCACTCTTAAAGGTTATCAATAGAAATCAAACAAAATAAAACATGGAAAAGAAAATAAGATGATACCTTTTTTATTGGACATAACTTAATACATTTCTTGATTAGCTTTCGAAGGATGCCCTTCTTCGTCAGATCGGAAAGCTAATCAAGAAATGTATTAAGTTATGTCCAATAAAAAAGGTATCATCTTATTTTCTTTTCCATGTTTTATTTTGTTTGATTTCTATTGATAACCTTTATTCATAGAAATTACAAGTTTGACCCCTGATGCAGACGCCTGTGTGCGTCGAAACACGGCCCGTGTCGGGTTCTTCTTTTTAATTTTATAATAAAGACTTTTGGATTCATATCTCCAGTGGTGATTCGTCCTTTGTCAGCTTTAATAAGACCACCATTGCCAACCTCACTGAGCTGCTAAAAGATGATCTTGAGGCCCTGACCCAAAGAGTCAATGCCCCGCCTGTGCATGTGAAGATCACCACAGCAATGGCCTTCCTTGCCATAGGAAGCTTCCAGCATGTTACTGGGACAACCACTGGCATCACACAATCTGCCACCAACTATTGCATTGATTCCTTTCTGTGAGCTCTACTCAGAAGGTAGAAGGATTTTATCATTTTTCCCCACAGCCATGAGCAGAGAGAGCAAACTATGAAGGACTTCTATGGCACTGCTAAGTTTCTCTCAATGCTGGGAGCCACAGACTGCACAATATTCCTGCATTAGTGACAGATGGTTCCACTGCAGTGCAATGTGCTGCTACTGCACCTCCGGCTGCTTCTTCATGCATTACTAACAGCTAGCTACATTGATGTTACTTAAATGGCCAGTAAATAACAGGTTTATTTCTCAATATTTCTCTATACAAAAAACTGCTTATCTCTTAGTTTGGGATAAAGCAGGACTTTTGGCACCGCCAATTCAGCACCACTGTTAGGGTGTTGGAGTTTTGGCCGCCAGGAATTTTCAGTGCTGGAATTTTGGATACAGCATCAAAAATACACAGCATCTGTGTATTTATACCGGGTATCGATGCCTCCCCCTTCCTTTTCCTCCCGGTTCTGTATCTCAGATGCTGGTTTGAATGGGAGGAGTGAAGAATCTCACTGCTGCAGCCAGAAGGTCAGGAGCAGAAGAGAGATGTGGGTTGCCCCAAGTGCTGTTCTGCTCTCCCTCACAGGCACCACCTGGAGCAACCCACATTTCCCTTCTGTTCAAAGACCCCCATGGCTGCAGCAGCGAGATTCTTAAGAAGTGTAACATGACTCCTTGCTCTGTGTCCTGGCTGTAAGGAAAATGAAATTCTCTCTGGAATTTGCTAGTGAGATGGGGCTTTGCTGATAAAAAGCATTGTGTGGTAACAGAAGAGAGGGTCAAAAGTACACAAACCACAAGAGCAAAGAAAAGCACAAGAGGGCCTTCAGGACTGGAAGAAACAATAATTTTTTTTATTAATGTAGATCCCCTATGGGTGAGGTTTTTTTAAAAGAGAGTGGTACAATAATAAAATCACGGTGTAGGGTCCCACGCTAAACTCTCACCACTTAGGGAAGGTACAAAGAAAAGTGGGGAAATTCTGTATATTATACAGTGTGCAATTCAAGATGTTAAGTGAATTTCCCTAGATGTTACAAAATTTTAATGATGACAATTTTGCATACCAAATGTTAGATTTAAATAATTTATTGCACAAGATGTTTCTTCTTAACTTTTCAGAAAATGTATCAACTTTCCTCTGAAATTCTCAACACCACAAATCAGATAAGTAGTACAAATAATTACTTTCTCTGTTACTCAGAATTTACTTTAACTATGAAATTTTAACAAGAAAATTGATTCTTTGTGTCAATTGCTTTCTTACAGATGTCCACTTCCTTCACTTTGCAATGTAACTGAATCTCAGCATAAACCTCCAGGTAAGTATTTACGTGTAAGTTTAAAGTCTCTGAAACGGTGTAGGTAGTGATTTTGTACTTAGCTGCTTCAGTTGAACTTTCTTGTATGATAGTAACTTTTGTCTTTTGTGGTAGTTGGTGCACGTATCGCTCCTGCGATGGTCCTCCTGCGTTGCCCAACAGCCTCTGTATCTGTACTGTGGTTAACCAAAAGAAATTGAAACCCTGCCTCCCTATCCTGTGGGAATTTTTATAGGGATTTTTGTTACCAAAACTGTGGCCAACCTATCTAGAGTAAATCAATAGATAAAGAGTAGTTACTTACCTGTAACAGGTGTTCTCCGAAGACAGCAGGCAATATATTCTCACTGATGGGTGACGTCACGTCGGCCCGGAGGACTTTCTAGCAAAGTCCATGACAAAATTAAAAAATGTCCCCCGTCGCGCGGGCGGATGCAGTGCGCATGCGCGCGTCCACTTTCCCGCCCGTCGCGCGGGCACATTCCTCAGTTAATTACAAGAATTAGAGGAATACAAATCCAAAGGGGAGGTGGGAGGGTTGTGAGAATATATTGCCTGCTGTCTTCGGAGAACACCTGTTACAGGTAAGTAACTACTCTTTCTCCAAAGACAAGCGGGCCAATATTCTCACTGATGGGGTATCCCTAGCCCCCAGGCTCACTCAACATAACAAAGAATGGTCAATTGAGTCCCGCAACGGCGAGGACAAAAACCAAAATTGACCTGAAACCAAACTCAACTAACTGAGAGTGCAGCCTGGAACAGAATAAAAATGGGCCTAGGGGGGTGGAGTTGGATTCTAAACCCCAAACAGACTCTGCAGCACCGACTGCCCAAACCGACTGTCGCGTCGGCTATGCTGCTGAAGGCAGTAATGTGATGTGAATGTGTGGATCGAAGCCCACGTCGCAGCTTTGCAAATCTCTTCTATGGTGGCTGACTTTAGATGAGCCATGGCTCTAACATTATGAGCCGTGACATGGCCATCCAAAGTCAGCCCAGCTTGGGCGTAAGAGAAGGAAATGCAATCTGCTAGCCAATTAGAGATGGTGCGTTTTCCGACAGCAACTCCCCTCTTATTGGGATTAAAAGAAACAAACAGATGGGCGGACTGTCTGAAGGGGCGTGTCCGCTCCACGTAACAGGCCAGTGCTCTTTTACAGTCCAAAGTGTGCAACTTGCTTTCGCCCGGGCTCGTGTGAGGAGGGGGAAAAATGTTGGCAAGACAATTGACTGGTTCAGATGGAACTCCGACACCACCTTCGGTAGAAACTTTGGGTGCGTGCGGAGAACTACTCTGTCATGATGAAAGACAAGGAATGGTGCATGAACTACCAGGGCTTGAAGCTCACTGACCCTACGAGCTGAAGTAACAGCCACCAAGAAAATGACCTTCAAGGTCAAGTACTTCAGATGACAGGAATCCAGTGGCTCGAAAGGAGTTGTCATCAGCTGGGTGAGAACGACATTGAGATCCCATGGCACTGGAGGAGGTTTGATAGGGGGCTTTGACAAAAACAAACCTCTCATGAAACGCATGACTAAAGGCTGTCCAGAAATCGGCAAGCCATCAACATGTGAATGATAAGCACTGATTGCGCTAAGATGAACATTGACCGAGTTAGTCTTAAGACCAGACTCGGATAAATGCAGAAGGTACTCAAGCAAGGTCTGTGCAGGACAAGAGAAAGGATCTAGACCGTTGCTGTCACACCAGACGGCAAACCTCCTCCATTTAAAAGAGTAACACCTATGTGTGGAATCTTTCCTGGAAGCAAACAGAACTCTGGAGACACCCTCAGAGAGACCAAAGGAGGCAACTTCTATGCTCGCAACATCCAGGCCGTGAGAGCTAGAGACCGGAGGTTGGGATGTAGAAGCGCCCCCTCGTTCTGAGTAATGAGGGTCGGAAAACAGTCCAATCTCCATGGCTCTTCTGACGAAAGTTCCAGAAGAAGGGGAAACCATATCTGACGGGGCCAAAAGGGCGCTATCAGAATCATGGTTCCCTGGTCTTGCTTGAGTTTCAGGAGAGTCTTCCCCACTAAAGGGATGGGAGGATACGCATAAAGGAGTCCTGTCCCCCAAAAAAGGAGGAAGGTATCCGACGCTAGTCTGCCGTGGGCCTGAAGTCTGGAACAGAATTGAGGAACCTTGTGAGTGTCCTGAGAAGCAAAAAGATCTATCGATGGAGTGCCCCAAACTCGAAAGATCTTTTTGGCAATAGTCATGTTCAAGGACCACTCGTGAGGCCGCATAACTCTGCTCAGCCTGTCGGCTAGACTGTTGTTTACACCGGCTAGATAAGTGGCTTGGAGAAACATTCCGTTTTGATAAGCCCATAGCCACATCTGCACGGCCTCCTGACACAGAGGACGAGATCCGGTACCCCCTTGCTTGTTGGTGTAATACATAGCCACCTGATTGTCTGTCTGAATGAGGACAATTTTGTTGGCTAGCCGATCTCTGAAGGCCTTCAGGGCGTTCCAGATCGCTCGCAATTCCAGGAGATTGATCTGGAGATGCCTCTCCTGAAGAGACCAAGCTCCTTGAGTGTGAAGCCCATCTACATGCGCTCCCCACCCGAGGAGGGATGCATCCGTCGTCAGCACTTTTTGTGGCTGAGGAATTTGGAATGGGCGTCCCAAGACCAGATTGGATCGAATGGTCCACCAATTGAGGGAGTTGCGAAAATTGATGGACAGCCGGACTACATCCTCTAGATTCCCCGTGGCCTGAAACCACTGAGAAGCTAGGGTCCATTGAGCAGATCTCATGTGTAAACGTGCCATGGGTGTCACATGAAATGTGGAGGCCATGTGGCCAAGCAATCTCAACATCTGCCGAGCTGTGATCTGCTGAGACGCTTGCACTGTGGAAACCAGAGACAGAAGTCTGTCCGCTCTGGGTCCTGGGAGATAAGCGCAAGCTGTCTTTGTGCACAACAGAGCTCCTATGAATTCCAATTTTTGAGCTGGGACGAGATGGGACTTGGGATAATTGATGACAAACCCCAACATCTCTAGCACCTGAATAGTCATCCGCATGGACTCCAAAGTTTCTTGCGGAGAGGTGTTCTTCACCAGCCAATCGTCCAGATAAGGGAACACATGCACTCCCAGTCTGCGTAGCGACGCTGCCACAACTGCCAGGCACTTTGTGAATACCCTGGGTGCAGACGCCAAGCCAAAAGGCAAAACACAGTACTGAAAGTGCTGTGATCCCAGCCGAAATCGAAGATACCTCCTGTGAGCTGGAAGTATCGATATGTGGATGTAAGCGTCCTTCAAGTCCAGAGAGCATAGCCAATCGTTTTCCTGAATCATGGGAAGAAGGGTGCCCAGGGAAAGCATCCTGAACTTTTCTCGGACCAGGAATTTGTTCAGGGCCCTTAGGTCTAGGATGGGACGCATCCCCCCTGTTTTCTTTTCCACAAGGAAGTACCTGGAATAGAATCCCTGCCCTTCTTGCCCTGGTGGAACGGGCTCGACCGCATTGGCGCTGAGAAGGGCGGAGAGTTCCTCTGCAAGTACCTGCTTGTGGTAGGAGCTGAAAGACTGAGCTCCTGGTGGGCAATTTGGAGGTTCGGAAATCAAATTGAGAGCGTACCCGTACCGGACTATTTGGAGAACCAACCGATCGGAGGTTAAGAGAGGCCACCTTTGGTGAAAAAATTTTAACCTCCCCCCGACCGGCAGATCGTCCGGCACAGGTACTTTGATTCCGGCTATGCTCTGCTGGAGCCAGTCAAAAACCCGTCCCTGGTTTTTGCTGGGGAGCTGCAGGGGCCTGCTTCGGTGCCCGCTGCTGACGAGAGCGAGCGGGCTGGGGTCGAGCCTAAACCGGCTGACGGGAATAAGGAGTGTACTTTCGGTTCCTAGAAGCGAAAGGAGCACTTCTCTTTCCCTTAAAAAACTTCCTAGCAGTGGAAGTGGTTGCAGAAGGCGCCCGGCGGGAGAGAGAATCCATAGCGTTATCACGCTGGTACAGATGATCAATCATCTCTTCTACCTTCTCTCCAAAAAGGTGATCCCCCCGGCATGGGATATCTGCTATCTTCCGCTGAGTTCGTTCCTCCAGGTTAGAGGCACGCAGCCATGAGAGCCTGCGCATCGCTATACCTTGAGCAGAGAAGCGAGATACCACATCGCAAGTGTCAAAAATGCCCCTGGACAGGAACTTGCGACACGCCTTCTGCTGCCTGATCACTTGACGAAAGGGTTCGGCCTTCTCCTCAGGGAGTGTATCTACCAAACTCTCAAGTTGCCTCACAGAGTTCCGTAAATGAATACTCGTGTAGAGTTGGTATGACTGGATCTTGGCGGCGAGCAGACCGGCCTGATACGCCTTTCTCCCAAAAGCGTCCAGAGTTCCAAACTCCCGCCCCGGGGGCGCCGAGGAGAAGCTCCTGGAACTCTTGGCCCTTCTGAGAGCGGAGTCCACCACCGCTGAATCATGAGACAATTGAGTCTGCATGAGACTGGGTTCCCCGTGGATCCGGTATTGGGACTCAACTTTTTTAGGGACGGTTGGGCAAGAAAAAGGCTTCTCCCAGTTCCTCAGCATAAGTTCCTTGAGAGTCTCATGAAAAGGAACTGTGGCAGAAGATGAAGGTGGAGATGGATAGTCCAGAACCTCCAGCATTTTGGCTCTGGGCTCGTCCACAATTTCCACAGGGAAGGGGATGGCCTCAGACATCTCCCGAACAAAAGATGAAAAAGACAAGCTCTCGGGAGGAGACAGCTGCCTCTGTGGCGAGGGAGTGGAGTCAGATGGAATGCCTTGAGAATCCTCGCCAAAGAACTCCCCATGCACTCCATCATCATCCTCAGATGAGGTATTGTCAGATGGGGCTAAAAGCTCAGACAGAGCCGCCCGGATCTGAGCCCGTCTCGACGAAGAGGCTTGACGGCCTCTATGATGATGCCGAGAAGTTGACGGTCCCTGAGACTCCGGAGAAGCTTCCTGCCCCGATGTCTCGGGAGAGTCAACTCGGGAAGTCAAAGACACCGGCGCCGGAGGCGGCACCGGTGAGACAGACCTCACCACAGGCTGAAGGCCTGATGCAGAAACATCCGGCACTGGCAATGTCGACACCTCCGACGCCGTCGGCACCGGTGCCTCTGAAAACATCGACACCGGCACCGCCGACGCCGTCGGCACCGACAACCTCGATGCCGACTGCCACTGCTGCATCATGTCCATAAAAAATGGGAACATGGCCTGCATACGCTCATCCAAAGTTGGTGCCGGAAGATGCTGTGGGGTCGGTTGAGGCATCGGAGGCAAAGTCTGCTGAGGTTGGGGAGTGGGGACTCGGCTGCCAGTGACCCCACGCGTCGGAACCTCAGTAATAGAGGGAGAGCGGTCCTCTCGGCACCGACGCTTCTTGGGTATCGAGTGTATCGATGACCCGGAGCTCCCGGTGCCGTGTCTCGAAGGAGATCGACGACGATGCCTCTTGGCCTTCGCCCGACGCATGTCGTTGAGACTCCTCGGCACCGGAGAAGAAGACGTGGAATCCACACGTCTCTTCGGGGCCGGGTCCGATGCAGGACGGTCCCGGGGGGCCTGCAAAGCAGGAGGCGCCGAGGTGGGTGGAGACCCACTCGATGTATCACTGCTCCCAGCGTGCATCGGTCGAATGGCAGCCTGTCCCCGGACTCCCGGTGCCGACGCTTCCTTTGACGTCGACCTCGACGACGCCGGCCCTGAAGACATCGTCCTCGACGGCACCGACTTCACCGGCGCCAATTTGGACGGCACCGCCTTAAACGACGCCGACTGCGCCGACGTCGACGGCGCTGATGCCGAAGCACCGGGCCCAAAAATCTTTTCTCTCTGGGCGTCTCGAGAGAGCAGTGTCCGCTTCTTCATGGCGAGACACAACTTACAGCTCTCCGAGCGGTGGTCCGGCCCAAGGCACTGAATACACCACGAGTGTGTGTCAGTGCCAGAGATGGCCCGATGACAGCGGGCACAAGGCTTGAAGCCACTGGGCGTCTTCGTTGACATCTCGGGAAAAACTATCCCTGCCAAATCAAAAGACGCGATTGTGTCTATAAAAAGAGGACACAAAAGAAAAAAGAAAAAGAAAAAGGGGAAATAAACCCGACCGAGCGATTTAAATAAAATCACAGGCTAAAAGAAAGGAAACTTAATAAACGAAAAATTACTAAGATAACTAGAAAGGATACTTCCTTTTCTTCTTGAATCTTCACCTCCGGGCACAGGAGGAACACGAAGACGAAGGTCCAGCTCCGTGTCACCTCAGACGCGGAGAAGAAAAAACTGAGGAATGTGCCCGCGCGACGGGCGGGAAAGTGGACGCGCGCATGCGCACTGCATCCGCCCACGCGACGGGGGACATTTTTTAATTTTGTCATGGACTTTGCTAGAAAGTCCTCCGGGCCGACGTGACGTCACCCATCAGTGAGAATATTGGCCTGCTTGTCTTTGGAGAATTAATGTTCCCTATTGCAGGACCTGCCTTATTACTTTTCCCTGCCTAATGAGGAACACTCTTCCATGTATGTTAATCACACCTTGTAACCAGTCACACATTTCATACCTCACTGCCCTCATACACAGCAGTTCAGCTAAGGACAACAGTCCTGTTTCAATTTTTAATCAGCACCAATTCTCACTGCAGACCGGTGCAAGGTGATCACAACCCTGCTTCGTGGCAGGTCAGTGGGAACACACCAGATTTGCACACTCACCCTTCACCAACAGGCTTCTACACAATTTGTAGTCCCTCCAAACTCAGGCAGACCCCTCAGTACAACCACCCATTAACACATATGCATTGCACTCAAAGTGTCAGTCAAATGCACTGTGGCCACAACTCTGCTCTGAGACAGATCAGCAGAAACACAACAGTTTTCCTGCACACTCACTGTCACTAGCCACCTTCACTGGTTACCAGCAGGCTATTATACAGCTTATAGCCTATTTCAACTCAGGCAAGCCTTTCTGTATAACCACTTAGCAAATTAACACATATGCACTCCCTCAGTGCCAGTCAGGTGTGCTGTGGTTATCAGCTTGTCTAATCACACAAATTTCTTCTACATACATGGGCAGATCATCTTTCATGCAGGTATATCTTCCCTTTACCTACAGTCTCTCTCAGCTTTACTGAATTCCACTCTCTCTGTATCACCAGGTGTTCTGATTCAGTCAAATTATACTCTATTGAGGTTTTCCTCCTCATCCACACTCAATTTCCAAGCACACAGACAGAGCACCTCTCATACCGGTCCTGTCTCTTCTGTGTCAACAGTTCCTCTCACCTTGTATCAGACAACTCTTTATTTAAGCTCTCTCTCTCTCCTGTATAAATCACCTCTTACACACACACAGGTCTGTCTTCTCCCCTGGTCTTCAGTTCCTCTCATAGTATCCAGCTCTGCCTCCCCCTAGCAACAGGACTGCAGCTAGGCCATCTGACCTAGCAGCACCAATCAGATGCTAGCTTGTAGCAGGTGAAACAACTATTACAGATTGTAAACTTTTCACAAACTCCATTTTAAAATCAGATTTTCCCATTAAAGTGTATGGAGAAAATGGATTTCCATATAAAAGACACAATAAATTACATTACACTTTAATAAGAATTATACCATCATCCAGGCCACATTTTCCTGAATCCAATCCATGTTTTACATTTTTTAAACCATAAACAGGCACCATTTCACATCATTTGCATGTAAAACCCCCCAAAGTGCCAGCAGACCCCCCTGGGCAGCCCTAGCAGACCCAGGATGGCTCTTTTACAGGGGACACCCAGCATTTTATTTATTTTTTAATACCCCATCTACATATCACCCGGCCTTCTTTAAATGTCGTCCCGACATTTCACTTTAACATCAAAAATAAATCTCTTTCCAAGGCCCATTCAAATATCCATGAGGCCAATGGTTCAATGTAGCAGTACAGTTAGAAGCACCCCTAAAAACACCAGTACCTGTTCAGAACCTCAGTGATATCACTACACACATTCCTTTCTCATTTCTCAACTGTTACTCTCATATTAACAGTACATTGCCATTTTTCTATAACAGGGTCACAAATATTGATCTTAACTTTTCATTTTGACAAATGACCAAGTTTTCAACTTTCCTGACTGTCAGAAACATTTTACATTAAGGACAAGTAGTAATTTTCTCTTAGAAACTTAGAAGGAATTCCTCTATTTTCTCTGTTAAATTTTCGTGGCGAAAATAGAAAATAGTCATAGCTCAATTCATCAGCGGAATCTTCTTGGTCTTCTATGTCACTCCATTCCGCAGCTAGATTTTCTGACTGGGATACTGATGGACAAATTTCATCTGTCAACAAATACCAGGTTTCATCAAACGTGTCTGTAACACTTTCTTTTACTTCAGGCACACACTCCTCGTCTAAATCATGAATCTCAGGAATTGTCAAAACTTTTAAATGATTTTTATGCACTACTTTGAAATGTCCATCTTTTTCAGAACGTATTCTTATCACATTTCCCGAAGATTCAACTTTATCCACTATGTAGATTTGTTTTCCCCACAAATTTTCCATTTTATGTCTATCTTTGAAGCTTTGTATTTTTAACAACACTCTGTCCCCTTCTTTCAGTAACAATTCTCGCACTTTCTTGTCATAATATTTTTTCCTAATCAACCCCTGGTTGGTAGATATCTTTGAAGCTATATCTCTTGCCATTTCCAATTTATCATAGTGTTCCTTTACCCATTCCTTTAAAGTTGACGCTGAAGAAACACTCTCTGGAAAATACAGATCAGTAGGCAATCTAGCATCTCGTCCATACATCAGGTAAAATGGGGTATACCCTGTGGATTGATGGACACGATTATTATATATCATGCACAATTCTGGTAAATGTTCTTCCCAATGTTTCTTTTCTGCTTGAGGAAAAGTGCGTAGCATTTCATGCAAAGTTCGATTAAACCTTTCACATTGCCCGTTTCCTTCTGGATGATAAGGGGTTGTTCTACTCTTTTTCATTCCATATATAGTGCAAAGTTCTTTGATTAGTTGTGATTCGAATACCCGACCTTGGTCAGAATGAATTCTTTCGGGTGCACCATAATGAAATATCCAGTGTTTTAATAAGGCTTTGACTGTCGTTAAAGCTGTTTGATCTCTGGTTGGTACAGCAATGGTATAACGTGTGAACAAATCCGTAATTATCAACACATTTTCTTTCCCGATAATACTTGGTTCTAAGACAGTGTAGTCCACAGCCAGGACTTCCAAGGGAAAAGCAGCTTTAAATTGACAGAGTGCAGATTTACTGTTTGGGAAAACGTTTCTTGCTAGTAAACATCTTTTACAATTAGCTATCCAATCATGTACGTCCTTACTCATTCCAATCCAGAAGTATTTCTTTCTTAGTATCTTTAGTGCGCAATCCTCTGCCACATGCCCTGAAAGTTCATGAGCCCCTTCCAAGACTTCAGTTTTCAGGTTGTTAGGTACTATTAATTGGAAGACTAGAGTTCCATCCCTAGGGCTTTCTATTCTTCTGAAGAGCATACCAAATTTTATACAAAGTCGAAACCTCTGTTTCCAGTAGTTTTTCCCCGTCTCCGTCCACAATGAAAGATCTGGCTCTCTATTTGTCAACATTGTCTCTATGATCGGTAACAGTACTGGATCTTGTTTTTGTAAATATTTCATGTTTTCCAGTGACATTCCAAACTGCTCTTGTAGTTCCTTATTACCATCAATGGTAATTGAGTAAACGCTAGCTTTACTCTCTTCTGCGCCAAATCTCTCACGTATCTGTAAACTTTTAGTTGTTAGTGCATTTAATTTTGTATCATGTTCTTCTGTTTTCTCGAGCTCTGGTATGCGTGATAGAATGTCTGCATTTATGTTAGCTCTTCCAGGCTTATAAGTTACTTCAAAATCGAATTCAGCCAATTTCGCTAACCACCTTTGCACCACAGCTTCTACAGTGGCTGTATTTAAATACTTGAGCGGGTTGTGATCCGTTTTAACAATGAATTTCTTATATCTGAGATACTCCGGAAATTTTTCAGTGATAGCCCACTTTAACGCTAGTAGCTCTAATTTGAAAGGACTATAATTCTTATCATTTCTTTCTGTTCTTTTAAGTCACCTACTGGCAAAAGCAATTACTCTTTTGTGATGTTCTTGTTCTTGACTCAAGATTGCTCCTAAACCTTCCTGACTAGCGTCAGTTGTTAAAATGAATGGTAATGAGAAATCCGGGTATTCTTTTAAAGTGTTGAATGCTTGCTGACACTCCAGGGTCCAATTGAAATGCTGAGTACCATGTCTTTTATTGGGTTTGCCCATAAGGAGATGTAAAGGCCTAGCAGTTTTTGCAAATTCCGGTATAAATCTTCAATAGTAACTTGCAAACCCTATGAATCTTCACACATCTTTCGGACAGGTGGGAACTGGCCAAGTTTTAAGAGCACTCGTTTTATCTTCGTCCACTGTGACACCCTGCTCGGACACTACATGCCCTAAGAATTTAATTTGTTTTCGTAACAAGGTACATTTTGAGGGCTTTAACTTCAACCCAAACTTGTGTAATCTCACAAACACCTTCTCCAATCGCTCTAGGTGTTGCTGGAATGTCGGGGCAAATATTAAAATGTCATCCAGATATATTAGCAGAATATCAGATATGTACTCATTCATAACGAACTTCATCAAGCGGGAAAATGTAGCAGGCGGATTGCTCAAACCAAATGGCATTCTATTCTATTCAAATAATCCGAATGGTGTGGTAACAGCTGTTTTTGCTCGATCCTTTTCTGACATAGCCACTTGAAAATACCCCGATGTCAAATCTAGAGTAGAGAAATATCTAGCTTTCCCCAATGCATCCAAGATTCTTCAATTCTAGGAAGAGGGAACGCATCTTTTACAGTTACTTGATTTAATTTTCTATAGTCCACACAAAATCTAATGCCTCCATCTTTTTTCCTTACAATCACGGCGGGTGAAGCCCAAGGACTATAACTTCTTTGGATAATTTTCTGATCCACCAGATCCTGAATATGCTTCTTAAATTCACTGTAAATATATGGTGAGACTCTTCGAAATCTCTGTCATATAGGAGCAACACTCCCGGTGTCAATCTCATGTCGTAAGACTTCAGTATACCCAATATCTTGATCATTTTTTGAGAAAACATTTTGGTACTTCAACAACATGGTTTCTAACGCTTCCTTTTCTGTGGGAAGTAACTGCTCCCAATCCACCTCAACTTTGGGTATTTCATTGCCTTTCATTTCCTTTTTATTCTCAGGAGCCACTATAACCCAGCTGGAGCCCATTTCTTTAAATTGCAACTCTGTCTGATTTAAACACTGCACCTCCTCAGGTCTAGAGACTTCTGCCACTTGGGCTCTGGACCTTAACCTAAGAACTTTTGAGCTTGCATTTAGAATTCTCACTGGTAATACTCCTTTTCTTGCCTTAGCAACTACTTTGGCAACCAGCATGCCTTCTGGGATGGACATTTCTGAAGTCGGTTCTATTATAACTGGACAAGACTCTATGTTCTTCAGTTTATAGCAGACTCCCTGCACCAGAGTTTCTGAGAATGGTGAAATTGTTAATCTTTTTGCACCCAGTAATTTAACAAACCCCAAGCGACCAGGTTGTTGAAGAATATTGTGAACATCTCGGATTTCTGCATGGATTCTTGCCACAGATTTTGAAGTTGCCTTGGAACTGATCAATACAAAATCTTTAAATAAACCCGGCAGTTCTTTCAATACATTGGTTCCAATAACCCCGGTATCTCTTCTTCTCCTTCATGTCCTGTCCACACTTCATCTCTAACTACAAAGATGCAAGTCCTTGGGATCTTTTGACCGGAACACTCAATATCCACTTCTAAACAACCTATTACAGGTATTTCAAGGCCATTTGCTGCAGTTAACTTAATCCAGTTTGCGTCTGTTAAACGTCTACTCTCCGCCAGATTTTGATAGAAGTATCTAGCTGAAATAGTGCTGACTTCTGATCCAGTATCTATCAGGCAACGAACTGGCACTCCACCTATCAGAATTTTGGAAACTGGTCTGGGTCCTATTGCATCTGATCTATTAGTAGCCGCTTGACTTTGACTGATCACTCGCACTGACCTAATCTCATTTCTGGAAGTAGAGGGAGTTGCTGGACTTAGATTTCTATCAGTTTTACTCTTACTTTTAGTAAAAGATTCATCCTCCGAATTACTTTCTTCCTGTTCCTTTCCTCCTTTTGAAGATGTATGTTTCTCCTTACTTCTGCTCTTCCGATAAGACTCATTTTTACCAAACCCTTCAGGAACTTTTTCACTTTTACAAAATTTACTGATATGTCCTTCTTCATTGCATCTGTAACAAATAAGCAAGCCTCGCTCATTTCTTGCTGGTACTCTTCGGTCCATATTCCGTGGTCTTTGTCCCTCACTATGTTGATATCTACCAAAGTCTTCACAAAATCTTGGATTTTCAGTTCTGTGAGACTGAAATACTCGGGGAAACCTTTCTTCTTTTTGCACTTGAATCACTTGAAACAATTCTTGCTGTCTCTGGTTCATACCGATTTCCAGTTTTTCAACAGCCTGGGTCAATTGTTGAATTGCCTGCAGGGTAACATCGCAATCTCCTACTGTTGCTCTTACAACACCTTCTTCTCTCCTGGGAAGAACTCGTATCCCTTTTTCTTTTTCTCTATCATAATTGACTTTTTCATCTTCCTCAGACCAATCTATGGCCAACGCCAACATTTGTTGAAATGACAGATCAGGACATTCCTTATCCTTGTGTTTTACCTCTCTGTGTAAGCTCTCATTGGTTAAACCAGTCACCAGCTGTTGCTTCAGGACTTCTTCCACATCTGTAATTGCGGTGGGCTTCCTGGCTAGAATACGATTCATCCTTTCATTAAGGTCACATCCAAAAGACCGCACTGTCTCCCCCGGGAGTTGTTTTCTGGAATAAAATTCCTTCTTACGGGCATTTAACGGTACTCTATCCCCGAATTCTATAGTCAATCTCTTGAACAATTCTTCCACGTCCTGCCCCTCTGTTTCTTTAACCATTTTAATTACTTGCACCGCTGGGCCTTTCAAATGATCACGAACTACCTCCCACTGATCCTCAGGAGGCACCCGAAGAATTTTCAAAGCGGACCTGGTATTCTTTACCCACTCTTCCACTGCTAAATCTCCCATTTTCACTGGGTTACCTGCAAAGTCCTGGATTCTTTAATCCCGAGGAATGTATAATGCTGGGTACTTTGGTTGGGTTTCATTCAATTTTTCAATTACTGTTCTGGCCAGTGCAGACGATTCCATTCTCTCCTCTCTGAACATTTTTAACATCTCAAATTGTTGTTGATTAACTTTCTCTTGATCTTCCAGTCGTGCACGGAGTCTCTCCGTTTCTATTTTCCAATCTTCCATTTTCCTTCTTGCAGATGAAAAGAACTATGACACACCTTCTATTTAATTTTTTTATTGTACTGCTCCAAATAAAAGCTGTTGGAGAAGTGCAGTTAATCACAACAAATATAACTTACTCAGAATCTTCCTCCTAAATTCCTTTACAAATTCTAAATTAGAATTCAAAATTCGAATCCTGTCCCCGTGATGCCACTTGTAGATCGCCTATGGGTGAGGTTTTTTAAAAGAGGGTGGTACAATAATAAAATCACGGTGTAGGGTCCCACGCTAAACTCTCACCACTTAGGGAAGGTACAAAGAAAAGTGGGGAAATTCTGTATATTATACAGTTGCAAGATCCGAGACAACATGGTTTCACCAAAGGGAAATCATGCCAAACGAATCTCATTGAATTCTTTGACTGGGTGACGGGAGAATTAAATCAAGGACGTGCTATGGACGTAATCTATTTAGATTTCAGCAAAGCTTTCGACACGGTTCCCCACAGGACGCTCTTGAATAAACTAGATGGGCTGAAGATAGGACCCGAAGTGGTGAACTGGATTAGGAACTGGTTGACGGACAGACACCAGAGGGTGGTGGTGAATGGAGTTTGCTCGGAGGAGGGAAAGGTGAGTAGTGGAGTGCCTCAGGGATCGGTGCTGGGGCCAATTCTGTTCAATATATTTGTGAGTGACATTGCCGAAGGGTTACGAGGTAAAGTTTGCCTTTTTGCGGATGACACCAAGATTTGCAACAGAGTGGACACCCTGGAGGGAGTGGAAAACATGAAAAAAGATC
The DNA here is from genome assembly GCF_901765095.1 of Microcaecilia unicolor. Taxonomy (NCBI): domain Eukaryota; kingdom Metazoa; phylum Chordata; class Amphibia; order Gymnophiona; family Siphonopidae; genus Microcaecilia; species Microcaecilia unicolor. The sequence continues at coordinate 79,729,441 of NC_044038.1, read as the reverse complement.
TGAAGAAGCTAGAAGAATGGTCTAACGTTTGGCAATTAAAATTCAATGCGAAGAAATGCAAAGTGATGCACTTAGGGAGTAGAAATCCAAGGGAGACGTATGTGTTAGGCGGGGAGAGTCTGATTGGCACGGACGGGGAGAGGGATCTTGGGGTGATAGTATCCGAGGACCTGAAGGCGACGAAACAGTGTGACAAGGCGGTGGCCGTAGCTAGAAGATTGCTAGGCTGTATAGGGAGAGGTGTGACCAGCAGAAGAAGGGAGGTTTTAATGCCCCTGTATAAGACGTTGGTGAGGCCCCACCTGGAGTACTGTGTTCAGTTTTGGAGGCCGTACCTTGCGAAGGATGTAAAAAAAATGGAAGCGGTGCAAAGAAAAGCTACGAGGATGGTATGGGATTTGCGTTCCAAAACATATGAAGAGAGACTTGCTGACCTGAACATGTATACCCTGGAGGAAAGGAGGAACAGGGGTGATATGGTAAAATTATGTATCATACCTGATAATTTTCTTTCCATTAATCATAGCTGATCAATCCATAGACTGGTGGGTTGTGTCCATCTACCAGCAGGTGGAGATAGAGAGCAATCCTTTTGCCTCCCTATATGTGGTCATGTGCTGCCGGAAACTCCTCAGTATGTCGATATCCAAGATCCATCCGCAGGACTCAGCACTTAGAGAATTACACCCACAAAGGGACACTCTGCCCAGCTCACCACCGCCGAAACGGGGGAGGGGAATTAACCCAGCTCATCCCCACACAAGTGGGGGAGGGGAATCCGTCCAGCTCATCCCCGCGGAGCGTGGGAGGGACACCACACCCGCCGATGCGGGGGGATCTGGCTTATCCTGCAACCGCAACCGCGGGAGGAGCTGACTGACCCTAACACCGCCGAAGCGGGAGGGGTACAAAGCTGGCAGAATTTAAGTCTCAATCCAGCCCCGTAAAACGGAGGGGAGAGGAATGCAGCAGCTCACTGTAACACAAATTCGTCTCAACTCTTGAAGAATCCATTGAAAAACTTGAACTCGAAGTCCTCCTGAACAGGAACTGAAGACTAAACTTGAACCTGAAATGCAACCAGAATATAAACAATACAGATATCTGGGAGGGGCTATGGATTGATCAGCTATGATTAATGGAAAGAAAATTATCAGGTATGATACATAATTTTACCTTCCATATCATCATGCTGATCAATCCATAGACTGGTGGGATGTACCGAAGCACTACTCACCCAGGGCGGGACATAGAAATCCATGACCGTAACACTGAAGCTCCAAACCGGGCCTCCGCCCGAGCAGCCACAGCCAAGCGGTAATGCCTGGAGAAGGTATGGGCCGATGCCCAAGTTGCCGCCTTGCAAATCTCTTCCAAGGAGACGGACCCGGCCTCTGCCATCGAGGCCGCCTGAGCTCTAGTGGAGTGAGCCTTCAGCTGGATAGGCGGCACCTTCCCCGCGGCCACATAAGCCGCTGCAATGGCTTCCTTGACCCATCTTGCCACTGTAGGCTTAGCAGCCTGCAGACCCTTACGAGGACCTGCAAACAGGACAAACAGATGATCCGACTTCCGGAAATCATTGGTCACTTCCAAGTATCTGATGATGACTCGTCTCACATCCAGATATTTGAGAGCAGAGTATTCCTCTGGGTAGTCCTCCCTACGAAAGGAAGGGAGACAGAGCTGCTGATTCACATGGAAGCAAGAAACAACCTTGGGCAGGAAGGAAGGCACTGTGCGAATAGACACTCCTGCCTCAGTGAACTGCAGAAAGGGCTCTTGACATGAGAGTGCCTGGAGCTCGGAAACTCTTCTGGCTGAAGTGATAGCTACCAAAAAGACTGCTTTCAACGTCAGGTCTTTCAGAGATGCCCTTGACAAGGGTTCAAAAGGCGGCTTCTGCAAGGCTCTTAGCACCAGGTTGAGATTCCATGCAGGCACCACTGAGTGCAGAGGAGGGCGCAGGTGATTAACTCCCTTGAGAAAGCGCACCACATCTGGCTGCGAAGCCAGGGAAGCACCCTTCAGGCGGCCCCTGAAGCAAGCCAGAGCCGCTACCTGGACTTTAAGGGAACTGAGCGACAGACCTTTCTCCAGACCTTCTTGCAGGAACGCCAGCACTGAAGAAATTGGAGCAGTGAAGGGAGAAAGTGAGCCTGCTTCACACCATGCTGCAAAGGTACGCCAAACCCTGGCGTAAGCAGTAGAAGTAGAGCGCTTCCTCGCTCTTAGCATAGTGGCGATGACCTTGTCTGAGAAGCCCTTCTTTCTCAGACGCTGCCGCTCAATAGCCAGGCCGTAAGACCAAAGGGGGAGGGATCTTCCATCACCACGGGACCCTGATGCAACAGGCCCTGCTCCACTGGCAGCCGCAGAGGATCGTCCACTGAGAGCCTGATCAAGTCCGCATACCAGGGACGTCTGGGCCAGTCCGGACCCACCAGGATTATCCGGCCCGGATGCTTTGCCACCCGGTCTAGCACCCTGCCCAACATGGGCCAGGGCGGGAACACATAGAGAAGCTCCTGTGTCGGCCACTGTTGGAGAACAGCATCTACTCCCAGGGATCGAGGGTCCCGTCCTCTGCTGAAAAAGCACGGCACTTGGCAATTGGCCGATGACGCCATCAGATCTAGGCTCGGCTGGCCCCAGCGCTTCGTGATGTCCAAGAACGCCTGAGCAGATAGCTGCCACTCTCCGGGATCCAAGGTATGGCGACTGAGAAAGTCCGCCTTGACATTCATGACTCCGGCAATGTGGGCCGCTGACAGCTGTTCCAGGTTCACTTCCGCCCACTGGCATAGATTCATGGCCTCCTTGGCTAGAGGGGCGCTCTTGGTACCTCCCTGGCGGTTGACATAGGCCACAGCCGTGGCATTGTCCGACAGGACCCGTACTGGCTTCAACGCCAGTACCGGGAGGAACTCCAAAAGCACCAACCGAATGGCTCTGAGTTCCAGGAGGTTGATAGACCACTTTGCCTCTGCAGGAGACCAGAGCCCCTGCGCTGTCCTTCCCAAGCAGTGGGCTCCCCAGCCCGTCAAAGAGGCGTCCGTCGTGACGACAATCCACTCCGGGGTCACAAGAGGCATCCCTGCAGACAACTTGTCTGTCTGCAGCCACCAGCTCAGCGCCTTGCGCACTGCTGGGTCCAAGGGAAGGCGCAAAGCATAATCCTCCGACACCGGAGTCCAGCGCTGCAGCAGAGAGTGTTGTAGTGGTCTCATATGAGCCCTGGCCCAGGGCACTACTTCCATCGTGGCCGTCATAGAGCCCAACAGCTGCACATAGTCCCAAGCCCGGAGCGGAGAGGCTACTAGGAACTGGTCCACCTGAGCCTGAAGTTTGACAATCCGATTGTCCGGCAGGAACACTCTGCCCACTTGGGTGTCGAATCGAACTCCCAGATACTCCAGGGACTGAGTCGGGCGCAGCTGGCTTTTCTCCCAGTTGATGATCCACCCCAGGGAGCTCAAAAGAGCAATCACCCGGTCCACAGCTTTGCCGCACTCTGCATAAGAGGGGGCTCGGATCAACCAGTCGTCCAGATAAGGATGGACTTGTACTCCTTCCTTTCTCAGGAAGGCCGCGATGACCACCATTACTTTGGAGAAGGTCTGCGGAGCAGTAGCCAACCCGAACGGGAGGGCTCTGAACTAGAAGTGTCGGCCCAGGACTGCAAAACGCAGAAAGCGTTGATGAGGAGGCCAGATGGGAATATGCAAGTACGCTTCCTTGATGTCCAAGGATGCCAGGAACTCCCCTGCCTTCACTGCCGCTATAACAGAGCGGAGAGTCTCCATGCGAAAGTGCCGAACTTTCAAGGCCCGATTGACCCCTTTGAGGTCGAGGATAGGCCGTACAGAACCTCCTTTCTTTGGTACCACAAAGTAAATGGAGTAACGTCCCTTGCCAAGCTGATTTTCTGGCACCGGAACGACCGCACCCAGGCGGATCAGATTGTCCAAGGTCTGCTGCACTGCCACAGCTTTGACCGGAGACTTGCAGGGAGAGAGTACAAACCCGTCTCTTAAGGGTCGGCAGAACTCTAGCTTGTAGCCGTCTCTGATGACTTCCAGCACCCAAGCGTCTGAAGTTACCCTGGTCCACTCGCCCAGAAACGAGGACAGGCGTCCTCCAATCTGCACTGGGCCATGGACCAGGACCCCGTCATTGGGTACGAGACCCTGGGGGAGGACCGGAGGGCGCACCTCCGGGACGGCGGTCTCTGTGAAAGGAATGCTGCTTGGGGGAGAAGTTCCTCTTGAAGGAAGAGGGGGCAGAGGAGCCCGACTTGCCCGGGCGGTACCGACGGGCTTCCTGAAACCGTCCTCTGGAGATACCGGGGCGAGCACTGGCCCAAGCCCTGACCTCTGGTAACCTCTTGCCCTTAGACGTGCCAAGATCGGTCACAATTTTGTCCAGCTCGACCCCAAAGAGCAGCTTGCCTTTAAAAGGCAACTTAGCCAGGCGGGACTTAGAGGCGTGGTCAGCAGACCAATGTTTCAGCCAAAGCTACCGCCGCGCAGAGACTGTCTGAGCCATACCTTTAGCCGAGGCTCTCAAGACATCATTCAGCAAGTCTGCCAAATAAGCCAAGCCCGATTCCAGGGCCGGCCAATCAGCCCTCAAGGAAGGATCCGAGGGGGAAGCCCGCTGCACAATCGTGAGGCACGCCCTGGCCACATAGGAGCCGCAAACTGAGGCCTGCAAACTTAAAGCAGCTACCTCGAAGGACGACCTTAAGGCCGCCTCCAATCTTCTGTCTTGGGCGTCCTTTAGGGCCGTGCCACCTTCCACCGGCAACGCCGTTTTCTTAGTCACCGCAGTGATTAAAGAATCCACGGTAGGCCAAAGAAAGGCTTCCCGTTCACTTTCAGGCAAAGGATAGAGGCGGGACATAGCCCTAGCCACTTTGAGGCTCGCTTCCGGGACATCCCATTGAGCCAAAATTAAGGTGTGCATGGCATCATGCATGTGGAAGGTTCTAGGCGGACGCTTCGTCCCCAGCATAATGGCGGAGCCAACAGGGGCTGAGGGAGAGACGTCCTCTGGAGAGGAAATCTTCAAAATGCTCATGGCCTGCAGTAACAGGTTGGGCAAATCCTCTGAGCGAAAGATCCGCGCTGCAGAGGGGTCATCCGCTCCATCCGAGCGGGAATCCGTCTCCTCCAAGGAATCCGCAAAGGACCGTTGGGAGAACTCAGATACGCTGCCCTCATCTACATCAGAGGAGACAAAGTCCTCTAAGGCCTGGGAATCCACCCGAGGGCGTTTACTTCCGGGGGCCTCAACCCCTTTATCGGCCAAGGGAGAAGGGGCAGCGTTCTGCATAAGGAAGGCCTGATGCAGCAGCAAAATAAACTCGGGGGAGAAACCCCCCAGACTTCACTTCAGCCGCCTGGGCCACAGCCCTAGACGCACCCTCAACCGGCGCTCGCAAGAGCGGGGGAGAAACATGCTGCGCATCCAAGATGGCGTCCGGCGCGACACTCCGCGAAGGAGCCGCGCGGGAAGAACGGCGCTTAACTTTAGCCGCTTTTTTGCCGTCGCCCAAATCAAGGGCGGCCATGGCATTAACGCATCCCAGCTCAAGGGCGGCCCAAGAAAAAGCCGTCCGAGCAGCGTGGCCGGCCAAGATGGCGGAGGCGAGCAGCGGGGGATGGGCGTTTATGGCGGGAAAAACCGCCGCACCGGAGGAAGACCCGGGACACTGACCGGCCTCCGAACTGACACCCAACAAGGGCGAGTCAGACTTTAAGACCCCCGCATCCCCGCTAGAAGCGCACATGCGGTCCAGGGAGCGATTCTTCTCGCCCTCCGACGCCATAGGCCACGTGGAGATCGATCGGGGAACCCCCTGCCCGCTATAAAAAGGTAAAAATTACCTGCTTCTCGCTCCGAGCTGTAACGACCTGGTGTCCCAGTGAGTAGCTGCAATAAACGTTTAAATAAACGTCGAAATAAACGCCTTTAAGGACGTCCAAAATTTTTTTTTTTTTTTTTTTAACGGAGCCAGCGGGAGGGGGGAGAAAAGGAGGGACCTGGCGCCACCAGGTTTGCACTTGCTCAAGAAGAGCCCTCAACCCCAGGTACTCAACAAAACCTAAAAATTAGGCTTGGAGACCTAGCCAGAGCTGCTGCTGTGTGTGACCACCACCTGCTGAGATAGAGAACATACTGAGGAGTTTCCGGCAGCACATGACCACATATAGGGAGGCAAAAGGATTGCTCTCTATCTCCACCTGCTGGTAGATGGACACAACCCACCAGTCTATGGATTGATCAGCATGATGATATGGAATTTAAGTTTTGTACCTGATTCAATGGATGGTTAAGTGACTTGTCCAAGATTTCAAGGAGCAGCAGTGGCCTCCCCGTTTCTCAGCCTGCAGCTCTATTAGATACAGCTAATACAGATAACACATATTATCTATGTTAGCTGTACCTAATCTTTAGTAACTCAACCGCTTACTAAAGGCTAGCTGAGCTGAAGCCTGGTGGCCATTTAGCAATCTCCCAAAAACATTGATGTGTAAATTATTTTATGGTTGCCACTAACCTTAGGATTTCTGTTACAGTGCTGCTGGATCATCACTGTTCACATGGCCAAAGGGAGATGCTGAACTGGTGAACTAGGGCTGACAGAGAGCCAAGTATTGAAGTACCTGTGTATATTTCCAGACAACTGTAAGACTGGAGAAGTGGCTTAGTGGTTAAAGCACCAGTCTTGCAATCCAGAGGTGGCCAGTTCAAATCCTACTACTGCTCCTTGTGACCTTGGGCAAGTCACTTAACTCTCCAAACTTAAATTGTGAGCTATCCTGAGACAGAGAAATATCCAAAGCACCCAAATGTAACTCACCTTGAGCTACTACTGAAAAAGGTGTAAGCAAAATATAAATAAATACCTTCCTATTGAATATACTGCATTATTTTGATTTTTTTTATACATAATTCCCTGAAGTATATTACAGTAACAGAGATACTGGGAGAGGCAGTTGGTAGACAGTGAAGGGGTCCATCCCTGCTGTGTTCAAATGCTCCTATTGTCCCTTTTTTTAAAGTGGTACCTGTACAGGGGGAGCAGTATTCCCTCTAAGCTGCGCTATACATCCAGTAGCTGAGTAAACCTCAGAATAATTATGAACATAGTTAAACTACACACAAAAAAGGAGGAAAAGCATGCAGATCATGGTTCATGGAATTTTTTCCAGCCTCCCTGCAAGTGTTTACATATATATATGTGTGTTAAGAACACAAGAACATAAGAATAGCCATACTGGGTCAGACCAATGGTCCATTCAGCCCAGTATCCTGCGTCCAACAGTAGCCAATCCAGGTCACAAGTATCCAAATAGTAGAAACATTCCATGCTACCAATCCCAGGAAAAGTATGTAAGAAGTGCTCACAATGTAATGTATAGGGAAACTTTTTGCTCATGTCAACTTCAGTCCTTAGAGGGAACATTGCTCCAACTTCTTCTTTCCACATTCCCAGCCCTCCGCAATGAGTTTAGTACCTTGCCTCCCTCCTCCAGGGCAGCGATACTCCACCAGCACAGCACAAAAAGCATTGAGGCTGGCCCAAGTCCTGCCAGCTTCTGCCCTCTCTGAAATAGGAAGTTTGGAGGGGGAGAAATCAGGCAGGCATGAGCATGCACAGATGCTCAAGGTTCTGTGCCCACCAGCCTCTATGCTTTTGGTGCTGTGCTGGTTGCAGTATTATCGCTCCAGGCAAGAGAAGTAAGGCACTAAACATGTTGTGGAGGCGGGAAAGTGGACAGAAGTGCTGGAGACCATGGGGGGAGGGGGGTTATGGAAGGAAAGAAATGGCAGAGACTATGGGAGAGGGGAGGAGAGAAATGCCGGGTACCATGCTGAGGGGGTTCAAAGGTAGAGAAGGATGATGGATGCTGTGGGAGGGGGTGACTATGGGATGGTAAGGAAAGATGATGGAGCTGGGTGTGGAGCATAGATGGAGTTGGAGACAGAGCTTGCCCCCCACCCCCCCAAACAAAAAGGCATTCTGCTGCCCCAGCAGCTATAATTTAAGGTAACCTTTTTTTTCCTCACAAAGAGTTATAAACACTAGGAATTCCAGGCCAGTTTTACACTCTGGTATCTGTAACAGAAAATGAACTTGGCTACTCCAACCCGCATACAAAATTCTAAGCTCCACCTACTCTAACTCCCATGCAGGAACTTATTTTTTAGTTCAAGCACAGCAATTTGCCAAAACTTATCTCCAGCTTCTCAGTTCTGGGCTTTTTGTTTTAGCACTTCCCTAAAGCATACTTTCAATTGCCAAAACCCTCCCCCAGCTTTCCCTTCTGGGCTCCAGTGGTGTAGCTTTGGGTGGGCCTAGGCTCACCCATTCTTGTCTCAGGCCCTCCCAGTCTAGTGGCCCCCAAAACACCTCATTGGCAGTGCCTCTTTCCCTCTGTCTCATGGCAGCTGCCCGTCTCTCTCTGAACCCCCTACCCCCCTTATATCTTTCAGCTATGACCTTCATCGGCAGCAATTCCTGCAAGCAATCTGCACCAGCCCTGCAGGCTTCCCTTTATCGTGCCTAGCCTTTGATGACATCACTTCCTGTTTCTTCACTGGCGGGGAAGCCTGCAGGGCTGGCTCAGGTTGCTTACTGGAATTGCTGCCAGCAATGGCTTGGAGGTAGCAGACATGCCAAGTCTCCTGCATTCAGCAGGAGACTCCCGCTTTGGCGGGTCATCTCCTGCACTCCCGCCAAAGCGGGAAAGTCTCCTGCTGAGATGATCCGCCGCCTCCGCTGCTTCTCTGTGAGCAGCTGCAGCAAAAGAAGAAAAAGAAGCATGGGGCCTCAGCAGCCTTCAGGCATGCGCTGTTGGCTCTGCCAGTCCTCTGCCCCCAGAACGGGAAATTGATGTCAGCGGGGGCAGAGGATGGCAGAGCCAACAGCACACGCCTGAAGGCTGCTGTAGCTCCGCACTTCTTTTTCTTCTTTTGCTGCAGCTGCTCACAGAGAAGCAGTGGCAGCATTTAGAAGGGATGCAGCTGAGCTCCCTGGCTGGTCCCAGAAGATAGCAGCTGCTTGGGTGCCTGGGAAGCCAGGGTACGGGGAAACAAAAAATGATGGGTTGGAGGAGAATAGAAAAAAAGATATTGTTTGGAATGGGAGGAGAAAGAAACAGCTTGTCAGTGTGTATGTTGTATGGAGGGGGGAGGGAGATCAAAGACGTTGGATGAGGACAGAGAAAGGGGAGACACTGGATGAAAGGAAGAACAGAGAGGAGATGGATGAAAGGAGGGAGACACTGGACAGAAGGGGGGGAGTGAGGGGAGATGTTGGATGGAAGGAAGGGAGAGAGAGAGAAAGGGGACGTGCTGGATAGAGAGGGGAGAAGCTGGAGAGAGGGGAGAAGCTGGATGGAAAGAAAGAAGTGGGGATGCTGGATAGAAGAGGGGTACAGAGAGAGAGAGAGAGAGAGATGAATGGAAAGGGGGGGGAGAAAGAGGGGACATGGAAAAGGGCAGGGGAGAGACAAGCTGTTGGGGAGAAGGAGGGGGAGCATGGGGGAGACCCTGGCTGGTCAGATGGAGAGAGAAAGAGGAGAAATGCTGGATGAAAGGAGGGAGAGAAAGAGGAAAAATACTAGAAGTAGGGGGAGAGAAATAGGACTTGATATACCACCTTTCTGAGGTTTTGCAACTACATTGAAAGCAGTTTACATTTATTTATTTATTGCATTTGTACCCCACGTTATCCCACCTTTTTGCAGGCTCAATGTGGTTTACAGAGTGTCATTATGATGCAGTCATTACATGATCTTAAATACAGTCGATAATAAGCTGAAGATAGGTGATTTAGATGCAAGGTGCTAGGTAAGGTGTTGTGAGAGGTGTTTTTGATGCACCTGAGTAGTTTAAGGAATGATTTATTAGGGATGTCTTTAGCAGGGGCGTAGCTACCCAATTTCAGCCCAGGCCCGCCCAGCGCCAGCCCCAGCTCCCATTGCCGGCCACTGCTGCTTTTCCTGATGAGCAGCAGGGCCGGCGCTACAAAAAGAAGCAGCGCCCAGCTGACTGAGCTGAGCGCCAACGCTAAGACTCGACGAGAAAAAAATGTTTTTAAAAAAACGGGGCACCGCAGGCAGCCTCGAAGCATTGGCTGCTGGCTCTGCAGGCTCCACCCGTCTCTTACGTCACTGCCCCTGGAGTGAAGCAGGGGCAGTGACGTAAGAGACGGGCGGAGCCTGCAGAGCCAGCAGCCAATGCTTCGAGGCTGCCTGCGGTGCCGCGTTTTTTTTAAAACATTTTTTCTCGTCGAGTCTTAGCGTTGGCGCTCAGCTCAGTCAGCTGAGCGCTTCTTCTTTTTGTAGCACCGGCCCTGCTGCTCATCAGGAAAAGCAGCAGTGGCCGGCAATGGGAGCTGGGGCTGCTGGGCCTGAATCAGGAGAGGGAAAATGGATGGCAGGATGGGGAGAAAGAGGGAAAATGGAAGGATGGGGAGAGAAAGAGGGAAACAGATGGGAAAATGGAAGGATGGGGAGAGAAAGAGGGAAAACAGATGGGAAGATGGCAGAGAAAGAGGGAAAACGGAAGGATGGGGAGAGAAAGAGGGAAAACAGATGGGAGGATGGCAGAGAAAGAGGGAAAATGGAAGGATAGGGAGAGAAAGAGGGAAAACGGAAGGATGGGGAGAGAAAGAGGGAAAACAGATGGGAGGATGGCAGAGAAAGAGGGAAAACGGAAGGATGGGGAGAGAAAGAGGGAAAACAGATGAAAGGATGCAGAGAAAAAGGGGAGAGACTGGAAGGATGTGGAGAGAGAAGGGACACTGAACAGAAAAGGGTAGAGAGATAGACACTGGTTAGAAGGAGGGAGAGAGACATTAGATGGAAGGATCAGGAGAGAGGGTAGATGGGTGGAAGGATGGGGAGAGAAAGAGGGAAGACGCTGGATGGAAGGGTAGGGAGAAAGAGGTGACACTGGACGGAAGGATGCAGAAAGAAAGAGGGGAGAGAAAGGAGAGCTGCTGCATGGAAAGGGGGAGTAGTGAAAGATTGGAGAATAAGAGGAAGGGGCATGGGGAGAACAAGGGTGAGAAAAAGATGAAAAGCCATAAGTAGATGAAGGAAATTAAAGAATGGATAGTAAGAATGAATTAAATCTGGACACAGAGAGGCAGAAAAATATTGAAGAAAGCAAAGAAAAAGGAGAGAAAAATGACAAATGGCCAGGAAACTCTGGCAGAAGAGTTAAGCGAAAACGAAGGAAAGCAGAATCTAGAGACTGGGAGCAACACAATGAGAAAAAGTAAATGGTCATACAACAAAGGTAAAGAAAATAATTTTTTTTTAAATTTAGGATAAAGTAATATGGTGTTAATAAAGTTTCAGAGACCAATACTTCCAGTGCTTTTTTTGTAGAAAAAAAGGTGCCGGTACTCATTATGGGCGGGGTCACCACACATGGCTCCACCCCTATCATAGCCACACCCACATTAACCACACCCCCTATACCAGCCATGGCGCATATAAACAGACATCATTGAAAATATTATAGTACTATAGGAGAAAAAAATAAAGTGATTTTTTTCATTATAAATAATCTCTGTAAGCTCTTACAGCTCCAGTATACCCAGTGCAAAATAAGACAGCCAATGTAAATTCTCAAATTGGACATAATTACAAACACTAAAATGAAAATAAAATGATTTTTTTCTACCTTTGTTGTCTGGTGACTGTTTTTCTTTCCATATTGGTCCCAGTCTGTGATTCTGCTTTCTTTTCTTTTCGCTTAACTCTTCTGTGCCATTTGTCATTTTTGTCTCCTTTTTCTTTGCTTTCTTCAATATTTTTCAGGCTCTCTCTCTGTCCAGATTTAATTCATTCTTACTATCCATTCTTTAATTTCCTTCATCTACCTGTGGCTTTTCATCTTTTCCTCACCCTTGTTCTCCCCATGCCCCTTCCTCTTATTCTCCAGTCTTTCTCTATTCCCCTTTTCCATCCAGCAGCTCTGCTTTCTCTCCCCATCCTTCCAGTGTCTCCCCTATTTCTTTCTGCATTCTTCCATCCAGCATCTTCCCTCTCTCTCTCCCATCCTTCCATCTGTTTTCCCCCTCTCTCTCCCCATCCTTCCATCTGTTTTCCCTCTCTCTTTCCCCAATCCTTCCATCTGTTTTTCCCTCTCTCCCCAATCCTTCCATCTGTATTTCCCTCTCTCCCCATCCTTCCATCTGTATTTCCCTCTCTCCCCATCCTTCCATCTGTTGTTTTCCCTCTCTCCCCAATCCTTCCCTCTGTTGTTTTCCCTTTCTCTCTCTCCCCAATCCTTCCCTGTTTTCCCTCTCTCTCTATCCCCATCCTTCCATCTGTTTTCCCCTCTCTCCCCAATCCTTCCGTTTTCCCTCTCTCTCTATCCCCATCCTTCCATCTGTTTTCCCCTCTCTCCCCAATCCTTCCATCTGTTTTTCCCTCTCTCTCCCCATCCTTCCATCTGTTTTTCCCTCTCTCCCCAATCCTTCCCTCTGTTGTTTCCCTCTTTCTCTCTCTCCCCAATCCTTCCCTCTGTTGGATTCCCTCTCCCTGCCAAGTTTGGCGCGAACGGCGCGAAGACGCAACGCACGCGGCACCAGCCCCTATTTCCGGCCGCTGCTGCTTCTCCTGTTGTTGAGCAGCAGCGGCCGCTACACAAAGAAAAAGAAGATTAAAAAAAATTGAAACCTGGCTGAAACGCGGCACCCCGGCACTGTAGACAGCCATTAGGCATTGGCTGTTGCCCCGCAACCGCTCCTCCTCTTGCCTTACGTCACTGCCCCTGGAGGAAGACCCCGGAGGAGCGCAGTGACGTAGAGGCAAGAGGAGGAGCGGCTGCGGGGCAACAGCCAATGCCTAATGGCTGTCTACAGTGCCAGGGTGCCGCGTTTCAGCCAGGTTTGAATTTTTTTTAAAATCTTTTTCTTTGTGTAGCGGCCGCTGCTGCTCAACAGGAGAAGCAGCAGCGGCCGGAAATGGGGGCTGGCACTGCGTGCGGGACATGGACTCACGGGGCGGGGGGAGCAAAAAAAAAAGGTGCCGGTACGCCGTACCGTTGCGTACCGGCACAAAAAAAGCACTGAATACTTCCTTCTTTAGGTCAGGAGAGGATACCGTAACAGCATTATACTGACCTGAGGCAGGAGGTTTTGGCCTCTGAAAGCTCATTGAAAAGGGTGTTAGGTTATTAAATAAATTGTCTGAAATTGGACGCACTGAAAAGCAGAACTTTACCCTGTGTAACAAATGCATCTGAGTGTGAATAAATTTTGCTGGGGGGGTGGGGGGGGGGGGGGAATTTTGTGCCCACCCACTTTGGGTTCAGGCCCACCCAAAATTGGCAGTCTGGCTACGCCACTGGTCTTTAGTAGGCTTTGTTGAAGAGATGTGTTTTCAAAGATTTGCGAAAGCTGATTAGATTGTCCATCTTCTTCAGGGCCATGGTGTTATGCCTCTGCCTCAGTGGCATGCTCTCATTCATCTCACCCCCTAGTAGTCAGACCTGGTGGTCGCAATGGACTGTCTGTTGATGGTTTGCCCGGTTCCAGAAGTCATGGCGGTCCGGTCCGGATTTTCTAGCCTGCCAGTTGGTTTCGAGACTTCTTGGAACTCAGCTGTTTCCGTACCTGGTGAACTCCCTGGCTGTTGGCCTTTATTAACCTCTTGGAAGCTTTCCTAGTTTGCCTTGCAACAGAGGTCTTCAGAGGTGTTTCTTCTGCGAGTGTTTGTTGCTGTGCTCCCTTTGCTACCCTCAGTATTTTCCTTTTGGAACTTTGCCTGGACTTGGACTTAGACTTTGCTTGCCGCCTGCCTTTGGAACTTTTGCCTGGATCTGACTTTGCTTTTGCTCGCTGCCTGCCTTTTGAACTTTTGTCTGGACCTGACTACTGCTTTTGCTTGCCGCCTGCATAGAGACTTCTACCTGGACCTGACTTTGCTTTTGCTTGCCGCCTGCATAGAGACTTCTGCCTGGACCTGACTTTGCTTTTGTTTGCCGCCAGCCTTTGGAACTTTTGCCTGGACCTGACTTCTGCTTCGTCTGGCTGCCTGCCTGCCTAAGAGACCTTGCCTAATCCAGGTACGTCAGCTCTGCCTGTGCTGGTGTGGGGTGAGTGTTCCTCCTGCCACTGCCGTCCCTCGGCAGTGGCCCAAGGGCTCACTATCCAGTGTTTTGTGTGAAGCATGACACATGGGTAATGCGTTCCAGATCTGTGCGCTTTTATACGCAAAAGTAGTAGCCTATGACTGTTTGTATTTAATTCCTTTACAGCTGGGGAAGTTCAGATTGAGGAATTTGCGGGCCGATCTTTTGGCGTTTCTGGGTGGTAGGTCCACTAGGTTTAACATATAGAGTGGGGCGTCTGCGTGGTTGATTTTGTGGACGGTTGTGCAGATCTTGAACTCGATTCGTTCCTTGAGTGGTAGCCAGTGTAGTTTCTCTCTTAGAGGTTTCGCCCTTTCGTATTTAGTTTTTCCAAAGATGAGTCTGGCTGCGGTGTTCTGGGCTGTTTGGAGTTTTTTACTGGTCTGTTCTTTACAGCCTGCGTACAAAGTGTTACAGTAGTCCAGATGACTTATTACTAATGACTGTACTAGGGTACGGAAGATGTTTCTTGGGAAAAAAGGTTTTATTCTCTTGAGTTTCCACATCGAGTAGAACATTTTTTTCGTTATATTCTTCACGTGGGTATCGAGTGTGAGGTATCGATCAATAGTGACTCCAAGAATTTTCAGATTTTCTGAGATAAGGAGTGTGCAGTATGGTGTGGTTATGGTAGGGTAGTTGTTTGTGTTGTATTGGGAAGTGAAAACTAGACATTGAGTTTTTTTCTGCGTTCAGTTTTAACTGGAATGAGTCCGCCCAAGAGTGCATGATTTGGAGGCTCTGGCTGATCTCGTTGGTTATTTCGTTTAAGTTACTTTTGAACGGGATGTGGATCGTGACATCATCCACATATATGTAGGGGTTAAAGTTCTGGTTGGCTAGAAGGTTGGCTAGTGGTATCATCATAAGGTTGAAAATAGTTGGCGAAAGGGGGGATCCCTGAGGAACTCCACATTCCGGTGTCCAAGGTGGTGATCTGTCATTATTCATTGTTACTTGGTAGGATCTGGTGGTGAGGAATCCTTTGAACCATTTGAGAACTGGGCCTCCGATTCCAAAGTATTCTAGCAGGTGTAGTAATATTCCATGATCTACCATGTCGAAAGCACTAGACATGTCGAATTGTAGTACGAGTATGTTCTTGCCGGTTGCAATTGTTTTTTTGAATGAGTTCATTGCAGACACTAGTACAGTTTCAGTACTATGATTTGATCCAAATCCTGATTGAGACTCATGTAGAATTGAGTGTTTGGTTAGGTATTCTGTGAATTGTTGCGTCACTATGCCTTCCATCAGTTTTGTTATGAGCGGGATCGAAGCAACTGGTCGGTAGTTGGTTAGGTCCATTGTGCTTTTCTTGGCATCTTTTGGCAGTGGAGTGAGAAGGATATTTCCTTTATCCGTGAGGAAGAGACCATTTAGGAGTCTGTAATTTACTTGGTTCATGAGGTCTTTTGTGAATTGTTTGGGGGCGGCTTTTAATAGACTAGTAGGGCAGATGTCAAGTTTGCATTGAGCTTTGGCATATTTTCCGAGCCAGTGTGTGAGTTCGTCTACTGAAATCAAGTCAAAGTTGATCCATGATCAATCGGCTAGATATTCCCCAGGTTTTGGGTCTAAGCATTCAAGGATGCTTGTCTACTCAGTGGTATCGCTTGGTATCATGCGTCGGAGCTTTATGATTTTTTCCTTGAAATAGTTCGCTAGGTTGGTTGCCGATGGGGTTTCTATGCTATTCGAAATGACCTGTGTGGTGTTTAGGAGATTATTTACAAGTGAAAAGAGTTTATGCGTATCCTTGTAATTTGGTCCTATTATAGTTCTGTAGTGCGTTCTTTTGGTTTGTCAGATTTTGTATTTGTATTTTCTTTGTAACTGTTTCCACTCTTTGAGTGTGTGTTCGTCTTTTTTTTTGCTCCAAGCTCTTTCTAGCCTTCTAACCTGTGTTTTTAGTTCTTTCAGTTCTTCGTTGAACCAAGGGATTGAGCTTTTCCTATGTGAGGTTCTAGTTTGGAGTGGTGCTATCTTGTCTAGAACTGTTCTGCATCTGTTGTCCCTTTCTTGTAGAAATTGGGGTGAGTCTGTAGTTGTTGTCCATTCGTCGGTGTATATTTGTTGCCAAAATGTTAGAGGGTCTATTTTGCCTCTTGTAGTATATGTTCTTTTTTTCTTGTTTTTGTTGTGTCTCTTTTGTTTTCCAAAGGAGGGAGGTGTTTGCCTTGTAGTGGTCTGACCACGGTGTGGCTGTCCATTTTGTGTCTTTGATTCTGATGAAAATTTATGGGTAATGATGTCTAATGTGTGTCCTTTCTTGTGAGTGGGTTGCATGTTAGGCCAGTGGATCTCCCAGAGTTGTAGGAATTCCTTGCATTCGTGTACATTGTTTGTGTTAATATCTTCCAGATGAAGGTTGATGTCTCTTGCTACAAGAATGTTTTGGAAGGACAGGCAGGTGTTTGATATGAAGTCCATGAAGTGTATCTGGGCATCTTGCCATTTAGCCGGGGCTCTATAAAATAGGATTATGTTTAGTTGGTCATGCAGGTTGGAGTGGTTGATTCTGACTGAGGCTATTTCGAGTTGAGGAAGGATAGATTCAGCTGTTGTTGTGACTGTGTATTGGGATTTATAAATTATAGCTATGCCTCCGCCTCTTTTTCCTTCCCTTGTCCAATGGGTAATTTTGTACCCTGGTGGGCAAAGCTCTAGGATTATTGGGTCTTTGGAGTCATGAATCCAAGTTTCATTAATGAGAAGGAAGTCAAGGTGATCTGCCATTTTCCAGTCAGTTATCGTTGTGGTTTTTTAAATTATTGATCTAGCATTAGAGTAGCCTATTTGTATTAATTGGTATTGCTCCCTTGGGTTCAGGTTTGTGGTGATTTTTATCAGTTGTCTGTTTTCTTGATGTGTGGATTTGGTGTTTTCTTTTTTTGATATCCCTTGTTGGTGTCTGTAGATGTTAGGTTTGTTGTGGACTTTGTTGTTGTTTTGTGCGGGCATGATTTGTACGTGTGTGGTTCGAAAGTTGTGAGGTTGTTGTTATATGTATCGTGGGTTGTATGTGCATGTATGAGTAGGATGAAACAGTAGATAGTTAGGGTTATTTTGCTGGGGTACATATCAGCATTTAAGACACTATAGCAATTTCTAAAGCAACAGTATATAGGATGTAAAGTACAGTATGCGCGGTGCACCTACTGCACGGTGTCTACTGCTGGGTCCCTGTAAGTAGTGCACTAAAATGTGGCAGCAGAATTTAGTTCAATATACACAATGCATACAGAGCAGGGCAGCATCTAGTTCAATAAAGCAATGCACTTATAAGCAGATTTCATTTGCAGTGAAAGTTCAGTGAAAGTTCATGTAAACAGTGCTTTCAGAGCAGAACGGTGTTTAGATCAATAGAGCCGTGTGCTTGGAAGCAGATCTCACTTGCAATGAAATGAGGTGATGCAAAGTCTCATATGCAGTGAACAATTGTGTTCAGTCCTAATTGGAAGTGTTTAGATCTTTGCTATAAGTGATGCAATCAAGCAAAGCAGTTCAATTTAGGTGCAATCAAGCTGTGCAATCGAGCTGTGCAATCAAGCGAAGCAGTTCAATTTAGGCAATGTATTCAACAACAGTTCATACATGTATCATGTTCCTTATATTCAAAGAAGTAGCTACTTGTATATCATTGTTGTATATGATGCAATTATAGTGCATCTAGTGCTTATAGAGCAGTCAAAGTAAATATTGCATGGTTTTAGCTTCTAGTTCGTGAAGCAGTTCTCATCTAGCATGGTTCAGGTGTACATACAATAGCTTTGAGATTAGATGGACCTGCTGCAAGGTTTTAATAAACGTGAGTGGAATTGAGTGTATCTAGTTCATTGTAAGCAAGAAGTTTGCATGATTTATTTCTATTTCATCCACTCTAGACAACCGTTATTCAGTTCATTCCGGGACAGGGTATGTAGTCCTATGAACTATTGCAAGGGGTTTTAATAGACTATAGTGGGAGTGAGTTTATCTGGTTCATTGTAGTCAGAAAGGCAATTCGGGCCTTCTGTTTCCACTGTTCTGAGTAGCCGTCATCCCAGTGCACTCAAAACGAAACGAGCAGAACCCATGTGCAGTCTAGCAGTAACAACAGCACTCATCAGGTCAAACCTTATCGAGGGTGTGGGCTGGCACTGGTGGAAGAGTTCACTCACCCGGTCCGGTTCACAGCAGCGACGGGCGCTCTCCGCCTCAGTTCTCCATGCCAGTCCGTTCAGCTCTGGGTGTTGGCGTCTCTGGCTCTACCAGTCGGCTAGGCCGCACCCACTTGGGTTCCAACATGGATGATGCAGAGCTGGGAGGCTGCGCTCGAGTGGGTCACCCGCGCTGGAAGGCTGTGTCCGGGTAGGTCCTCTGGTGGTGTCGATCTGCCTGGGGGCTCGTGGCCCGTTGTGTGGTCGACCACGCGATGCTCCTTTCCTCCTCGTCTCGATCCGGGTTCTCCCCTGTCCCACACCTCTCGGGCGCAGTGAGACACCAAGGACTCTCCTCAGTGCTCCAAACTCAGATCCGGGGAGAACAAGTCTGACGGCGGTCTCTCGCGGAGGTCGTCCATCGGCGAGGTCGGTTGGTCCCGTCTCAGCTGGACTCCAGTTCGGTCGTGTCCACGAAGCAGGCAGACAGGCGTGATCAGCCTCAGGTCTTTCATTCGCGGTAGAGCCCAGTGAGGTTTTCTCGGTCCGCTAGTATTCAGGAACTTATTTTGTACTAGGGGCAATGGAGGGTTAAGTGACTTGTCCAGAATCACAAGGAGCTGCAGTGGGAATTGAACTCAGTTCCCTAGGATCAAAGTCCACTGCACTAACCACTAGGCTACTCTAGGGACAGGAATTAAGAAAACACTGGATGGAAGAGTAGGAGAGAAAGAGGGAAGGCTATTAAATAAAATATTTTTGTAGGATTGAGGTGTGCCAGGGGGCAGAGCCATGTAGAGTGGGTGGAGCCAAGGCAGAGTGTACTAAAATCTCCCTCTCAAAAATTGGGACCCCTTGGCAGCTCTGAGGTAGGCCAGGAGGAGACAGAGGAGCAGATGATGGGCGGAGGGGGAGAAAGATGACAATAGCAGAGGCAGAGGGAAAGTTAAAAAAAACCCAAACTGTATGTATGTATGGGGGTGGGAAGGGCCCAGCCAGGTTAACTTGGGGCTCACCCAAAATGGCAGGTCTTGCTACGCTCCTTCTGGGCTCTCTGTTATAGCACTCAGCTACAGCATGTACTTTCTTTTTAGTCAAGGCTCAGGGCCTCCTAATACAGACAAATCATTTTATTTTTACTGCTCTGTTTCTTTGTGTGAACAACTTCCTGCTAAGGGGATGTTTATACTGTCTCACTCTCCCTGAGCCCAGAACACATATAACTAATACTGTACTTTTATAATAGCCTCCCTTTTCTTGATGCAGCTAGCGCATCTCTCAAAGGGCCTCACTTTCCTTCTAGTCTTATAAGTACATAAGTATTACCATACTGGGAAAGATGAAAGGTCCATCAAGCCCAGCATCCTGTTTCCAACAGTGGCCAATCCAGGTCACAAATACATGGCAAGATCAAAAAAAAGTACAAAACATTTTATACTGCTTATCCCAGAAATAGTGGATTTTCCCCAAGTCCATTTAATAACGGTCTATGAACTTTTCCTTTAGAAAGCCGTCCAAACCTTTTTAAAACTCCGCTAAGCTAACCGCCTTTACCACATTCTCTGGCATTGAATTACAGAATTTAATTATATATATAAGTATATAAGTAATGCCACACTGGGAAAAGACCAAGGGTCCATCGAGCCCACCATCCTGTCCACGACAGTGGCCAATTCAGGCCAAGGGCACCTGGCAAGCTTCCCAAACGTACAAACATTCTATACATGTTATTCCTGGAATTGTGGATTTTTCCCAAGTCCATTTAGTAGCGGTTTATGGCCTTGTCCTTTAGGAAACCGTCTAACCCCTTTTTAAACTATGCTAAGCTAACCGCCTTCACCACGTTCTCCGGCAACGAATTCCAGAGTTTAATTACGCGTTGGGTGAAGAAAACTTTTCTCCGATTTGTTTTAAATTTACTACACTAGTTTCACCGCATGCCCCCTAGTCCTAGTATTTTTGGAAAGCGTGAACAGATGCTTCACATCCACCTGTTCCACTCCACTCATTAATTTATATATCTCTAGCATGTCTCCCCTCAGCTGTCTCTTCTCCAAGCTGAAAAGCCCTAGCCTCCTTAGTCTTTCTTCATAGGGAAGTCGTCCCATCCCCGCTATCATTTTAGATTGTATCATTTTAGATTGTAAGCTCTTTGAGCAGGGACTGTCTCTCTTTGTTAAATTGTACAGCGCTGCGTAACCCTAGTAGCGCTCTAGAAATGTTAAGTAGTAGTAGTAGTAGTCGCCCTTTGCTGCACCTTTTCCAATTCTACTATATCTTTCTTGAGATGCGGCGACCAGAATTGAACACAATACTCAAGGTGCAGTCGCACCATGGAGCGATATAACGGCATTATAACATCCTCACACTTGTTTTCCATATCTTTCCTAATAATACCCAACATTCTATTCGCTTTCCGATCCGCAGCAGCACACTGAGCAGAAGGTTTCAGTGTATTATCGACGACGACACCCAGATCCCTTTCTTGGTCCGTAACTCCTAACGTGGAACCTTGCATGACGTAGCTATATTTCGGGTTCTTTTTTCCCACATGCATCACCCTGCACTTGCTCACATTAAACATCATCTGCCATTTAGCCGCCCAGTCTCCCAGTCTCGTAAGATCCTTCTGTAATTTTTCACAATCCTGTCGCGAGTTAACGACTTTGAATAACTTTGTGTCATCAGCAAATTTAATTACCTCACTAGTTACTCCCATCTCTAAATCATTTATAAATATATTAAACAGCAGTGGTCCTAGCACAGACCCTTGAGGAACCCCACTAACTACCCTTCTCCATTGTGAATACTGCCCATTTAACCCCACTCTCTGTTTCCTATCCTTCAACCAGTTTTTAATCCACAATAGGACTTTTCCTCCTATCCCATGACCCTCCAATTTCCTCTGTAGCCTTTCATGAGGTACCTTGTCAAACACCTTTTGAAAATCCAGATACACAATATGAACCGGCTCCCCTTTGTCCACACGTTTGTTTACTCCTTCAAAGAATTGAAGTAAATTGGTCAGTCAAGATTTCCCCACACAAAAGCCGTGCTGACTCGATCTCAGTAATCCATGTCCTCGGATGTGCTCTGTAATTTTGTTTTTAATAATAGCCTCTACCATTTTCCCCGGCACCGACGTCAGACTCACCGGTCTATAATTTCCCGGATCTCCCCTGGAACCTTTTTTAAAAATGGGCGTTACATTGGCCACCCTCCAATCTTCTGGTACCACGCTCGATTTTAAGTATAAATTGCATATCACTAGCAGTAGCTCCGCAAGCTCATTTTTTAGTTCTATCAGTACTCTAGGATGAATACCATCCGGTCCAGGAGATTTGCTGCTCTTCAGTTTGCTGAACTGCCCCATTACGTCCTCCAGGTTTACCGTGAAGTCAGTAAGTTTCTACGACTCGTCCTCTTGAAATATCATTTCCGACACCAGCATCCCACCCAAATCTTCCTTGGTGAAGACGGAAGCAAAGAATTCATTCAATCTTTCCGCTATGTTTTTGTCTTCCTTGATCGCCCCTTTTACCCCTCGGTCATCCAGTGGCCCAACCGATTCTTTTGCTGGCTTCCTGCTTTTAATATATCGAAAATAAGTTTTACTATGCTTTTTTGCCTCTAATGCTATCTTTTTTTTCGTAATCCCTCTTGGCCTTCTTTATCTGGGCCTTGCATTTGCTTTGACACTCCTTATGCTGCTTCTTGTTATTTTCAGACGGTTCCTTCTTCCATTTTCTGAAGGCATTTCTTTTAGCCCTAATAGCTTCCTTCACCTCACCTTTCAACCAGGCCAGCTGTCTTTTGGAGTTCCGTCTTTCTTTTCTAATTAATGGAATATGTTTGGCCTGGGCCTCCAGGATGGTATTTTTGAACAGTGTCCATGCCTGTTGTACAGTTTTTACCCTCTCAGTTGTCTCCCTAAGTTTTTTATCCACCGTTCTTCTCATTTTATTATAGTCTCCTTTTTTAAAGTTAAATGCTAATGTATTTGACTTCCTGTGTATAGTTACTTCAAGGTTGATATCAAAACTGATCATATTATGATCACTGTTATCAAGCGGCCCCAGTACCATAACGTCCCTCACCAGATCATGCGCTCCACTAAGGACCAAGTCTAGAATTTTTCCTTCTCTCGTTGGCTCCTGCACCAGCTGCTCCATAAAGCTGTCCTTGATTTCATCAAGGAATTGTACCTCTCTAGCATGTCCCAATGTTACATTTACCCAGTCTATATTTGGATAATTGAAGTCACCCATTATTATCACATTGCCCATTTTGTTTGCGTCTCTGATTTCTTTTATTATTTCTGTGTCTACCTGCTCATCCTGGCGAGGCGGACGGTAGTACACTCCTATCACCATCTTTTTCCCTTTTATACATGGAATTTCAACCCACAATGATTCAAGGGTGTGATTTGTGTCCTGCTGAAATTATAATCGATCTGAGTCAAGGCTCTTGTTAATATACAATGCTACCCCTCCACTAGTCCGGTCCACTACGATATACTTTGTACCCCGGTATGACAGTGTCCCACTGGTTATCCTCCTTCCACCAGGTCTCAGTAATGCCTATTATATCCAATTTTTCATTTAGTGCAATATATTCCTGGGGAACTGAGGAACTGAGTTCGATTCCCGCTTCAGGCACAGGCAGCTCCTTGTGACTCTGGGCAAGTCACTTAACCCTCCATCGCCCCAGGTACAAATAAGTACCTGTATATAATATGTAAGCCGCATTGAGCCTGCCATGACTGGGAAAGCGCGGGGTACAAATGTAACAAAAAAAAAAACCTCTCCCATCTTATTTCTTAGACTCCTAGCATTTACATATAGACATTTCAAAGTGTGTTTGTTATTCCTATTTGCATGATGCTTAGTACTGGACACTACTGATTTGCCATCTTTTGTCTGATCTTTAGTTGTATTTAAGGGCACCTGGCCTACCACGATCTGTTGCGCAACCTCACTATCCAGAAACCCTATCTTCCCTGTTTGTGAGGTATCTTTGCAAGATACCTTATCCCGAACCATGCGCTTTTGAGCGACTGTCGGCCTTCCCCCCATTTCTAGTTTAAAAGCTGCTCTATCTCCTTTTTAAAAGCTGACGCCAGCAGCCTGGTCCCACCCTGGTTAAGGTGGAGCCCATCCTTTCGGTGTCCCGTTCCCCGGTCCTACCTGCGCTCCGGGTGTAGGGGGCGATGATCGGCGGCCCTCGCGACGCCCGGGGTGGCGAGGGGGGACCTCCGGAGAGACCGACGCTGTCGCGGGGACCGGCGACCCGCTGGAGCGAGCGCCGGCCTTGGAGAGCGGGGCGTTGCGCCAACTAAGATGGCGGCGCCAACATCGACGCCTCCAAGGGCGGACCAGCGCGGAGGCTCCGCCCATCTCACGCCGGATTGGCGCGCCGGTCCTGAAACCCCGCCTGGAGAGCGGGCCGACCAATCCCGAGGCCCATTGCCTCCTGGGGTCTGGTTGGTTGGTTCCTCTCCCGGGGAGGGGGCGGGACGGCGCGATATTTAAACCTGAAGACAGGGGAACTCACTGCTTCCGTTTCGTTGGTTGCTGAAGCCATCACAGTGGTTCTCCCTGTGCTACTTGCTGGCCGCCCTTGCCAGCTATCCTTCAGAGACTGTGCTTTTGGCTAGCCGTCCTGCTAGCCCTCCTTCAGAGACTGTGCTTGTGGCTAGCCGTCCTGCTAGCCCTCCTTCAGAGACTGTGCTTTTGGCTAGCCGTCCTGCTAGCCCTCCTTCAGAGATTGTGCCTTTGGCTAGCCGTCCTGCTAGCCCTCCTTCAGAGACTGTGCTTTTGGCTAGCCGTCCTGCTAGCCCTCCTTCTGAGACTGTGCTACTTGCTGGCCGCCCTTGCCAGCTATCCTTCGGAGACGGTGCTACTTGCTGGCCGCCCTTGCCAGCTATCCTTCGGAGACGGTGCTACTTGCTGGCCGCCCTTGCCAGCTATCCTTCGGAGACGGTGCTACTTGCTGGCCGCCCTTGCCAGCTATCCTCCAGAGACTGTGCCTTTGGCTAGCCGTCCTGCTAGCCTTCATTCTGAGACAGTGCTTTTTCCCTCTCGGAGTGCTAGGCGCCCTTGCTAGCTGTCCCTTAAAGACTGCGTTACTGACTACCAGCCAGGTCAGCCGTCACCCCGCGGTTCCAGCAGTCCTGCTGGCCGCCTGCAGCTGAGGGCTCAACCCTTGGTGAACAGCGGCCGCCGCGGGTGAAGATTCGGGGTGCTCGGCTGTCCTCTGGGGCCTCAGACGCCGAACTGGATTCAACCAATCAGCACTGCAGCGTTACTTCCTGGAAGCACATGGCCACGGAGGAACTTCGGAAGACGAAATATGGAGAGTGCGGGTCGGACCTCGGCTGGCGGGGGTTGGGGCCCCCCGCCAGCAAAAGTAAGCATCGGGGGAGGGTTGACGGCGGGGAGGGGGGCCAGGGCGAAATCTGCGGGGGCCCAGGCCCCTGTGGCCCCACGCAGATACGCCCCTGCTGGATAGCACCCCTCTCGCTGCTGGACTACCGACTCCATCTTAATGTTTTTGAGTTTTTCAATAATTTAAAACTTGCTACAGTATTAAGGATATTAGCCTAATATAAAAGTGTCTTTTAGTTTATACAGTATGTTGTGTGATTTATTTAGTGTTTCCTTCTTAGATGGTAATGAAATGTATTTAAAACTCTGTAAGAGCACTCCTTGCTTGTTACCCTAATTAAAATAACTGACTATAAATGAAGAGTTGTCCTAGGGGAGGGTGGGTGGCAATACTAAATTTGATCCTGCAGTGGCTGTTAGATTCTATCTGTTAATGCTGTGGTACAAAGCTTTTAAAACTTAGTGGAAAAGACTATGGAGATTAGTTGTTAAAATTTGCTTTTTATATTTTTATTTTTGCCTAACACTAACCTACAATTCCTCCTTTAAACCCCAATCTTTAAGTTCCGAAAGCACAAAGCAAAGTAGCGTTCACTTACCAGAGAAATGTCCTCTTCTCTCAGAACTTCTCAGAAAGAAAGTTCAGTGGGACCTTTCCTCTTTATATAGTTTTGAATTTAAGGGGCCTCTTTTAAACAGGCTCTTGAAGCTGATTCAGCAACCTATGCAAATGTTCTACTTCCCCACAACTTAATTATCACTTAATTGAGGTCGCTGGATGAGCTAACTCTTCAGCAGCCAAGGAACAGAAAATAACTGCCTTTTAGAACAAAGGAGTTCTGGGCTGTTCAGTTTCTACCTCTAGAAAAGGTTTCAGTTTAAAACTATGGGGAAAAATGCCTATTTCTAGAGAAAAGTACAGTTTAAAACTCTGGGAAAAGGGTTTGTACACTATAGCAACTAGTTAATGATGCTTGCTTCTCTCTATCTCTCTCTCTCTTTTTATTCCCCCCTTAATACTAAACTAGGTCCTGCTTGCTTTTCTCTCATTTATTCGCCCTTAATACTAAATTTGATCCTGCAGTAGCTGTTAGATTCTATCTGTTAATGCTGTGGTACAAAGTTTTTAAAACTTAGTGGAAAAGACTATGGAGATTAGTTGTTAAAATTTGCTTTTTATATTTTTATTTTTGCCTAACACTAACCTACAATTCCTCCTTTAAACCCCAATCTTTAAGTTCCCAAAGCACAAAGCAAAGTAGCGTTCACTTACCAGAGAAATGTCCTCTTCTCTCAGAACTTCTCACGTTGAGTGAAGAAAATGTTTCTCTGATTCGTTTTAAATTTGCTACATTGTAGCTTCATCGAATGCCCCCTAGTCTTAGTATTTTTGGAAATCGTAAACAGACGCTTCACATCTACCCATTGAACTCCACTCATTATTTTATAGACCTCTATCATATCTCCCCTCAGCCGCCTTTTCTCCAAGCTGAAGAGCCCTAACCGCTTTAGCCTTTCCTCATAGGGAAGTCGTCCCAATCCCTTTATCATTTTCGTCGCCCTTCTCTGCACCTTTTCTAATTCAACAATATCTTTTTGAGATGCGGCAACCAGAATTGAACACAATATTCAAGGTGCGGTCGCACCATGGAGCGATACAAAGGCATTATAACAGCCTTATTTTTGTTTTCCATTCCTTTCCTAATAAAACCTAACATTCTACTTCCTTTCTTAGCCGCAGCAGCACATTGAGCAGAAGGTTTCAACATATCTTCAAAAATGACACCTAGATCCTTTTCCTGGGCGGTGAATTCTAATGTGGAACCTTGCATCATGTAACTATAGTTTGTGTTTCTTTTTCCCACATGTATCACTTTGCACGTGCTTAAAAGTTATCTGCCATTTGGATGCCCAGTCTCCCAGTCTCGTAAGGTCCACTTGCAATTTTTCATAATCCTCTTGTGATTTAACAACTTTGAATAATTTTGTGTCATCAGAAAATTTAATTACCTCACTAGTTATTCCCATCTCTAAATCATTTATAAATGATTAAAAAGAAGCGGTCCCAGCATAGACCCCTGGGGAACCCCACTATTTATCTTTCTGCATTGAGAATACTGACCATTTAACCCTACTCGCTGTTTTCTATCTTTTAACCAGTTTTTAATCCAAAATAAGATATTGCCTCCTATCCCAAGACTCTCCAATTTCCTATGGAGTCTTTCATGAGGTACTTTGTCAAATGCGTTTTTGAAAATCCAGATACACAATATCGACAGGCTCACCTTTATCCACATGCTTATTCACCCTCTCAAAGAAATGTAATAGATTTGTGAGGCAAGATTTCTATTGACTAAATCCATGTTGGCTTTGTCTCATTAATCCACTCTTATGTATATGCTGTGTAATTTTGTTCTTTACAATAGTCTCTACCATTTTGCCCCGGCACCGACGTCAGGCTTACTAGGCTATAATTTCCTGGATCACCTCTGGAACCCCTTTTCAAAATTGGCATTACATTAGCCACCCTCCAATCTTCCAGTACCAGAGATGGTTTTAAAGATTAATTACACATTACTAGCAATAGCTCTGCAAGTTCATTTTTCAATTCTATCAGTACTCTGTGATGTATACTATCCAGTCCAGGAGATTTGCTACTCTTCAATTTGTCAAATTGCTCCATTACATCTTCCATATTTATTAAGAGATTTGTTTCAGTTTCTCTGACTCTTCAGCATTGAATACCATTTCTGGCACCAGTATCTCTCCCACATCTTCCTCTGTAAAGACCAAAGCAAAGAATTAATTTAATCTGTCCACTATGGTCTTATCTTCCCTGATTGCCCCTTTTATCCCTTCATCATCTAGCGGTCCAACTGGTTCTTTTGCTAGCTTCTTGTTTCTAATATACCTCAAAAAGTTATTTTTCTGTGTTTTTGACTCCAACACCATCTTCTTTTCAAAGTCTCTCTTTGCCTTCTGTTTTTAATTCCCTCCTCTTATAGACCTCTTTCTGACTCCGTCACACGGGGGACTAAAGGTACTTATTTCATATATCAGGTTCTGTATAGTTTCTCTAACCTCCATTGTCACCCAATCACAAGGTCTATTCTGGGGTGGCATTAGGAGCCGTAATTGAAAACTAATTCCCATAATTACTGCTTTCTGTTTGTTTTCTGGATCTAGATATACTCTGGGCCATTTATGTTCCCACATAAATCTTATTAAACATCTGTCTAAGTTTCTGCAAAGACTGAGTGTCACTTGTATATGATCTACCTTGTAGGCTAAATGTAAGGTAAAGAGAAGATAGAATCAATAAAAATAAAGACAGAGATAGGTTTAGATAGATAGATACATTTTATTTCTTACCCAAACACAGGTCTTCAAGTTGATACAAATACAGACATCAGATTCTGGTTTCAGCCGCACAGGGCTTCGCCGTCTGACAGAAGCTTTGGAGAGGACTCTCAAACTAAGCCAAAATCTGCCATCTTTTATACTCTATCCTCTCCATAGAAGTGAATGGTGAGAAACCTTGCTCCTAATCTTTCTCACTTTCTGAGATCATACTTTCCCACGCGATCTGCTATCTGATGTACCCAACTCCTTCCGTTCTCAGCTACTGCTAATTATCAACATGTTTTGGGAAGCGTTGAGATAACAGTTTCACATCTTCCGGCTGCAATACTTTTCATACTTTTCATACCATCTCATGAACTCTGTATTACCTCTGTATCATTGTATACCAAAACTAATAAGCTCCATTTTATTCATCTGATCTTTCATTACAGGTGCTATATTGGATTTAAAAGTTGTACCAAGTTTGTATCAGGACTCATTGTTCAGACCTGCTTTTTGCAGAGTCTCAAATATTAAATCACTTGCTTGCTGTTTGGCCTACTTAGTACTTTTTTTAGTTGTTCTAGGCTGCATAGCTTTGGCCATCACTATTCCAGTGGTAGCCTTAAAGCTAGGCCATATATTAACATTCCCCTCTTCACCCTATCCCATAGGGTGACACCAGGGTTAACGTACCTTGGTACCATCCGTTCCAGAAGGTATTCTATGAGGCCATCAAATTATCTGAGTCTTAAGATCAACTGGTACAATTTGTTTAGTTTTCGGTTGAGACTTACTCAAACCTGTAGCGAGAAATGTTTTTATGAATGGGACTAATCCATGAGCTCATTTACAAAATCCCATGAAATATAGGTATGCGGGTAATAGCAATTTCAGGTGGATCATACTAATAGGCTGTTTAAGGTTGTAGGTATTCAGAATCCTCAAACAGGTCGGGATGCCTGGACCTTACCAGTACTCATCATTGGCATCCAATCATGAGCACTAATAAGTGGATAGCAAGTATGAGGTTGCCTCATACAGCAAAAATGGTCAATCCTAGGAAAATTTATATTAACCAAGGTCATGCATGGATCTTGACATATGCATAATGACCTGGAAGTATGGGAAGCATTGTATATATCCGTTACCCCTCTTGGAGCTTAGTCAGACCTACAGAAAGACATGCAGCTCAAGTAAGCCTACACCAAAGTTAAACAATTGCATAACAGGTTGATACTAACAGAGTTTACATCTACATTATGATATCTTAGCCAGTATTAGGGTTTGATGTTACCCTTGTATCCGAGCAATATCGACTTCAATTTAAATTACATAAACAGAAATAACGGGGAAACTCGTGGAAAAACAATTAGAACAATTAAAGGAAATAATAGGAAAATAAAAATAAAACCTTTTCAATATCTAGACAGGATTATTGCTAAACTGAAAATAAAACATAATATGAATCTATAATGTCCATAAACAGCAACAGTAGTTCTCAAATTAAGTATCAGTTCAAAAGTTTCTTTCATCGAACATGGTCGAGACGGTGGAAGCGTTGAAGAATCTGGACGAAGATCTGGAAGATCTAACAGGGCTGGATTTTCAGGCTGGCTTGCTGAAGGAAGTTGCCGGTCTTGAGATGTAACACGTATATCTTTCACATGGACCCAAGACTTGTGGTCCAGTAGTCATTGCCACAACCTTGGGGGATCTGACATCATTTGGGCCAGGATAGATTTTGAAGACGTACTTGTGGTGTACAAAGTGGGATCTTTTCATGTCTTTATTCTAGGCATACACCATCATAATCAGTCCATCAAGAGCCAGAGGCTGGCAAAGGAATAAGCAAAATAACTGTATGCCTGAATGATATATTGCTATATCTTAGTGGGCATAATCAGTGTGAATTGAATAGACATGAAAGACAATGTCAACATGGAGAAAACAGTGCTAATTAAGTGCAAAAGCAAAAGGGAACCCAGAAGGGTTCAATAATGAAAAGCCAATTTACATAAATAGCAATAGTATATATGAAATTATATCTCCTGATTGGTAGGGATCAGAGCTTCAACTTCAACCCTCTTAATACTAGGAATTGGGATTTGCATAATATATCTCCACTTGTGGCTTGCATAATGTGCAAGACAGATTGGTAATTATTACAAAGGCATGATCAAATAACAATGGTAAAGTATATGGAACAAAAGAGAAGATTAAAAAAACAATTAGAATTTAGAGATGATGGTAAATGTTCAACTATTGATGTATGGAGGGCAATGCATCGCAATCTATCGCCAATAGATATGGAATCTTCACCTACGATGACTACCATTCACCAAGGGTTGAGCCCTCAGCTGCAGGAGGCCAGCAGGACTTACGAGTTAGATGATTCATAAAGAAGGGTAGAGGCCAAAGCTTTGTGTAACTCCAGCAAGTGGAGAGCCTATCTCTTTTGCTCATGGACCAATTGATGCATCTGTCGAAACTCACGCTGAATAATGTCTCGTTTCTCACACCAGGTAATGTTGGGGTCTGTGCATCTGTCTTTTAATTTAGCGATTCTTTGCTGCAACATAGCCTTCAGATCAGATACATTATCGGGTAGCTCTTCTTTGCTAGCAGTCGTCTCCTCCATCTGGGGAAAGGCAAAACTTAAACAGACCAGTAGTGCAATTTATGTGGTTAAGTTATTGAAAGAAGTCAGAATGCTAGGAGGAGGGTCGTGGGTATAAATGGGGTCCAGGAAGGAGGCATGGTAAAAAACAAAGCATCGAGAATGGAAAAAATTAAAAAAATTAAAAAAGCACCCTGAAGGGTGTAAGATAAAAATAGGCTTAATAATAAAAAAAAAAATATGATACATCTGAATTGCAGCAAGGCATATTCAGAAGGCAATGCCAGAAAAAGGTTCCTTGAAAAAGACAAATGAAAAAAAACATTCAAAAGTGCAGACACCAGTGATTGACCTTCACATAGAGTTTAAGTAACCCTTTTCAATCAGACAAAGAAGTAGGAAGAAGCATATCGCTTCAAGACAAATCCACCACGCGGCAAGAGTTAGTTGAAGCAAGGTGTTAGTTAAATACACAAAGCATAAATTCCAGGACCGTTGCACCCAAATAATCTACACCAGTTTGTCTCACAATCACTCGCAGTGAAAGACAGACAGATAAAAAAAGCAATAGTTGGGGTTATTGTGATTACCTGTTGTAAATAGAAAGGAATTAAAAAGTGGAGTGCATAATTTTCCTTATTCATGTCCGAAAGCTTCACCAATTCTCTGTTCAAGAATACTACAAATTGTATGATCAGCGCAAAATGCTCCCCCAAATGGCCAGTTCAAGGGAATATTTCTCGCATTCATTCCATATAACAGATAATGGTTATTAAATATTTCTTCTTTCTTAGACAAGGAAATAATGAAAAGCTTTCAGATGTCACACATATCATAGAGAGATTTCAAAAATGAAGGCTTTATATTCATAAAAAACTAAAGAAGTAAATGTCACATCAATTTAAACAGCTTAATAGTTAAAGCAGAAAACATTTTAACAATGAGCAATATACAGCTTTTATTTAAAAGGGATCTCGTATAAAGTAAAATGGCATAAATAAGTCAGTTCAGGTATATATATAAAAATAGACATAAATGAATATCCTCTGGGGATCGCTCATCCCTGCAGTTGATAAGAACTCCCCAGGGAAGGTATGCATAAAAGCAAATAATTAACTTGCTGACTTAGTTAGGTCATTTGTATGGTATAATTATACAAATGCAATGAAACCAAGAGAAATATAAAATAAAAACATGTCACCTGTAATACAAATAGAAACATCACACGCGTCTTCAAGAGCGTCCCAGTGGCGGAACCTAGAACAGAAATTACTAATTGGCGGAAAGCTCAATGCTTTTGCCGCAGGTTATATTAACAAAGAAATGATAGCCATGAACATGAGAATAGTGCAAGAGTCAGTTGTGTCACTTACTATATATATCCTACTCTAAAAATACTGCCCTCCAGAGTATGCTTCTATAGAAATTGACCATGGGATAACACTCGCCTTGGATCGCACATGGGATAACACTCGCCATGAATTTGATATGGGATAACACTCGCCATGAATTTGATATGGGATAACACTCGCCATATTGAAAACCCCAAAAGTGGGGGAAGCAAAAACTCCAAAAAAAGATTTTAGCGAACAGCGAAAATAAGTTCTCTAAAATTAAAGGGCAGCGATCTAATTGGTTTTCGCCGGTTAGAAATATGGGAATACACTCGCCATTTTGTCACTAACCCCCAATAGATGCTTAAATATTCGTCTAGAAGAAAACAAAAATATAGGGCCCCAGTCAACCTGTCTAGAATTTGCAACTAAAGGATTTTAGACGTCTCTGTATATCCCCAGCGCGCATCTGTACCGGTAACTTCTATATGGGCAATAGTCCAATTCAGTGAATGCAGGCCATTCCGAAAATAGAATGGGGTTCTGCTTAAAATCTAATAATTGCGATACCGTCATCCATTGAAGGGTCACCTTCGATGGATGTAAGCCCCAGGCATCGATATCAAACCCAATAGTTATAGCGTGACACTGGTATATAAGAAAAGTATAGTATGTCCCAGGGAAAAGCCCCTGAAAATTACTATAGAAGTGATAGTAAAAATAGAGAGAAAAACGAAATATTTTCCAGCCAACAAGCCAGTGAAAGGAAACACCGATTTCAACAAAAGGCAAGAAAATGTATTTTAACAAAGACATTATAACATGTGTAGTCGGGAGTTATAGCCCTAGAATAAATGAAATAAAGTTAAATACATATTAAATGCTTTTGGGGCGGGTACTGGATAGGTTGGAAGTAGCATCTAAACGGGAAAACATAAGAGAAGCATGTAATTCAATAAATTGTCAAACAGGACGCCAAAATCGTGGTGCAAAGATGACAAGTTAATACCTATAAATATGACAAATTACACTCAGAAAAGGAACATAATAAATAAAATAAACCCGAATGCAATGGCAGGAAGCTTTTGTGGCTAAACAGGTGAAAGGGAAAAAACAAATTAAAACATGTGATTCTTACACCAAGAACTTCTAATGATTCGGCATAAAACATACATACTAGTCAGTGACTGAAATGATATGTCCAAATGATGACAAACAGAACAGCTGCAGCATTAGAAGGAAAGATAAGGTTGGGTTATAAAGAACCAACAGGAAATAACTTGAGATGTGAAGCAACGCTGTATTATCATGGCACGCAGCCATCATCTTCTCAACCAAAAAGGTAAAACTTATTTATATGCATATCTATTAAGGTAAAAGTAAAGGAATGCTTCTATATAGTACATAATACTTCTACTATCATATAAGTTATACAAGGGATTATCTAGCTCTTAATGTAACAATAAACCACTGTAATTTTATGTGACTTTCTGTGTTGGATCCCGGTTTACAATGCTGTCGAGTAAAAACAGAAAACTTTTTATAAAGACTTACACAATTTAATACATTATAGAACCATATTATTTAAAAGTGATTGTCATTCTTAGAACGTGGAAATATTCATCAAGAAATATTATAACCTAGCTCATTATTACAAGTGTTTAAAATAAGCCAGGACGAAAATCACAATGCAAGAGATAACGTTATAATATAGTCCTTAAAATGGGACTTAAATATGAGGACAATTTATAATTCTGACAATCTATAATACTGTTCAAAAATCAATGTTTCCTGAAGATAAGCAGGCTTGTATTAAACTAACACGATAGTACGGTGCTGGGGCTGTAACTTATATTTCTTTTAAACGAGTACACCATTAAAATAGAGTACAAGAAACTAGAACCAGAGTATCGGAGATCCAAAGCATACGAGAATCTTATCTAGAGGGTAACATTGTGGTTAAAAGACTGCTTCTGGGAAGTAAAACTTTTAATATGATTTAGCAGTAATCCTGTAGAGAGTTTAAGGAGAACCAGAACATCAAAGAGGTTTACAGAAAATTGTTATAAGGATTTAATGTTGACGTGGATGTTATAGGAAAAGGAGAATAAAAACCAGAAGGGAAGTGTGCTTCCTGCGCTTAATTTGAGTTTACTGCTCACTGCAAGCATTGGACATTACGGCTACTGAAAATAGAACTATACAGCACATAAAAACTGTAAGTTTAATTTTTCATATTAAAACTTTCTGCTGTTATAATTAATCAGGATAGGATTTTATCAGATCAAACGTATTGCAGTTCTTAGGAACTATTGTGTAAGGAACCAGGGAGTTAATGTTTGAGAAAGTATGACAATTCTAACTGCGTTATTACTTTACTTACTCAGATAGACAGCCGTAATCATTATGTGTTCATATGAAAGCTGAAACTGTCAATTCTACACTTAATACGACAGCTCCTTTAAGGCAAAAATTTCTAATGTCTTCTACTGTGTTTTTTAAAATAACGGCAATCTAAATTTCATTACTACCAGCATATCGCTTGATTCTGTTAAGTAAGGGTTAATTTTTAGTTTCCGGACTAAGGCTTCCTAGAAGCATTGTAATGTGATCACAGGAAACCACACTAGGACAAAGAAGGAGAAAGCTGGTTTTTTTAAAGGGGAAAGTCAAGTAATGTATGTTTGAAGGTGTGGCACGATAAGGTCTATCAAACTGTCACTTGCAGCACAAAAAGAAAGAAAAACCTGTCTCGGGGTTAAAATCACGGCTCAGAGACAGAATGAGAAAGCATTAGAGTCTCAGACGGTCTATTCAGAGACTGTGCTTTTGGCTAGCCGTCCTGCTAGCCCTCCTTCAGAGACTGTGCTTGTGGCTAGCCGTCCTGCTAGCCCTCCTTCAGAGACTGTGCTTTTGGCTAGCCGTCCTGCTAGCCCTCCTTCAGAGATTGTGCCTTTGGCTAGCCGTCCTGCTAGCCCTCCTTCAGAGACTGTGCTTTTGGCTAGCCGTCCTGCTAGCCCTCCTTCTGAGACTGTGCTACTTGCTGGCCGCCCTTGCCAGCTATCCTTCGGAGACGGTGCTACTTGCTGGCCGCCCTTGCCAGCTATCCTTCGGAGACGGTGCTACTTGCTGGCCGCCCTTGCCAGCTATCCTTCGGAGACGGTGCTACTTGCTGGCCGCCCTTGCCAGCTATCCTCCAGAGACTGTGCCTTTGGCTAGCCGTCCTGCTAGCCTTCATTCTGAGACAGTGCTTTTTCCCTCTCGGAGTGCTAGGCGCCCTTGCTAGCTGTCCCTTAAAGACTGCGTTACTGACTACCAGCCAGGTCAGCCGTCACCCCCGCGGTTCCAGCAGTCCTGCTGGCCGCCTGCAGCTGAGGGCTCAACCCTTGGTGAACAGCGGCCGCCGCGGGTGAAGATTCGGGGTGCTCGGCTGTCCTCTGGGGCCTCAGACGCCGAACTGGATTCAACCAATCAGCACTGCAGCGTTACTTCCTGGAAGCACATGGCCACGGAGGAACTTCGGAAGACGAAATATGGAGAGTGCGGGTCGGACCTCGGCTGGCGGGGGTTGGGGCCCCCGCCAGCAAAAGTAAGCATCGGGGGAGGGTTGACGGCGGGGAGGGGGGCCAGGGCGAAATCTGCGGGGGCCCAGGCCCCTGTGGCCCCACGCAGATACGCCCCTGCTGGATAGCACCCCTCTCGCTGCTGGACTACCGACTCCATCTTAATGTTTTGAGTTTTTTCAATAATTTAAAACTTGCTACAGTATTAAGGATATTAGCCTAATATAAAGTGTCTTTTAGTTTATACAGTATGTTGTGTGATTTATTTAGTGTTTCCTTCTTAGATGGTAATGAAATGTATTTAAAACTCTGTAAGAGCACTCCTTGCTTGTTA
Source organism: Microcaecilia unicolor (assembly GCF_901765095.1). Lineage (NCBI taxonomy): Eukaryota > Metazoa > Chordata > Amphibia > Gymnophiona > Siphonopidae > Microcaecilia > Microcaecilia unicolor. Next base: position 79,693,554 of record NC_044038.1, on the reverse strand, counting down.
CCCTAATTAAAATAACTGACTATAAATGAAGAGTTGTCCTAGGGGAGGGTGGGTGGCAATACTAAATTTGATCCTGCAGTGGCTGTTAGATTCTATCTGTTAATGCTGTGGTACAAAGCTTTTAAAACTTAGTGGAAAAGACTATGGAGATTAGTTGTTAAAATTTGCTTTTTATATTTTTATTTTTGCCTAACACTAACCTACAATTCCTCCTTTAAACCCCAATCTTTAAGTTCCGAAAGCACAAAGCAAAGTAGCGTTCACTTACCAGAGAAATGTCCTCTTCTCTCAGAACTTCTCAGAAAGAAAGTTCAGTGGGACCTTTCCTCTTTATATAGTTTTGAATTTAAGGGGCCTCTTTTAAACAGGCTCTTTGAAGCTGATTCAGCAACCTATGCAAATGTTCTACTTCCCCACAACTTAATTATCACTTAATTGAGGTCGCTGGATGAGCTAACTCTTCAGCAGCCAAGGAACAGAAAATAACTGCCTTTTAGAACAAAGGAGTTCTGGGCTGTTCAGTTTCTACCTCTAGAAAAGGTTTCAGTTTAAAACTATGGGGAAAAATGCCTATTTCTAGAGAAAAGTACAGTTTAAAACTCTGGGAAAAGGGTTTGTACACTATAGCAACTAGTTAATGATGCTTGCTTCTCTCTATCTCTCTCTCTCTTTTTATTCCCCCCTTAATACTAAACTAGGTCCTGCTTGCTTTTCTCTCATTTATTCGCCCTTAATACTAAATTTGATCCTGCAGTAGCTGTTAGATTCTATCTGTTAATGCTGTGGTACAAAGTTTTTAAAACTTAGTGGAAAAGACTATGGAGATTAGTTGTTAAAATTTGCTTTTTATATTTTTATTTTTGCCTAACACTAACCTACAATTCCTCCTTTAAACCCCAATCTTTAAGTTCCCAAAGCACAAAGCAAAGTAGCGTTCACTTACCAGAGAAATGTCCTCTTCTCTCAGAACTTCTCACGTTGAGTGAAGAAAATGTTTCTCTGATTCGTTTTAAATTTGCTACATTGTAGCTTCATCGAATGCCCCCTAGTCTTAGTATTTTTGGAAATCGTAAACAGACGCTTCACATCTACCCATTGAACTCCACTCATTATTTTATAGACCTCTATCATATCTCCCCTCAGCCGCCTTTTCTCCAAGCTGAAGAGCCCTAACCGCTTTAGCCTTTCCTCATAGGGAAGTCGTCCCAATCCCTTTATCATTTTCGTCGCCCTTCTCTGCACCTTTTCTAATTCAACAATATCTTTTTTGAGATGCGGCAACCAGAATTGAACACAATATTCAAGGTGCGGTCGCACCATGGAGCGATACAAAGGCATTATAACAGCCTTATTTTTGTTTTCCATTCCTTTCCTAATAAAACCTAACATTCTACTTCCTTTCTTAGCCGCAGCAGCACATTGAGCAGAAGGTTTCAACGTATCTTCAAAAATGACACCTAGATCCTTTTCCTGGGCGGTGAATTCTAATGTGGAACCTTGCATCATGTAACTATAGTTTGTGTTTCTTTTTCCCACATGTATCACTTTGCACGTGCTTAAAAGTTATCTGCCATTTGGATGCCCAGTCTCCCAGTCTCGTAAGGTCCACTTGCAATTTTTCATAATCCTCTTGTGATTTAACAACTTTGAATAATTTTGTGTCATCAGAAAATTTAATTACCTCACTAGTTATTCCCATCTCTAAATCATTTATAAATGATTAAAAAGAAGCGGTCCCAGCATAGACCCCTGGGGAACCCCACTATTTATCTTTCTGCATTGAGAATACTGACCATTTAACCCTACTCGCTGTTTTCTATCTTTTAACCAGTTTTTAATCCAAAATAAGATATTGCCTCCTATCCCAAGACTCTCCAATTTCCTATGGAGTCTTTCATGAGGTACTTTGTCAAATGCGTTTTTGAAAATCCAGATACACAATATCGACAGGCTCACCTTTATCCACATGCTTATTCACCCTCTCAAAGAAATGTAATAGATTTGTGAGGCAAGATTTCTATTGACTAAATCCATGTTGGCTTTGTCTCATTAATCCACTCTTATGTATATGCTGTGTAATTTTGTTCTTTACAATAGTCTCTACCATTTTGCCCGGCACCGACGTCAGGCTTACTAGGCTATAATTTCCTGGATCACCTCTGGAACCCGTTTTCAAAATTGGCATTACATTAGCCACCCTCCAATCTTCCAGTACCAGAGATGGTTTTAAAGATTAATTACACATTACTAGCAATAGCTCTGCAAGTTCATTTTTCAATTCTATCAGTACTCTGTGATGTATACTATCCAGTCCAGGAGATTTGCTACTCTTCAATTTGTCAAATTGCTCCATTACATCTTCCATATTTATTAAGAGATTTGTTTCAGTTTCTCTGACTCTTCAGCATTGAATACCATTTCTGGCACCAGTATCTCTCCCACATCTTCCTCTGTAAAGACCAAAGCAAAGAATTAATTTAATCTGTCCACTATGGTCTTATCTTCCCTGATTGCCCCTTTTATCCCTTCATCATCTAGCGGTCCAACTGGTTCTTTTGCTAGCTTCTTGTTTCTAATATACCTCAAAAAGTTATTTTTCTGTGTTTTTGACTCCAACACCATCTTCTTTTCAAAGTCTCTCTTTGCCTTCCTTATCAGCACTTTGCATTTGACTTGCCATTTGTTATACTGTTTCCTATTACTTTCAGTCAGATCCTTCTTCCATTTTCTGGAGGATTTTCCTTTACATCACTTTTAACCATGCCAGCTGTTGTTTCCTCCCTTTTTAATACATGGAATACATCTGGTCTGGGCTTCCAGGATGGTATTTTTGAACAGCATCCACGCCTGATGCAAATTTTTGACCTTTGCAGCTGCTCCTCTAAGTTGTTTTGTTTTGTTTTTTTACTGTTCTTCTCATTTTATCATAGTCTCATTTTTGAAAGTTAAATGCTAATGTATTGGATTTCCCGTGAGTACTTCAGAGCCAATTTCAAATCTGATCATATTATGATCACTGTTATCAAGCAGCCCCAGCACCATTACCTCCTGCACCAGATCATGTGAGCCACTAAGGACTAGGTCTAGAATATTTCCCCCTCTTGTTGGTTCCTGAACCAGCTGCTCCATAAAGCAGTACTTGATTTCATCAAGGAATTTTACCTCCTTAGCATGCACTGATGTTACATTTACCCAGTCAATATCAGTGTAATTGAAATCACTCATTATTATTGTATTGCCCAGTTTGTTAGCCTTCCTAATTTCTGATAACATTTCTATATCCGTCTGTTCATCCTGACCAGGTGGGCGGTAGTACACTCCTATCACTATTTTTTCCCCCTAAACACATGGAATTTCTATTCATAGGGATTCTAAGATGTGTTTTGTGTCCTGCAGAATTTTCACTCTATTTGATTCACCTTTAACATAAATGCTACCCCTCCACCAACTCAATCCACTCTGTCACTGCAATATAATTTGTACCCTGGCATGACAGTGTCCCACTGATTATCTTCCTTCCACAGGTCATTATATCTATCTTTTCATTTAGTGCAATAATATTCTAACTCTCCCATCTCATTTCTTAGGCTTCTGGCATTTGCATACAAACATTTCACGTTGTTCATATCTACAGCTTGCTCAGCAGTTGACAGTGTTAATTAACAACCTTGAAAATCTGTGGAGGAGTAGCCTAGTGGTTAGTGCAGTGGACTTTTTCTGGGGAGCTGAGTTCAATTCCCACTGTAGCTTCTTGTGACTCTGGGCAAGTCACTTAACCCTCCATATGTCCTGCTATAAAATAAGTACTTGAATATAAGACTAAGACATAAGCATCACCATGCTGGGACAGACAAAGGGTCCATTAAGCCTAGCACCCTGTCTCCAACAGCAGCCAAAAGAACAAACAATTTGTCCTGCCCATCCCAGAAATAGTGAATTGTTCCCACATCCATTCAATAACATTCTATGGCCTTTTCCTCCAGGAAGCCATCCAACCCCTTTTTAAACTCCGCTAAGTTAACTGCCTTAACCACTTTTCCTGGCAATGAATTCCAGAGTCTAACTACCCATTGAGTGAAGAAATATTTCCTCCGATTCATCTTAAATTTACTACACTGCAGCTTCATCGCATGCCCCCTTGTCCTAGTATTTTTGGAAAGCATAAACAGACGCTCCACATCGACCCGTTCCATTCCACTCATTATCTTATAGACCTCAATCATATCTCCCCTCAGCCGCCTTTTCTCCATGCTGAAGAGCCCCAGCCTCTTCAGCCTTTCCTCATAGGGAAGTTGTCCCATCCCCTGTATCATCTTTGTCGCCCTTCTCTGCACCTTTTCCAGTTCCACTATCCTGCTTATTTTCGAAAGGAGAAAAACGCCCATGTTCGGGAGATGGGCGTCCGTTTCCCGTGGGCGGTCAAATCGGTATAATCGAAAGCCGATTTTGGTCGTCTTCAACTGCACTCTGTCGCGGGAACGAATAAAGTTGACGGGGGCGTGTCGGAGGCGTGGTGAAGGCGGGACTGGGGCGTGGTTATCAGCCGAGCAGAGATGGGCGCGCTCGGCAGATAATGGAAAAAAGAAAGGCATTGTTAGCGAGAATTTAGGACATTTTTGGACCCTTTTTTCTCACGAACAGGTCCTAAAAAAGTGCCCTAAATGACCAGATGACCACCGGAGGGAATCGGGAATCACCTCCTCTGACTCCCCCAGTGGTCAGTAATCCCCTCCCACCAAAAAAAACCCACTTGCAAAAACCTTATTTCCCAGCCTCTATGCCACCCTCAAATTCCGTACCCACCTCCATGACAGCAGAATGTGTTTGATCCTCTCACAGCCTTTCCCTGGGTCAGATGTGGCTCTCGGGTGCACTGCAGGGTCACATCAGCATTGCATTGTGGTGGGTGTAGGGTATTGGGCTCTGTGATTTCACTAGCTTGTGTTACAGTCTCACGATGTTGGTAGTTGGTAGGCTCTTCTCCCATGGTGCTTTTCCCTCTGCTTTCTGGGTCAGAGTGTGCCTTGTTTGTTTCTGGTAGTCCACAAGGTAGTGGCCATTTTTGTAACTCCGTTTTAGATCCCTTTCATGTGTTAGCCACGTTACAGAACTTAGTTCTTACCTTGAATGTTGCTTAAAGAGGGCATTGTACACCATTCTGCCAGCTCTGAGCTACTGCTAATCTTAGTACCAGGGAGACTCGTTGCCAGTGGGGCACAACCTCTGATCTGCAGTTAACTGTGAGTAAACGCAGTTATTGAAATAAAGGACGTTTTCAGCGAGATTAGTCTTATGGTGTGAACTGCTGTGCCAAGGTTATACAGCAGCAACAAGTCCTGTCCCTGGAGCACTTTTAGTGGGTAATTCAGTGCACTTCAGGCAGGCGAACCCAGGCTCATCCCCCCCTACCTGTAACACTTGTGGTGGTAAATGAGAGCCCTCTAACTCCCCCCCCCCAAAACCCACTGTACCCACATGTAGGTGCCCCCCTTCACCATTAAGTGCTATGGTAATGGTGTAGAGTTGTGGGGTTTCGGGGGGGGATTTGGGGGTCTCAGCACCCAAGGTAAAGGAGCTATGCACCTGGGAGGTAATTTAATGTTGTTTCCTATTTTTTAAAAGTGCCCCCTAGGGTGCCCGGTTGGTGTCCTGGCATTTGAGGGGGACCAGTGCACTATGAATCCTGGCCCCTCCCACAACCCAAAGCCTTGGATTTGGTCGTTTTTGAGCTGGGACGCTTCAGTTTCGATTATCGCTGAAAAATGAAAACGCCCAGCTCAAACAAACGCCCACGTCTCAAAAACGCCCACATCCAATGCATTTGCCTGGCACAAACCGTATTTGCGAAACTAAAGATAAACGTCCATCTTTTTCGAAAATACGATTCGGCCCACCCCTTCACGGACCCGTTCTCGGAGATGGACGTTCTTACACATGGGCGTTTGCGTTCGATTATGCCCCTCCACATCTTTTTTGAGGTGTGGTGACCAGAACTGAACACAATACTCGAGGTGCGGTCGCACCATGGAGCAATACAATGGTAGAATAATATCCTCAGTTTTGTTTTCCATCCCTTTCCTAATAATACTCAACATTCTATTTGCTTTCCTAGCCGCAGCAGCACATTGAGCAGAAGATTTCAACGTATCATCAACGATGACACCTAGATCCCTTTCTCGGTCCGTGACTCCTATTGCGGAACCTTGCATGACGTAATTATAGTTTGGGTTCATCTTTCCCACATGCATCACTTCGCACTTGTTCATATTAAACGTTATCTGCCATTTAGACGCCCAGTCTCCCAGTCTCGTAAGGTCTTCTTGTAATTTTTCACAATCTTCCCGCGATTTGATGACTTTGAATAACTTTGTGTCATCAGCAAACCTGATTACCTCACTAGTTACCCCCATCTCTAGGTCATTTATGAATATGTTAAAAAGCAGAGGTCCCCGCTTTGAATGTAGTTGCAAAACCTCAGAAAGGCGGTATATCAAGTCCCATTTCCCTTCCTCTTTCCCTCTTTATTTAAAGACACCTTATCTACTGAGGTTTCAATTGCAACCTCACTACTGGGATGCCAAACCTTCCCTATTTTGGTGATATCTTTAAGATACCTTGTTCCTAACCTTGCACTTTTGAGTGACTATCGGCCTTCCCCCAATTTCTAGTTTAAAAGCTGCTCTATCTCCTTTTTAAATGTTGATGCCAGCAACCTGGTTCCCTCCCAGTTAAGGCGGAGCCCCTCCTTTTGGAACAGGCTCTCTCTACCCTAGAATGTTGCCCAGTTCCTAACAAATCTAAATCCCTCATGCCCGCATCAAGGAGCCGACTCTGTGGGTGCTTGAGCACCCCCAATATTGAGAAAATTCCTTGTATGTGTCCAAGGAAGGGTTATTTCCACTGGGCTTAGCACCCCCAATAATTTTGAAAAATTGGCTCCTATGTGAACCAAGCTCTGAGAATTCGAAGCTCTGCCTGCCTCTTGAGTCTTGCACGTGGAATGGGGAGCATTTCTGAAAATGCTACCCTGAAGGATTTGGTACCAATATGTCACTGGTACCCATATGTGCCAAGACAGTCGACTCCTCCCCAGCACTATCTAAAATCCTATCTAGGTGATGCGTGAGGTCTGCCACTTTTGCACCAGGCAGTCAAGTGACCAGGCAAACCTTACATCCACCAGCTACCCAGCTATTTACATGACTAATAATCGAATCACCAACTACAACAGCCATCCTAACTTCTGCCCTCCTGGGCATAAGCGCCTGGAGACACATTCTCAGTGCAAGAGGATAATGCATCCTGGCTACAGGATTACTTTCAACTTCTCTAGGGTGTTGCTCTCCTTTTAGGAGACCTCCCTCCTCCAAGGTGGCACAGAGGCTGCCAGACTGGAGGTCCCTGTAGGCCTCATGTACCTCTCTGTATCCCTCAGCTCCTCCAAGTCTGCTACTCTAGCCTCAAGAGAATCGACTTGTTCTCCAACAGCTAGGAGCTCTTTGCATCGAGCACACACATATAGCCTCTCACTAACTGGGAGATAATCATATATGTGACACTCAGTGCAAAAGACTGGATACCACTCCTCTCTGCTGGACTGCTGTCTGCATCTTAGTGGCCTGTAAAAGAAACTTCAGGAATTCTCTTTTACTTGTAGAGACCTCTTCTGAAATCATTGCCAGTAGGCTTCTGGTGTGCAGCCTGCTCTGTCCAGAATGGTGGCCTTCACCTCTACGTAGGTGACCATCCCAGTGGAGTTGACATCCTGAGAGGTAGTCTGGCTACTACCAATTAGAAGGCTTCCTAAATAGGCAGTCTATGATGCTTCTAGCCAACCCGCTGAGCAAGGGTCCTCTCAGAATTTGTTACAAAATAGTCCAGGTCATCTTCTGGTACCATTTTTCAAGTACTGGGAATGGAGCAATGGCTTGTAGCCTGGGTGTTGGGTGTGCCAGGCTCCCTGGCTCAGAGCGCCCTGTTGCAACTCTATCAAATTCTGTACCAGATTTTGCTGCTGCTGCTGTACAAAGTAAGGTTCTATACATTTGCTGCTGCTGCTGTTGCTGCTTCTGTTGCTGTTCACACTGGGCTTGCATGAACATTTGCTGCTGTTGTTGCTTTTGCTGCTCACTCTGAACTTGCTACTGTCCTTCCAGGAGGGCCTGGATCAGTTTTCTCCACGTTTTCTGGACAACTTCAGCATGCACTGTGAAGAAATGTTCTTAAGGGGACATAGCAGCATTCTATAGACCCCTCAAAGGGATGATATACAAAACAATTTAACCAGCCAGAAATGGTTCCTGGCCGATTAAATCGCTTGTCCAGGGCTAACTGGACAAGCAGCACTAACTTAACCGGTTAATGCCGCTGAAAATGCCTGGTTAGCAAACAACTCAAACCAGCTATTTTGGGGGAACTCTGTGGGCAGAGTCAGCACTTGGCCAGTTGCTTGCTGATATCAGCTCTTAACCAACCAAGATAACTGCATAAATAGGACTGCATAAAATTGGTTCTATCTTAATGCAGTTCAGCATAGCCAGTTAAGAGCTGACTAGCAAACTTAACTGGCTAGGGTTTCACCAGCTCCATAAACCTGGATTTCAACGTTGGAGTCTGGACAAGGCCCAGCATTTAATTTCTGGGCATAACACTGGCTGCAGTCAGCAAGCTGGATATCAGCTCCCAAAAATATATGTCCATGTGGGCTGCACAGATAACTGGTATAACTTGAAACATCTGATTTGGCTATTCAGAATAATACATGGCATCACTGAATACACAGAAACATAGAAACATGATGGCAGGTAAGACCCACATGGCCCATCCACAACAATCACTATCTCCTCCTTTCCCTAATAAATATACAATACTGGGTATTAATAAAATTCCAATACAGCTATTACAGTTGTGTAATATTTTCTTAAATTAACTGTGTTGTATCAGTCCTATACTTTATTAAATATTTTTAATATAATCTTCACAAACATAATACTATATTAACCTTATGCACTCCTAAAAACACCCTACACCATGTTTATAAGAAAAAAATAAAGGAACTGTAGCTTGTATATAGCCTTATCAGAAATTTATTACAAAGCTATCCAGATAATATTTTTGATACAGATTATTTACTTATCTTGACGTTATAAGAAGTCCTTCTTCCAAAGGTTTGTATTCCACTTTTAGTCGAGGACTTAAAACGTCAAGATAAGTAAATAATCTGTGTTGAAGATATTATCTGGATAGTTTTGTGATAAATTTCTGCTGAGGCTATATACAAGCTACAGATCCTTTATTTTTTTTCTTATGAACATTCTTCCTCTACGGTGTAGAGTGTTTTTAGGAGTGCATAATGTTAATATAGTATTATGTTTGTGAAGATCATGTTAAAAATAGTTAAAGTACTGGATTGACACAACACAGTAAGAAAATATTACTCTTTTCCCTAACAGATTCTACATGCCTGCCCCATGGTTTCTTAAATTCAGACACAATTCTCGTCTCCACCACCTCCACCAACAGGTGATTCCACTCATCCACCACCCTCTCCATGAAAAAGTATTTCCTTAGATTACTCTTGAGCCTATAACATCTTAATTTCATCCTATGCCCTCTCATTCCAGAGTTTTCCTTCATTTGAAAGAGGCTTACCTCCTGTACATTAACGCCACAGTGGTATTTAAAATTTGTAAAATTTGAAAATGTCTAAATTAGATGTTTGAAATTATACATGATCATACTGATGAATACTATCTCTCTCTAAATACATTTGTATAAATCAATAAATTTACCAGAACTGTTAGATAAAGAACAACATCTGTTGTTAAACTAAATCACAGAGACATTGTTAAACTAAATCACAGAGCCACTGAGGAAGACCAACTTGCCAAATTGAAACAGAGTCAGTCTGTGGCAGAGCAAGATTAGAATTGAGGCACGGAGAGGTAAGATACAGTGACTCACCCTAAAAGTTGTGCCTGTTCATGATATGTCCTACTTCCTCATTCCCTAACCCCCATCCTTTCTCTGCTCTTGTTCTCTTACCTTTCTCTCTTCTCTTGCTTCTCTTTCCACAGAAGAACGCACACAGGAGAGTGAGGGCTATGAAAATGATACTCCCACAGATAATCAAAATGAAAATTTCAAACTCGAACTCATCTAACCCTGCAAGAAAAAAAAAAAAGAAAGGATAGTTAATATCCCAGTTCCTCAGTACCACAGGCCCCATATCCCAACTTCCTGAGAGTACCTGACACTTTTACTTTCCTTGGCATAACGCTTTGGCCAAAACCTCTGCTAAAATGGATGGAAGTGTGTGTGCTTGCTATTTTCAGACACTGCACAATTTCTCCAGACTGGGAGCTTTTCTAATCTAGGTCTGCCCTCCCGTTATAAAGAACTCCTCCCCTTCCTGCATCAGGTTTTCTGCATTAAGTATGGTATGAACAATAATCATGTATAACACTTTTAATTAAATAATTGATGTAAAGCTCATTACAATTCGTGGACGTGTCCTCTTTATTTGCGTTTAGGCAATGGATAAAAACAGTGCTGGCCTTGATATCATGAAGGATTAATGTGCCTTTTGCTTTGTGTCCGTAAGTGCTGGAAAACATCTGCATGGTAAGGTTACTGAAATTCCCAGTGACAATCTCCTCATTAATCATCCACCGTAACACTGGAGGAGGATTGGATCGGATCCAACAGGTACAGGTAATCGCTTTATATTCCTCTTTACAGTTTGACTTCAGCCAGTCTCCATACTTAGGCCAATATTCAGGCTTGAACTGATCTTCAGGGTCAGGCTTCTCAGGCTTGGGCTGAGTTTCAGGGTCAAGATAGTCTTCAGGATCAGGAAAGTCTTCTGGGTTAATATAATCTTCAGGGTCAGGCTTGACTTCAGGGCTAGGGCTAGGGCTAGGTCTAGGTCTAATGCTAAATCTAGAGGTAGGGTTAGTGGTAGTGTCCTCAGTGTTGCAGTCAATAGTAGTGGCAATCATTTTGTGGATAAGAGCAGCAGTGATAGGGCTGCGGGTAGTAGTAGTAGTAGTTGTAGCAGGGTCTGAAATAAAGAACATCAGGACAATATAATCAAAGAGAATTCTGAGGCTTTTCATTTTTGAAACCAATTATCTTAAATTTAAACCACATCTGCTATTCGTAGCCTTTCTGCTATATATCAAATTACTAGATTATTATTGTTTGTATTTTACAGTCCTTATATCCCGCTAATCCACTGTGTTTTCAATGAATCACAAAAAACAATTTGAATATTAAAAAAAATTAAAACGATACCAATTAAAAATGACAAAAAAAATAAACACATCCCATCCAAAAAGTATTTCATATAATACACAATCTAATTGCATGTAAATAACTCAGATTAAATTCCTCATGTCTAAATACTTGGTTAAAATATTATATTTAACCCTTTTAATAAAGATGAGGATATTCTCCTCCTATTGAATACCACAGGATAATTCACTTCAAATCACTGGAGCTGCAACAGAAAAGGCAGGTTTGCATTTCTGTGAGTCGATCTTGATGGGTCTACATTAAAAGTTGACATCGTCTCTAAATATACTTGGAGGCATATTTTCAAAGCATTTGGACTTACATAGAAGGGCATTTTCGATAGAACGTCTAAATCAGAATTTGAATTCTGAACAGGAATGAAGGTCATTTTCGAAAAAGATAGACGTCTATCTTTTGTTTTCGAAAATATTATAGACGTTTTGTTTTTTGGACTTTTTAATGATATGGACATTTTATTTTTTGGTCCATTTTCAAATAAAAAGCATCCAAATGAAAAATGTCCAAAAATAGAGGAGGAGTGGCTTAATGGTTAGTGCAGTGGGCTTTGATCCTAGCAACATGGGCTCAATTCCCACTGCAGCTCCTTGTGACTTTGGGCAAGTCAAATGCACAAGGGGCATTTTTGGATATGACGTCTAAGTCTGAATTTGGACGTTTTTTTGTAAAACGTCCAAAATCAGAAAAGGAAAGGTAATTTTCTACAAAAAAACTTGCCTGTCTTTTCCTTTTGAAAATGCTGCTGGAAAAAACATTTTGTGGTTTTGATGTTTTATTTTTTGCTCCAGTTTCAAACAAAAAACATCCAAATGCAAAACGTACAAAATACACAAGAAAAGCCACAATAGAATGAAACCATTCACATGTTATAACTGTGGTAAAAGCTTTGGTTGTAATGTAAATCTCAAAGTGCATCAGAAAGTCCACACGGGACAGAAACCATTTGCATGTATAGCATCTGGTAAAAGCTTTGATCAGAAGGTAAACCTCACAATGCACCAGAGAATACACACAGGAGTGAAACCATTTACATATCCTGAGTGTGGTAAAAGCTTTGGTTGGAAAAAAGCTTCACACGGCATCAGAGAATCCACACAGGGATGAAACCATTTACATGCACTGAGGAGGTAAAAGCTTCAGTTGCACCGGGACAGGTAATTAGGGAATGTCCACTCTTGCTATGAAGTATGGAAAAATAGAACTCTGGTATTTAGATATATGTAATGAGACCTCCTTTTCATCTATAGGGCATCCTTGGGGGCACTGCAGTGGACTTCATAAAATACTCCCAGGTACACATCTCACCATTGCTCCCTTACCTTGTCTGCTGAGTCCTCCAAAACCCACCCAAAACCCACTACCCCCAACTGTACACCACTACCATAGCCCTTACGGAAAAAGGGAGCACCAATATGTGGATTCAGTGGGTTTCTGGTGGGTTTTGGAGGGCTCACAGTTTCCTCCACAAGTGTAACAAGTAGGGGGAGGTAGAAGCCTGGGTCCACCTGTCTGCAGTGCACTTCACCACTACTAGACTATCCAGAGACCTGCATGTTATTCTAATGGACCTGAGTATAACATCTGAGGCTATCAAGTAATATTTTTAATCACATTTTTTGGGGTGGGAGGGGGATAGTGACCACTGGGGGAGGTGATCCTCGATTCCCTCCAGTGGTAGAGTAGAGAAGTAGCCTAGTGGTTAGTGCAGCAGACTTTGATCCTGGGGAAGTGGGTTCAAATCCCACTACAGCTATATACTTTATAAAAATAGGTGTAGCTCAAAACGTCTAAATTTTTAGTTCTGGGCATTTTTGTTTTGTTCCATTATGGCTGAAAGATGGCTGAAAGACGTCCAAGTCTTAGCAACGCCCAAGTCCTGCCTTGAACACGTCCCCTTGAGATTTAGAGGTCCTTCTCACGGACTTCCGAGAAAAACGACTAAAAAGAGGTTTCAAAAATACTGATTTGGACGTTTCTGTGAGATAAAGGTCCAAATGCAGACTTATGTCACTTTTTGGATGTTTTTCTTTTTTGAAAATAAGCCCAATAGTAACATAAAATTTTATAAGTCTAAGTGCTTAAAATGAGCCTCTTTGTGTCTATTTGAATATGACTTTATCCTTAAAGTCTCATATTGACACAGTTATTAAAGCCACTTTATAAATTACATGGTCTCAGAAGAATTTGTTCTCTCTTTGAGGAAAAAGCAGTTTTCAAACTTTGTTCAGGCAGTAGGATAATAATTGGAGTGCTGCTTCTTAAAAGAATCCTTTCAGATAGTTTGTCAGTCTTATTTTTCAGCAGATATCAGGCTTCAGACACTTAAAAAACTGATGGTGTGTCTTGACAATTTTAGTGCTTTGTCAGTGTGCCAAGATGCTTATATCTAATTCCTCTTTTGACTGGGTTACAGATACCTGGAACTCAGATTTCCCTATATTTTGTTCTTTCCTCTTTACCCATCTTTCCCATCTTTATTGTAGTTCCAGCCTGAGCCCTTTTGTTTCATGTTAGTTCAACACATCAGTTTCTCTTGCTTTTCTCTGTTTTTAGATTGTATGCCGCCCGATTGGCTTGCTATTGGGCGGGATAGAAATTTTAATAAACTTGAAAATTAAAATATTGAAAATCACTGCCTTACTGGAGTGCATGATCTGATGCAGAAGGTAATGGTATTGGGCCTCTTCATAACAGTGATCATAACATGATCAGATTTGATATAATCTCTGGAGTATACTGCTAAATAAGATGGCCGCCAGGTAGGGAGCTCTGTGAAGAGCTCGGTCCCGGAGATACGGACCTACCTGCACCATCCTGGGCCATCCTACGTTGGTCCTGACGGAACCGAGGCCTCTCCGAACCCAATTAGAGAACCTGGAGTCGACTGCGACGGCCTTGAAGCGAAGGCGAACGGATCTGGGGCTGATCGCGGCTACCTGCTACCTCGTAGAGGCCCTGGGAACAAGGCAAGCGCCCACCGGATCGAATCCCTGCCGCACTGATCGAGGAAAGGAGGAAGGAGGCACCGCACACTCGGTTACGCTTGAACGCGCGATACCGACTGCGACGGCTTCTCTGGTCTCCAATGCGGGTGAGCGGCCCGGGCCGATCGCGACTGTCTGCCTGCCTGCCGCGTGGCTGCGGCCCGTCCCCTTCGTCGTCTGGCTGCCCAGGGCTCCCACGGCCTCTCTGCCTTGGCTCGTGCACTCCGGGGGAACCCGGGCTCAGGGTCTCTGCGTGGAGAGGTCGGGCGGGCTGTAGTCTACCGCACTGGTCGTGCCCAAGGGCCTGTGCGCTGCTGCTGCACTCCCTGGCCGAAACGGCTTGGGCACTGATTGCGGTTGCAGACCACATGGACCGGGACGACTGTGGTGGATTCAGGGTGCGACTGGACTGTCGGGGGCGGGACCAGAACCGAGAACAGGCAGAGTCCATCAGCCCCGGTCTGTTCCAGCCTGCTGATCCAGCGACCTGTACGACCAGGCCGACGGGGACAGGGTCAAAGACCGTGATGTGGCAGAGTCCAGCAGCACCAGCCTCTTCCAGTCTGCCAACCCAGTATTTCCCTGCCTGCTCTATTCCATCTGCACCAGCAGCCTGCTCCAACCCATCAGCCTGCCCCAATCCACCTGCCTGTTCCAATCCATCTGTTCCAAAGTATTCCAGTCCACTTGACCCAGTTTCTCCCTGCTTGTTCCAGTCCATCTGCTCCAACATGTTCCAGCCCGCCTGATCCAGCCTCTTCCTGCTTGTTCCAGTCCGCCTGTTCCAGCTTGTTCCAGTCCGCCTGATCCAGCTTCTCTCTGCCTGTTCCAGTCCGCCTGAGCCAGCTCTCCCGCTCGTTCAAATCCATCTGCTCCAGCTTGCTCCAGTCTGCCTGATCCAGCGTCTCCCTGCTTGTTCCAGTCCATCTGCTCTAGCTTGTTCCAGTCCGCCCGATCCAGCTTCTCCCTGCTTGCTCCAGCCCATCTGCTCCAGTTTGTTCCAGTCCGCCTGACCAAGCGTGTTCCAGCCCGCCTGATCCAGCTTCTCCCTGCTTGCTCCAGTCCTTCTGCTACAGCTTGTCCCAGTCTGTCTGATCCGGCTTCTCCCTGCTTGCTCCAGCCCGCCTGCTCCAGCTTGCTCCAGCCCGCCTGATCCAGCTTATTCCAGCCCACCTGATCCAGCTTCTTCCACCCTCCTGATCCAGCTCTGCTGTCTTCTGCTCCAAACCACTCCAGATTGTTCCAGTCCTGCTACTGTACCGAACTACTAGCCAATCGACCTGCCTGCCTGCTACCCAATCACCTGTTCCTGCATGCATGCTAGCCAATCACCTGCCCATCAACAACCTGCCACTTTGCCAGCCCTTCACCCTCCCAACTGACTGACTGCCCACCCTGGAACCTACCTGCCCCAGTCCATCTCCCTACCAGCTCATCACTCTCCTGTCCATCTTCCTACCAGCTCATCACTCTCCTGCCCAACTGCTCACCTGCCTGCCTGTCTCCCAGTCCATCTTCCTGCCAGTTCATCACTCTCCTCCCCGACTGCTCACCTCAACCTGCCTGTCTCCCAGTCCAGCTACCTGCCCCGTAAACACCTCAGTTATCACTTATGGCCCCCACTCACATTCTATTCCTTGCCCTATCCCTCCCTAATCTTTCCCCACACGAACTCACTGCCCAGCCATGTCTTCTCCCATCCCACTCACCACTGCAATACCCTACCTACCCCTGTCCCCCACCACCTCACCATCCCTACTGACCTCCTCCTCCTTCCTAGCTCTCAACCTTCAACACTTCCTTCCCGCCATGAACCCTTCCCCATTCCTCTTATGCGCATCCCGTCTTCGTCGCCTTCGTCATCCCACCTCCCCCATCCTTCTCCGCTCTCTCTTACTCCTTCTCCTGCTATCCGCGGGAGACATCAATCCCAACCCAGGTCCCCCACACCTGTCCTCGTCTCATCTATGCAAATGTTCCCACAATATCTCCAATCTCATCTCCATTCCCCTCCTCCCCCCCTCCTCCCTCTCCTTCTCGTGCGCCCTGTGGAACGCCCACTCAGTCTGCAACAAACTTCCCTTCACCCACGATCTCTTCATCTCCCATTCCCTTCAACTGCTCGCCCTAACTGAAACCTGGCTCACCCCTGATGACTCTGCCTCAATCGCTGCCCTATGCCACAGAGGCTCTCTCTTCTCCCATTCGCCCTGCCCAGCAGGCCGCGGTGGTGGTGTCGGGCTACTACTTTCGCCCTCCTGCAGTTTTCAACCTCTCCACCTACCTCAGTCTCACTGCTTCTCATCCTTTGAAGTTCACACCATCCGTCTATTCCACCCGCTGCCACTCAGAGTTGCAGTCATTTACCGCCCCCCTGATAAGTCCCTCCCTTCCTTCCTTACCGACTTCGATGCCTGGCTCTCCGTTTTTCTTGAGCCCTCATCCCCATCCCTCATTCTTGGTGTCTTCAACATACACACTGATAACTCATCCAACTCATACGCTTCTCAATTCCTCACTCTAACCTCCTCCTTCAACCTCCAAGTGAGCTCCACCACCACCCCTACTCACCAATCTGGTCACTGTCTTGATCTTGTTCTACCTGCTCACCCTCCAATTTCTGTACATCAGTTCTTCCTATCTCTGACCATCACCTGATCACATTCACACTTCATCACCCTCCCCCTCAGTCCCGCCCAACTCTAACCACCACTTCCAGGAATCTCCTGGCTGTTGACCCCCCCACCTTATCCTCTATTATCGCTGATCGCCTCCCTTCCATCATGTCCTCAGAGTCTGTCGACAAGGCTGTCTCCACTTACAATGCCACTCTCTCCTCTGCTCTAGACACCCTTGCACCATCTGTCTCCCGCCCCACAAGGCGTACTAATCCCCAGCCCTGGCTGACCCCTGGCACCCGATACCTTCACTCCTGCACCCGATCGGCTGAACGCCTATGGAGGAAATCTCGCACCCATACTGATTTCATTCACTACAAATTCATGTTATCCTCCTTCCAGTCCTCCTTATTCCTCTCCAAACAGGACTATTACACCCAATTGACCAATTCCATCAGCTCTAACCCTTGTCGTCTCTTCGCCACCCTCAATTCCCTCCTCAAAGTGCCCTCCGCTCCCACCCCCCTCCCTTCACTCTCTCCTCAATCACTGGCTGACTACTTCCGTGACAAGGTCCAGAAGATCAACCTTGAATTCACCACCAAACCCTCCCCTCCTCTTCATCCCATAACCCACTCCCTCAACCAACCAACCCAGGCCTCTTTCTCCTCTTTTCCTGCTATCACCGAAGAGGAAACTGCCCATCTCCTCTCCTCCTCAAAATGCACCACCTGTTCCTCAGACCCCATCCCCACCAACTTACTTAACACCATCTCTCCCACTATCACCCTCCCCATCTCTCCCACTATCACCCTCCCCTATCTGTCATATCCTTAACCTCTCTCTTTCCACTGCAACTGTCCCGGACACCTTCAAGCATGCCGTAGTCACACCCCTTCTCAAAAAGCCATCACTTGACCCTACCTGTCCCTCCAACTACCGCCCCATTTCCCTCCTACCTTTCCTCTCCAAGATACTTGAACGCGCCGTCCACAGCCGTTGCCTCGATTTTCTCTCCTCTCATGCCATCCTCGATCCGCTTCGATCCGGCTTTCGCCCCCTGCACTCGACAGAAACGGCACTATCTAAAGTCTGCAATGACCTACTCCTTGCCAAATCCAAAGGTCACTACTCCATCCTCATCCTCCTCGACCTATCCACCGCCTTTGACACTGTCAATCATAACTTACTTCTCGACACTCTGTCCTCCTTTGGATTCCAGGGCTCTGTCCTCTCCTGGTTCTCCTCTTATCTCTCCCATCGTACCTTCAGAGTACACTCTCATGGTTCGTCCTTCTCCCCTATCCCGCTCTCTGTCGGAGTCCCCCAGGGATCTGTCCTTGGACCCCTCCTTTTTTCAATCTACACCTCTTCCCTGGGCTCCCTGATTTCATCTCATGACTTCCACTACCATCTCTATGCCGACGACACCCAGCTTTATCTCTCCACACCAGACATCACTGCAGAAACCCAGGCCAAAGAATTGGCCTGCTTATCCGACATTGCTGCATGGATGTCCAATCGCCACCTGAAACTGAACATGGCCAAGACCGAACTTTTTGTCTTCCCACACAAACCCACTTCTCCTCTCCCTCCACTCTCTATTTCAGTTGATAACACCCTCATCGTACCCGTCTCATCTACCCGCAACCTCGGTGTCATCTTCGACTCCTCCCTCTCCTTCTCTGCACATATCCAGCAGATAGCCAAGACCTGTTGCTTCTTCATTAGCAAAATTCGCCCTTTCCTCTCTGAACACACCACCCAAACTCTCATCCACTCTCTCATTACCTCTCGCCTTGACTACTGCAACCTACTCCTCACTGGCCTCCCACTTAGCCATCTATCCCCCCTTCAGTCCATTCAGAACTCGGCTGCACGTCTTATCTTCCACCTGGACCGATATACTCATATCACCCCTCTCCTCAAGTCACTTCACTGGCTTTCGATCAGGTACCGCATACAGTTCAAGCTTCTCCTACTAACCTACAAATGCACTCGATCTGCAGCCCCTCCTTACCTCTCTACCCTCATCTCCCCTTACGTTCCTACCCATAACCTCTGCTCTCAAGACAAATCCCTCCTTTCAGTACCCTTCTCCACCACCCCCAACTCCAGGCTCCGCCCTTTCTGCCTCGCCTCACCTTATGCGTGGAACAAACTCCCTGAGCCCATACGCCAAGCCCCCTCCCTGCCCATCTTCAAATCACTGCTCAAAGCCCACCTCTTCAATGTCACCTTCGGCACCTAACCACCACACCTATACTCAGAATCTAGACTACACCAACTTGACATTTTGTCCTTTAGATTGTAAGCTCATCTGAGCAGGGACCGTCCTTCTTTGTTAAATTGTACAGCGCTGCGTAACCCTAGTAGCGCTCTAGAAATGTTAAGTAGTAGTAGTAGTAGAGAAGTACACACAGGAAATCCAAAATTTTACCATTTAACTTTCAAAAGGAGACTATGAGACTATGAGAAAGAGGACCAGCTGCAAATGTCAAACATTTACTTTTGGGGTGAATGCTGTTCAAAAATACCATCCTGGAAGCCCATACCAGATATAATCCATGTATTAAAAAAGGAGGAAGAAGGCCAATTACAGCCGGCATGGTTAAAAAAAAAGTGAGGGGAAAGAAGCTATTACAGTTAAAAGAAAATCCTTCAGCAAATGGAAGAAGGCTCTGCCTCTGTCTGAAAATAATAGGAAACAGCAAAAGGAATGTTAACTCAAATGCAAAGCACTGATAAGGAAAGCAAGGAGAGACTTTGAAAAGAAAGTCTGTGTTGGAGGCAAAGACACATAATAAAACCTTTTTTAGATATATTAGAAGCAAGAAGCTGGTAAAAGAATCAGTTGGACAGTTAGATGACCAAGAGGTAAAAAGGACACTCAGGGAACACAAGGCCATAGAAGAGAGATTAAATGAATTGTTTGCTTCAGTTTTCACTGAGGACGATGTGGGAGCGATACCAATTCCATCCTCATCCTCCTCGACCTATCCGCCGCCTTTGACACTGTCAATCATAACTTACTTCTTGACACTCTGTCCTCCTTTGGATTCCAGGGCTCTGTCCTCTCCTGGTTCTCCTCTTATCTCTCCCATCGTACCTTCAGAGTACACTCTCATGGTTCGTCCTTCTCCCCTATCCCGCTCTCTGTTGGAGTCCCCCAGGGATCTGTCCTTGGACCCCTCCTTTTTTCAATCTACACCTCTTCCCTGGGCTCCCTGATTTCATCTCATGACTTCCACTACCATCTCTTTTTAATATATTTATAAATGATTTAGAGATGGGAGTAACTAGCGAGGTAATTAAATTTGCTGATGACACAAAGTTATTCAAAGTCGTTAAATCGCGACAGGATTGTGAAAAATTACAAGAGGACCTTACGAGACTGGGAGACTGGGCGGCTAAATGGCAGATGATGTTTAATGTGAGCAAGTGCAAGGTGACGCATGTGGGAAAAAAGAACCCGAATTATAGCTACGTCATGCAAGGTTCCACGTTAGGAGTTACGGACCAAGAAAGGGATCTGGGTGTCGTCGTCGATAACACACTGAAACCTTCTGCTCAGTGTGCTGCTGCGGCTAAGAGAGCGAATAGAATGTTGGGTATTATCAGGAAGGGTATGGAAAACAGGTGTGAGGATGTTATAAAGCCGTTGTATCGCTCCATGGTGCGACCGCACCTTGAGTATTGTGTTCAATTCTGGTCGCCGCATCTTAGGAAAGATATAGTAGAATTGGAAAAGGTGCAGCGAAGGGCGACTAAAATGATAGCGGGGATGGGACGACTTCCCTATGAAGAAAGACTAAGGAGGCTAGGGCTATACAGCTTGGAGAAGAGACGGCTGAGGGGAGACATGATAGAGGTATATAAAATAATGAGTGGAGTGGAACAGGTGGATGTGAAGCGTCTGTTCACGCTTTCCAAAAATACTAGGACTAGGGGGCATGCGATGAAACTACAGTGTAGTAAATTTAAAACAAATCGGAGAAAATTTTTCTTCACCCAACGTGTAATTAAACTCTGGAATTCGTTGCCGGAGAAAGTGGTGAAGGCGGTTAGCTTAGCAGAGTTTAAAAAGGGGTTGGACGGTTTCCTAAAGGACAAGTCCATAAACCGCTACTAAACGGACTTGGAAAACTCCAAAATTCCAGGAATAACATGTATAGAATGTTTGTACGTTTGGGAAGCTTGCCAGGTGCCCTTGGCCTGGATTGGCTGCTGTCGTGGACAGGATGCTGGGCTCGATGGACCCTTGGTCTTTTCCCAGTATGGCATTACTTATGTACTTATATGTCGACGACACCCAGCTTTATCTCTCCACACCAGACATCACTGCGGAAACCCAGGCCAAAGAATTGGCCTGCTTATCCGACATTGCTGCATGGATGTCCAATCGCCACCTGAAACTGAACATGGCCAAGACCGAACTTTTTGTCTTCCCACACAAACCCACTTCTCCTCTCCCTCCACTCTCTATTTCAGTTGATAACACCCTCATCGTCCCCGTCTCATCTACCCGCAACCTCGGTGTCATCTTCGACTCCTCCCTCTCCTTCTCTGCACATATCCAGCAGATAGCCAAGACCTGTCGCTTCTTCCTCTATAACATTAGCAAAATTCGCCCTTTCCTCTCTGAACACACCACCCGAACTCTCATCCACTCTCTCATTACCTCTCGCCTTGACTACTGCAACCTACTCCTCACTGGCCTCCCACTTAGCCATCTATCCCCCCTTCAGTCCATTCAGAACTCGGCTGCACGTCTTATCTTCCACCTGGACCGATATACTCATATCACCCCTCTCCTCAAGTCACTTCACTGGCTTTCGATCAGGTACCGCATACAGTTCAAGCTTCTCCTACTAACCTACAAATGCACTCGATCTGCAGCCCCTCCTTACCTCTCTACCCTCATCTCCCCTTACGTTCCTACCCATAACCTCTGCTCTCAAGACAAATCCCTCCTTTCAGTACCCTTCTCCACCACCCCCAACTCCAGGCTCCGCCCTTTCTGCCTCGCCTCACCTCATGCGTGGAACAAACTCCCTGAGCCCATACGCCAAGCCCCCTCCCTGCCCATCTTCAAATCACTGCTCAAAGCCCACCTCTTCAATGTCACCTTCGGCACCTAACCACCACACCTATACTCGGAAATCTAGACTACACCAACTTGACATTTTGTCCTTTAGATTGTAAGCTCATCTGAGCAGGGACCGTCCTTCTTTGTTAAATTGTACAGCGCTGCGTAACCCTAGTAGTGCTCTAGAAATGTTAAGTAGTAGTAGAGAAGTACACACAGGAAATCCAAAATTTTACCATTTAACTTTCAAAAGGAGACTATTGTGCTCATTTTCAAAGCACTTAGCCTTCCAAAGTTCCATAGAAACCTATGGAACTTAGCCTCCCAAAGTGCTTTGAAAATATGCCTCTATGAGACTATGAGAAAGAGGACCAGCTGCAAATGTCAAACATTTACTTTTGGGGTGAATGCTGTTCAAAAATACCATCCTGGAAGCCCATACCAGATATAATCCATGTATTAAAAAAGGAGGAAGAAGGCCAATGACAGCCGGCATGGTTAAAAAAAAGTGAGGGGAAAGAAGCTATTACAGTTAAAAGAAAATCCTTCAGCAAATGGAAGAAGGCTCTGCCTCTGTCTGAAAATAATAGGAAACAGCAAAAGGAATGTTAACTCAAATGCAAAGCACTGATAAGGAAAGCAAGGAGAGACTTTGAAAAGAAAGTCTGTGTTGGAGGCAAAGACACATAATAAAACCTTTTTTAGATATATTAGAAGCAAGAAGCTGGTAAAAGAATCAGTTGGACAGTTAGATGACCAAGAGGTAAAAAGGACACTCAGGGAACACAAGGCCATAGAAGAGAGATTAAATGAATTGTTTGCTTCAGTTTTCACTGAGGATGATGTGGGAGCGATACCAATTCCAGTAATGGTTTCAGTGCTGATGAGTCAGAGAAACTACATCAAACCTGGAAGATGTAATGGGGCAATTTGACAAATTGAACAGTAGCAAATCACCTGGACCAGAAGATTTGCATCCCAGAGTACTGACAGAATTGAAAAATGAACTTGCAGAGCTATTGTTAGTAACATGTAATTTATCTTTAAAATCATGCATGGTACAGAAGGTTGGAGGGTTGGCCAATGTGACACCAATTTTTTTTTTTTTAAAGGGTTCCAGAGATAACATAGTAACATAGTAGATGACAGATGAACTGGGAAATTATAGGCCTGTGAGCCTGATGTTGGTGTTAGGCAAAATGGTAGAAACTATCATAAAGAACAAAATTATAGAGTATATATATAAGCATGGATTGAGACAAAGACAACATGGATTTAGTGAAGGGAAATCTTGCCTCATCAATCTATTACATTTCTTTGAAGGGGTGAATAAATATGTGGATAAAGGTGAGACAGTCGATATTGTGTATCTGGATTTTCAAAAGGCATTTGACAAAGTGCCTTATGAAAGACTCCTGAGAAAATTATAAAGTCATGAGATAGGAGGTATGTCTTATTGTGGATTAAGAACTGGCAGTAGGACCATTAGACCACCTAAGGCAGGGGTCACAGGCGGCACTCATCAGGAGCGGCACCTTGGAGGGGCAACATCTCCCCTTTCTCACCATTTTAGCACAAGGTGACACTAGAAACCTGGCAGCAATTCCCATATGCTGCCCTGCCGCTGGTGGCACCTGCCTCTTCCCTTTACTGCGAGCGCCTCTCTGATGTAAAATCCTGTTTCGTCAGAGGCTCAGGCAGCCACAGTAAAGGGAAGAGGCAGGTGCCGGTGGTGGCAGGGCAGCGTATGGGAATCGCTGCCGCTGCTGTGTTTCGAATGTCACTGTGAGATAAAATGCCGCAAAGGAGGGGATGCATCTCGGCCCAGAAGGTGGCATGTTAGCTCTGCCTCAGGCTGCATCTTGCCTTGGGCCAGCCCAGAGACTGGTTAAAAGAGTAGGGTTAAATGATCAGTATTCTCAAATGGAGAAGGGTAGTGGGGTTTCCCAGGGTCTGTGCTAGGACCGTTGCTTTTTAATATATTTATAAATGATCTAGAAGTGGGAATAACTAGTAAGGTAATTAAATTTGCTGATGACACAAAGTTATTCAAAGTTGTTAAACCACAAGAGGACTGTGAAAAATTGCACAAGGATCTTAAGAGACTGGAAAATTGTGCATCCAAATGGCAGATTACTGAAAAGTGGTGCATGTGGGAAAGAGGAAACCAAACTATAGCTAAGTGATGCAAGATTCCACATTAGGAGTCACCGCCCAGGAAAAGGATTCAGGTGTCAATTTGATGATATGTTGAAACCCTCTGCTCAATGTGCAGCAGCGGCCAAGAAAGCAAATAGAACGTTAAGAATTATTAAGAAAAGAATGGAATACAAAAATGAGAATGTTATAATGCCTTTGTATGGCTCCATTGTATGACCGCATCTCGAATACTGTGTGCAATTCTGGTCACCAAAAAGATATAGCGGAATTAGAAAAGGTATAGAGAAGGATGACGAAAATGATAAAGGGGATGGGGTGACTTCCCTATGAGGAAAGGCTAAAGTTGCTAGGGCTCTTGAACTTGGAGAAGAGGAAAGTTGAGGAGTAATTCTCTCTATGTTGGACTGAGGGCCAAAATTTTGCATAAATTACAGATGATACAGAACACAACTGTACATTTGGTCTTTCGTTTGAAAAAATATGACAGAATATCTAATGTGAAAAGGCTTCATTGGCTTCCTTTAAGGGCGCGTATTGTCTTTAAGGCTGTATGTATGATTTTCCATGTTTTGTATGGGAGTACTTCTGAATTGTTTGTTTTATCTTTTTCAAATATTTTTCTTTCGTCTTCTCGGTTGCGGGATAATTTTTTATTAAAATTACTTGCATGTAATGGTGGTCGACTAAAGCGTTATTTTAAAGCTATGTTTTCCTTTCAAGTTATATAGATTTGGAATGTGCTTCCTCTATATATTCGATCAGAAGCAAAGTATATGTTATTGCATAACAAACTGAAAACATTTTTATTTGATAAATTTTAAGGTGTTTTTTTTAAAAATTCTTATTTTGTAGATCTTCATGTTGTTCTGAGTTTTCTTAGGGGTCCTTTTACTAAGCCGTGGCAAAACATGGCCTGTGGTAGCATGGGCGCGTGTTTTTGGTGCACATTGGGCCAATTTTTATCGTGTTTGGGGAAAAGGACTCTTTTTTCAATGGGCCAGGAAAAGGGCCTGCAGTAAAATTGAAACCAGCGCGCGCCTATTTTATGACCTGAGCCCTTAACGCCACCCATTGGTCTAGGGTAAGGGCTCACGCACTACACATGCAGTGAAAGGTTGGTGTATGATTTGAGAAATGTGTAAAGATATTGCTTTTTCATTCAACTTAATTGCAAAAATAGAATATATAGTTATGCCCTGGTAGAAAGGAAATCTTTAGGGATGAAAGTAGAACTATACTTGTGTAGGCCCTTTCCAACAGACCATATTATAGCTTTCTAAAATGATTAACAAAAGGAATTGTGTTTCTCTAAAGAGATGTGTGCAAATTGATAAGAAGCTGAGACAGGAGAGAGAAAGAAGGGGGGGGGGGGGGTGTAAGAAGCCCAAACTGCTGAGACATAGAGAAGCAGGAGAGCTTCAAGGACAGGCCTTGGAGCTGGGATGGAAGTGTAGCCAGGCATGAGACCATGATTGAACATCTGCAAGATAAACTGTAAAAGGAACAATGGATAGAGGATCAGGCTTGGTCGATGGAAAATTTTAGCAATGATACAGTGGGGGGGGGGGGGGGGGGGTAAATGTGATCAATATCCAATGAGAAACTTAAGGGCTGACACCTAATGTAAAGGATATATAACCTGTAAACATTAAGGAAGGGTGTGCCAGCTTGCTTTCAGAGACACCCATTCTTGCAAGAGTGTATTTCTTATTTTTAACAATAAATTAATTAAGACTTGCTTCACCAATCTGATTTTGTAAGTCCTTTTTGGTATAGGTTCTCAGGTTATCTGGGGGCTGTTTATAACATATGTCCCTTACCTCTTAGTTGTTCTGTCTGTTTACCTGTCTTATTTAGATTGTGAGCTCTTTGAGCAGGGACTGTCTTTTCGTGTATGATGTACAGCGCTGCGTATGCCTTGTAGTGCTATAGAAGTAATAAGTAGTAGTAGTAGTCAGTGGCGTAGCCAGACTGCCAATTTTGGATGGGCCTGAACCCAAAGTGGGTGGGCACAAAATTTTCTCTCTACCCCCCTCCCCCAGCAAAATTTAGTCACGCTAATCAGATGCATTTGTCACACAGGGTAAAGTGCTGCTTTTCAGTGCATCAGATTTCAGAAAATTTATTTAATAGCCTAACACCCTTTTCAGTGAGCTTTCAGAGGCCAAAACCTCCTGCCTCAGGTCAGTATAATGCTGTTACGGTATCCTCGCCTGACCTAAGGAAGGAAGTATTGGTCTCTGAAACTTCATTAACACAGGTACCATATTACTTTATCCTAAATTAAAAATAAAATTATTTTCTTTACCTTTCTTGTATGGCCATTTACTTTTTCTCATTGTGTCGCTCCCAGTCTCTAGTCTGCTTTCCTTCGTTTTCGCTTAACTCTTCTGCCAGGTTTTCCTGGCCATTTGTCATTTTTCTCTCCTTTTTCTTTGCTTTCTTCAATATTTTTCTGCCTCTCTCTCCCTCTGTCCTGATTTAATTCATTCTTACTATCCATTCTTTAATTTCCTTCATCTACTTATGGCTTTTCATCTTTTTCTCACCCTTGTTCTCCCCATGCCCCTTCCTCTTATTCTCCAGTCTTTCACTACTCCCCTTTTCCATCCAACAGCTCTCCTCTTTCTCTCCCCATCCTTCCAGTCTCCCCTCTCTCTCCCCATCCTTCCAGTATTCTCCCCTCTTTCTTTCTGCATCCTTCCGTCCAGTGTCACCTCTTTCTTTCTGCATCCTTCCGTCCAGTGTCACCTCTTTCTCCATACCCTTCCATCCAGCGTCTTCCCTCTTTCTCTCCCCATCCTGCCATCCATCTACCCTCTCTCCCAGGGGTGTGCTGGTAAATTTTTAACAACAGGCTCTTTCTCCGGACATAGCCAGCTCTGCAGTTGGAAGGGCCGGGGGGGGGGGGGGGGGGAGCAACACTTGCCTCTCTCTCCTTCCTCCTTTCGTGCGGGCACACTAGGCATACCTTTGCTGGCAGCCAATAAATGGACTGCCACCACTCCCAACATCTTGCTCTGAGCAGCATGCTGAAACTTCTCACACATGCTGGAGAAGTCCCAGCCTGCTGCCCAGAGCTGGAAACAAGGAGCGGGGAGCAGCAGTAGTCTATTTACTTGGCTGGCAGGGCTCAGCATCCCCACCAGCAAAGTAAAAGAGAATTCAGCAGGGGGCCCAAGCCCACATTTTGGGAGCCAGTTGTTAAAGTAGCCATGGAGGGCCCTACTTTAACAACCGGCTCCCAAGATTCTTAAAAACTTAACAACCGGCTCTTGCGAGCCTGTGAGAGCCTGCTCCAGCACACCACTGCTCTCTCCTGATCCTTCCATCTAATGTCTCTCTCTCCCTCCTTCTAACCAATGTCTCTCTATCTCACTACCCTTTTCTGTTCGGTGTCCCTTCTCTCTCCACATCCTTCCAGTCTCTCCCCTTTCTCTCTGCATCCTTTCATCCATCTCCCCTTTCTCTCCCCATCCTTCCATCCAGTGTCTCTCTTCCCATCCTTCCATCTGTTTTCCCTCTTTCTCTCCCCATCCTTCCATCTGTTTTCCCTCTTTCTCTCCCCATCCTTCCATCTGTTTTCCCTCTTTCTCTCCCCATCCTTCCATGTTTTCCCTCTTTTCTCTTTTCCTCGAGGCCCGCCCTGCATGCCAGCGCCAGCCCCAGCTCCCATTGCCGGCCACTGCTGCTTTTCCTGTTGAGCAGCAGGGCCGGCGCTACAAAAGCTAACGCTAAGGACGAAAAATGTTTTAAAAAAAAAAAGTGCGGCACCGGCAGGCACTGTCTAGGCAGCCTTGAGGCAGTGGCTGCTAGCTCTGCAGGCTCCTCCCGTCTCTTATGTTACTGCCCCTGCGTCGCTCCAGGGGCAGTGATGTAGGAGACGGGAGGAGCCTGCGAGCCAGCAGCCAATGCCTCAAGGCTGCCTAGACAGTGCCTGCCGGTGCCACGCTTTTTTTTTTAAAACATTTTTCGTCCTTAGCGTTAGCTTTTGTAGCACCGGCCCTGCTGCTCAACAGGAAAAGCAGCAGTGGCCAGCAATGGGAGCTGGGGCTGGCACTGGCGCTGGGCGGGCCTGGGCTGAAATTGGGTGGGCCTGGGCCCAGCCAGGCCCACCCGTAGCTACGCCCCTGGTAGTAGTCAACTGCCGATTAATACCGGAAATGCCACATGCAGTGGGAAATAAATCCTAGTGGTATGGTCATGTGCCAAATCCGAAATTACCGTCATGGAGATGTGCTAGCCTGCCAGTAGTCTCATTTTGATGCAAGCTGCACACGTGTAGAGCCTACCGCACCTTTGTAAAAGGGTCCCCTTAATTTGTTAACCACCTTGAACCTTTCACTGGGACTAGTGCGGTCTACAAGTCTCAGATTAGATTAGATATAATTAAGGTCTATAAAATACTGAGTGGAGTGGAACTGATAGACATAAATCACTTGTTTAAGCTTACCAAAAATACTAGGACTAGGAGGCATGCAATGAACCTACTAAGTAGTAAATTTAAAACAAACCAGAGAAAATATTTCTTCACTCAACGTGTAATTAAATTCTGGAATTCATTGCCAGAGAATGTGGTAAAAGCAGTTAGCTTAGCAGGGTTTTTAAAAAAGGTTTGGCTAATTTCCTAAAAAAAAAGTCCTTAAGATATTATTAAGATGGACATGGGAAAATCCACTGCTTATTTCTAGCATAAAATCTGTTTTACTGTTCTAGGATCTTGTCAGGCACTTGTGTTAGAAATAGGATACTGGGCTTGAGGAACCTTTGGTCTGTCCCAGTATGGCAACACTGAGGGGTCATTTTACTAAGCTTTGGTAAAAAGTGGTCTGCTTTGGACACTTTAAATTGGTGTGCGCTGGGTCATTTTTTTTTTACCGCAGCTGGGAAAAAGGTCTTTTTCTAATGGGACAGTAAATGGCTGTGCGCTAATATGAAAAGTAGCATGCACCTATTTACTTGTTGGAAAGGGCTTATGCTCTAACCATGAGGTAATATGGCCATGCTGCCACTTACCGCTGGAAATGCTCCCCCTCCCGGTGGTAGAAAATAAAAAATTATTTTCTACTGCAGGATTAGCGTGTGGTAACTTTAGAATTACCGCCGGGTACCCACACTGTCCCGGTGGTGGTGTTGATTTGGCACATGCTACCTGCGCACTAGCCCTACCACGGCTTAGTAAAAGGGCCCCTTATGTTCTTAGTAGTTTTTTCTAAATTAGATTACTGGAATGCTGTATATTGTCTTCTCTCGGCTAAGCTGATTGGCAGATTAAGAGTGATACAGAACATGTGGCTAAGATGATTTTGGGACAAAGAGGTCAGATCATGTTATGGCCACTTTGATAAAACTTCATTGGTTGCCCATTAAGGCTCGTATTATTTTAAATTATCTTGTTAGGTTTGTAAGATGTTTACAGGTACATGTCTGGAATATCTATTCTCTATGTTCTTTTCCATTGTCTTTTTCTTCATGAGCTAGAAAGTCTTGTCTTATTTATTTTCCATCTTTTGCCAGAGTTAAATATACAAAATCTTTATCAGTTTTGTTTCCCTACCAAGCAGTTTTAGCCTGGTGTTGTTTTCCTGTTAAACTTAGAATGAGCCCTTCCTGTTTGTTATTTTGTAAAAAGCTAAAAGCCTAATTGTTTAAAAAAATGTTTTTATTAGGTCTGTATTTTATGTAGATTTTTTCTAAAATCTATGAACCAATATATGGGAGTTGGCAGACTTATATAAGCCGAAGCACGTTTGGAGACTGGTAATGTGCATTTTCATATAGGGTTGGTCCTCCAAAGCTGCCCTGGAATATTTTGATGAGATTTAAAACAAAACAGGGTCCAATTTCTACCAGAGATGCATCTTCTTCTATAATCTGATAGTTCCGGAACCAGATTCTGTTATCCACGATAGTGAAGGTGAACACATGGTCTACAGATGGCTGGCTCTTCGGATGATATTGTGGAGTAGAAAAGATCTGTATAAAGAGTTCTTTCAGCAAAGCATAATGTTGCTGTTCATCAAAGGTCGAATCAAAGGAGAGAAGAGGCCTGGATCCTCTCATACAGTTTCCTGTCATTTTCAGCTCAGCCAATGTGTGAATATTCTGCACTAGGAACTTAGCTGACGGGCCTTGGGGACAATTTGCAAGTCACATATAAAGATCCTGCTTTTTCTTGGCTTCAAAATAAATACATTTGTTGCAGTTTTTAATCTCACAAACCTCATTGATCACAAATAGCTTGTCCTTACGGAACATTTTAGTGTCTGCTTTAGAGTGTGGCATCAGTGTTCTCAAGTCGTGCATTAAATGTCTTGTTCGAAAACTGATTCCTCTGGAGGAAAGCACGACTTGAGAACACTGATGCCACACTCTAAAGCAGACACTAAAATGTTCCGTAAGGACAAGCTATTTGTGATCAATGAGGTTTGTGAGATTAAAAACTGCAACAAATGTATTTATTTTGAAGCCAAGAAAAAGCATGATTTTTATATGTGGCTTGCAAATTGTCCCCAAGGCCCGTCAGCTAAGTTCCTAGTGCAGAATATTCACACAGTGGCTGAGCTGAAAATGACAGGAAACTGTCTGAGAGGATCCAGGCCTCTTCTCTCCTTTGATTCAACCTTTGATGAACAGCCACATTATGCTTTGCAATCTTTTCTACTCCACAATATCATCCGAAGAGCCAGCCATTTGTAGACCATGTGTTCACCTTCACTGTCGTGGATAACAGAATCTGGTTCCGGAACTATCAGATTATAGAAGAAGATGCATCTCTGGTAGAAATTTGACCCCGTTTTGTTTTAAATCTCATCAAAATATTCCAGGGCAGCTTTGGAGGACCAGACTTATATAAGCAACATTGCCATTACCATTTACGTAGAGGAACTGTCACCAAACACTTATCCACTGAACTTAATGAGCAAGCTAAACTTATAATAAATCTAAAACACATAGGAACAAAATTTTGTAAAGACTTTAAAAATTAAAGCGACAATCTGAAATTTAGCTTGCTAGATAATCAGCAGCTCATATTGTACAAACAATAGGAAAGTACTATGCTCAGCTTGAAGTCTATCAGCAGCAGCAGCAGCACTTTCAGGTGAGTTCTATGAGCTTTGGTCTACTCCAGATATAAAGAGACAGCCATTATGCAGCACATATTATACAACTATCATTCATCTTAATAAACAATTGGCATGCAAAAAAATTATTCTGTTACAATCCTTTTTAGTGCACAGTATTTTCCCCACAGAACCAAGCTACTTACCAATCACATTTAAGGTGATCTCTTTCAGCACATCCAAATCCACAGCTGGATAAAACACCTGACATATCAGTGTTTGATCATGATGCATTATAGATGGGGTAAAGGTGATGCTGGATGAGTAAGTAACTTCCAGATCTCCATTTACAATTGTTATGATCTCTGTGATGTTATCTGTTTTTAAAGTTCCTTTCCAAATGATGTTGGGAGGGGTTCCTCTACACCTCCCCGGAGCCGTGCAGATAATTGTCACTTCAGCCCCTGCAATTAGTTCTGAAGGATGTTGGATCAAGGGCTTCTCGTTGAGATCTAAACAAGGCAGACAAATAGAAAATGCCAAAACCCAGGCCTCTTGCAATTAACACACACATCAACCATAAGCCATGCCAAGCAGGGGCATAGTTCCATAGGACCTGACTGGGCCTGGGCCTCTCCACTTTTGTCTTAGGCCCTGCCAAGCTGTTGGGTGAACTGTTGATTGCCAAGCTTTGCCATCCAAAGAAATCCAGAGCCTGAGTCAGCTGAGAAGCACGGCAGTCAGTGGCAGCATTTCAAGCCACTGATGCCAGTAGTGCGAGTACATTTAGTTCTCACAGGAGCACTTCCAGATGCTGGTATTGTGAGATCAGCATTGAGCAGTGCTAGCCCACCAGAATTAAACATGCTTGCAGTGCATTCATCAGCAGCTCAGAATGCTGCTGCTGACTGTTGACTTCTTCACTACACTGCACAGTTGACTTGGGGTGGGCTCTAGATTTCTTCAGTTGGTGGGGCTTGGGGATTCCTGTCAGCTAAATTATTTTTAATTTTGATAGGGAACAGGGAGAGAGAGGGATGAGGAAAGGGAATGCAAGGAGAGGAAGAGGAAATGGGGTGGTCAATGCCTAATGCCCCCCCAAAATAATCTCATTGTTGGGCTACAGCACTGATACCAAGGGCAAGTGCAGTGGTGTGTAAATGTTACCCCACTCTCCTCCTTCTGATTTCCCATATTAATGCATATATGTGTAGCGCACCCAGTGACGGTAAGATGTAATTACTATGAAAATAATTTTTCAAGTCATGGTTTGTTGCCGGTTTATCCAACCACTGAGGGGTGACACAGAAAAAAAATGTTTAATGTGGTGAACAGTTTTCCCTGGACCCTTTACAGCTTCAATTAATATGCAAAGCACAAAGTTTCAGTAAATAGCTTTATTGCACCAATCAATTTGATAACTATATAAAATGCAGTGAAAAGTGCTATAGTTGAAGTGCAATGAACTAGAAATAGAATGCTTTCTAATAACAAGTCAAGTTTTCTTTTTTTAAACTAACAGAACCAAACAATTCTCTCTTCAAGACAATCTGACTCGTCAACACCACTTACTCAGAAACACATATGTAAATCAGATAAGTGTCTATTTTCTAAATATTTAACCTTTTTAAGTTGTCAAGTTTTAATTATTCTTTTTCTCCATTTTCAAAAGAATTGATTCTTTGTGGTTACTCTTATCTCTTTCAGGTAATAAACTTCCAAGATTTTTAACCAGTTCAGATAAGCACATACTTATTCTTTCAATACTATCAGAATTCTAATCATAGGTATAATTTTTTTTGTTAGGTGTGCAGATGATGTTATAGTCACTTATCTGCGTCCATTTCTTCAAACCTTGCTTGCGTGGGGGCCCAAAGTTTATCTTCTGGACTCAATCCTCTGGACTCTGTTCAAAGTGTGTCTTTCCAGCTTGTTCCCTGTCTTTAATAAAACTGAATAGGAAAAATACCCTATCTGCCTTGACTATTTTACCAAATATTCCTTACTCTGGATCAGAGATTTCACTGTGGCCAATTAACTATAGATAAATAAAAAATAATTAATTATTCCCTGGCAGTCACCTATTTTTTAACTGTATCCCTGTTCTAAAGGAACCAGGCCTCAGTCTTTACACACACACACACACACACGGATTCAGCTCATCCTCACAAGCTTAACTTTCCCCAGCGTGCCAGTACAGGCTTGCTCTCGGCTGGGAGTGAACTAAATTATTTTTCTTTATTCACAATCCCACATCAGTCTTCACACTCTCATAATCCACTCAGTATCCTTTCATGACAATTAAAGCAAATTTATTCTGAACTACATTAACACATGCTTTCACAGGTATTTACTTTTTAATATCAACTATTGGTCCTTATTCACCCAAATTTCAAAGTAACTTAGCCACTCTCCCTCTCAAGCATCACAGCTACCACAGCACACAACCTGCCACATCACCGTCCTGGGCCTACATTGATCTGTAATGGTGATCGCCATTTCTGGAATGAGAAATACAGAGTTATATTGCATTAAGGTTCGTAGGTGACAGAGAGGGGGATAATCGAACGGGGGTGCTCATCTCTAAGGGCACCCATCTCTAAGGACGGCCTTAAAGGGGCGGGGCAACCCGTATTATCGAAACAAGATGGATGTCCATCTTTCATTTCGATAATATGGTCGGGGACGCCCAAATCATGAAATTTAGGTCGATCTTAGAGATGGTCGTCCCCAGTTTTTGGCGATAATGGAAACTGAGGAAACCCATCTCAGAAATGACCAAATCCAAGCTATTTTGACTCAAAAACACCATTAAAGTTCAATGAAACTTAACCAAAATTTCCACACCTGTTAAACAAAATATGCACTCACATACGCCATCATCGGAATTAAAAAATATGCAACCAGAGCAGCACAAGGCGCTCCGCACCCAAATTTCCCCAAAAAACTACTAATAATACATATTAAAAACTTTTTAAGGGTCTAGCCCACCTTAAGGGACCCTCTGGACCCCCCGACCATAAAAATCAAAATTTTAAACTGTTCAGGGAAGGCCCGAAAAATAACGTGGGTAAGCAAACATGTGGACAATGGGGAGCCGGTTGATATTGTATATCTGGATTTTCAGAAGGCGTTTGACAAAGTGCCGCACGAAAGACTCCTGAAGAAATTGCAGAGTCATGGAATCGGAGGTAGGGTATTATTATGGATTAAGAACTGGTTGAAAGATAGGAAGCAGAGAGTAGGATTGCGTGGCCAGTATTCTCAGTGGAGGAGGGTAGTTAGTGGGGTCCCGCAGGGGTCTGTGCTGGGTCCGTTGCTTTTTAATGTATTTATAAATGACCTAGAGATGGGAATAACTAGTGAGGTAATTAAATTCGCCGATGACACAAAATTATTCAGGGTCGTCAAGTCGCAGGAGGAATGTGAACGATTACAGGAGGACCTTGCGAGACTGGGAGAATGGGCGTGCAAGTGGCAGATGAAGTTCAATGTTGACAAGTGCAAAGTGATGCATGTGGGTAAGAGGAACCCGAATTATAGCTACGTCTTGCAAGGTTCCGCGTTAGGAGTTACGGATCAAGAAAGGGATCTGGGTGTCGTCGTCGATGATACGCTGAAACCTTCTGCTCAGTGTGCTGCTGCGGCTAGGAAAGCGAATAGAATGTTGGGTGTTATTAAGAAGGGTATGGAGTCCAGGTGTGCGGATGTTATAATGCCGTTGTATCGCTCCATGGTGCGACCGCACCTGGAGTATTGTGTTCAGTACTGGTCTCCGTATCTCAAAAAAGATATAGTAGAATTGGAAAAGGTACAGCGAAGGGCGACGAAAATGATAGTGGGGATGGGACGACTTTCCTATGAAGAGAGGCTGAGAAGGCTAGGGCTTTTCAGCTTGGAGAAGAGACGGCTGAGGGGAGATATGATAGAAGTGTATAAAATAATGAGTGGAATGGATCGGGTGGATGTGAAGCGACTGTTCACGCTATCCAAAAATACTAGGACTAGAGGGCATGAGTTGAAGCTACAGTGTGGTAAATTTAAAACGAATCGGAGAAAATTTTTCTTCATGCAACGTGTAATTAGACTCTGGAATTCATTGCCGGAGAACGTGGTACAGGCGGTTAGCTTGACGGAGTTTAAAAAGGGGTTAGATAGATTCCTAAAGGACAAGTCCATAGACCGCTATTAAATGGACTGGAAAAATTCCTCATTTTTTAGGTACAACTTGTCTGGAATGTTTTTACGTTTGGGGAGCGTGCCAGGTGCCCTTGACCTGGATTGGCCACTGTCGGTGACAGGATGCTGGGCTAGATGGACCTTTGGTCTTTCCCAGTATGGCACTACTTATGTACTTATGTACTTATGTAACTCCAATATTAAACTAAATTAAATTAAGGTAAGGCCCTAGGGCCTCTTACCTTAATCCCTGGACGTCCAACCTGGGGTCCATGAACTTCTTCGGCGCCACCGACTCCTCCGTTGCAGCAGGCCGCGAAAGCCTGCCGGGGAACCTAAAAAATCAAGGCCCTGGCTTCACTTTGCAGCCTACCGGAGCTCCTGGGCCTGATCCAGCGCACATGGGCTGACCAGAGCCAGCCGCTTTTCTTCCTGCCCTTCTCCTCCAGTTTCAAGGCAGGGCGCCACTCGCGCCTGCCGCCCCTGGGCTTGCTCCGGTCCCAAAACAGGTCCCAAAAATGCTGCAGCATGCCCGAGCCAGCTGGAAAACACTGGCCACCAATGAAAAGCCAGTCAAATGGGCCAAAAAACGGCCCAAAGACCATCGGACTTGAAAGGGGTCCCAAAAAAAAGATGGGGCACAGCAAAAAGAGCCCCAAAGATCCAATGGACCCCGGAGCAGCCCCAGAATGGCCAAGAGACCTCCAGGACCACCCCGGAGCCCAGGTAAGCCCAGGAAGGGGCCACATCTAACTTTAATTTTTTTTAAACCCTTTACGTATGTCATACTAAATAGTTTCTGATCTTCAAACAAAATATTAGAAAGGAAGAGAATTTGATATACCACCTTTCTGTGGTTTACAGGTACTCTTTCTTTCCCTAGTAGGCTCATAGTCTAAGGTGGGATTTTTTTTGGACCTGGGCAATAGAGGGATAAGTGACTTGCAAAGAAGGCCTAATATGGATCCATATATTTTATAGTATCAGCACCTTCTCCTCATCAGCTACCAGAGGGAACTGAAAGATTGCAGCAGACTCATTTGGCACTGGGATTGCCTGCCTACAACTGCAACAAAGTTTTTTTTGTTTGTTTGTTTTTAAGAGACTACACAGTAAAGCTTTATAGTTTCTGTTTTTCTTGAAACTAAGGACTTTCCTAGCTTGCTACTTACTCCTCTTATTGCATCAGGAATTTCTTCCTTTCTTTAGTATTAAGTATTGTCTTGTATATACTGCTAGAATTTTTATACTAAGCTTGCGAAATTTAAAATAAAGATAGACCAGTTGAAGAAAATATGTATTTTAAATGGATGTAGTTTTAAGGAATTGTGTGTATATCCATCCTGCCTGGACTCTTTTGTCTGTTCCTTATTTTTACTCACTTCAAGAGACACACTCTCCTTGTTCTCAATGTTGTCCAGTTGAAGTGAGACTTGACACAAGTCTAGTGAACAAAAAGAAGGTATCACCTACTGATATGAGATGGTGCCATAGCTAATTCAACAGATGTTATTTCAGGAGTAAAGCCCAACCACTTTTACTAAGCTGCGTAAGCGTCTATGCGTGCCCAAGATGCGCCAAAATGGAGTTACCGCTCGGCTACCGCGTGGCTCTTGCAGTAATTTCATTTTTGGCGTGCGTCTGATACGCACATCCGAAAAATAATTTTTATTTTCGGACGCATGTATTGGACATGCGGCAAGTGGCATTTGACGCGTATAGGTCATTACCAAAGTTTCAGCGTGCTTGTCTGACATTGCTGCCTGGATGTCTCAACGCCACCTGAAATTAAATATGACCAAAACCGAGCTTCTCATTTTCCCCCCCAAAACCCACCTCCCCGCTCCCCCCATTTTCTATTTCTGTTGATGGCTCTCTCATTCTCCCTGTCTCCTCAGCTCGAAACCTTGGGGTCATCTTTGACTCTTCTCTCTCCTTCTCTGCTCATATCCAGCAGACCGCCAAGACCTGTCGTTTCTTTCTTTACAACATCCGTAAAATCCGCCCCTTTCTTTCCGAGCACTCTACCAAAACCCTCATCCACACCCTTGTCACCTCTCGTTTAGACTACTGTAATCTGCTTCTTGCTGGCCTCCCACTTAGTCACCTCTCCCCTCTCCAGTCGGTTCAAAACTCTGCTGCCCGTCTCATCTTCCGCCAGGGTCGCTTTACTCATACTACCCCTCTCCTCAAGACCCTTCACTGGCTCCCTATCCGTTTTCGCATCCTGTTCAAACTTCTTCTACTAACCTATAAATGTATTCACTCTGCTGCTCCCCAGTATCTCTCCACACTCATCCTTCCCTACACCCCTTCCCGTGCACTCCGCTCCATGGATAAATCCTTCTTATCTGTTCCCTTCTCCACTACTGCCAACTCCAGACTTCGCGCCTTCTGTCTCGCTGCACCCTACGCCTGGAATAAACTTCCTGAGCCCCTACGTCTTGCCCCATCCTTGGCCACCTTTAAATCTAGACTGAAAGCCCACCCACATTGCTTTTGACTCGTAACCACTTGTAACCACTCGCCTCCACCTACCCTCCTCTCTTCCTTCCCGTTCACATTAATTATTTGATTTGCTTACTTTATTTATTTTTTGTCTATTAGATTGTAAGCTCTTTGAGCAGGGACTGTCTTTCTTCTATGTTGTGCAGCGCTGCGTATGCCTTGTAGCGCTATAGAAATGCTAAATAGTAGTAGTAGTAGTAGTAATTACCGCCCGGTTACCATATGAGACTTTACTGCTAGGTCAATGGCTGGCGGTAAGGTCTCAGACCCAAAATAGACACATGGCAATTTTCATTTTGCCGAATGCCCATTTTTGGCAAAAATTTTAAAAAAGGCATTTTTTACAGGTGTGCTATAAAATGATTCTGCACACGGCCAAAACACGTGTCTACAAATCGGAGAAAATTTTTCTTCACCCAACGTGTAATTAAACTCTGGAATTCGTTGCCGGAGAAAGTGGTGAAGGCGGTTAGCTTAGCAGAGTTTAAAAAGGGGTTGGACGGTTTCCTAAAGGACAAGTCCATAAACCGCTACTAAACGGACTTGGAAAAATCCAAAATTCCAGGAATAACATGTATAGAATGTTTGTACGTTTGGGAAGCTTGCCAGGTGCCCTTGGCCTGGATTGGCCGCTGTCGTGGACAGGATGCTGGGCTCGATGGACCCTTGGTCTTTTCCCAGTATGGCATTACTTATGTACTTATGTACTTATGTACTGCAGGCCATTTATCAGTTGGATAGGCAGTGCTTTAAAAGGTAGAGGACAAAAGATTTTTTTTTGCTTGACAGCTTCCCATATCTAGATATAAATATCATGAAATCAAAATTGAATGTCACTAAAACTGCTTAAAAATTATTATAGCTGCTGGCAAAAGCAGTTATAAACAATGTATTTTGTGCTTATTTTTCTACACTGTTCTATACAATACAGATGGCCAAATTTCAGAGAGGATATCCTGTTTCCTGATGGGTTCATCTTAACTGTTGTTGTTATCTGCCTTGGGAAGCCTGGCGTTATAAAGATGATAGAATATATTGAAGTTAATTAGAAATAAAATTAAACTCTACTTTCATTGGGGCACATGGAATCACAAACAGCAGGCTATAGACCCTGCATTTTTTTCTGTCTCACTGCAGTTGCTTTGGCTGCTGATTACACAGCTGTGCGTGTGAGCATGTGTGTGCTGTGGGGTATGATCTCACACAGTTATCTCTTGAAAACAAGAGGTGTGTGTGGGGGGGGGGGGGGCAGCTCTAGCAGGCACAGCCCATGCATGGATCTTCTTAAGTAAGCTAATCTCTAAGCAGTTTTTGTCTATGTGTGCTCTTTAAAACAAAGAAGAGAAGGATGGTCGGTCTATTGTTTTAAAACCTAAAACAGCTGTCATTCAATAAAAACAGCTTTAAAAGTAAGCACAAGGTATCCTTTTGAAAGAAAAAAAATATAAGAAAAAAACCCATAGTGTCTATTTTCTTTCCTGTGAGAAAACAAAGGTTAAGCTGAGAATGCGCAAATAAATTCTGCCAAGACGGTGTCGGGTTTTTTTTACATCACTTCCCATCACATGACCCCATCCAAGATGGTGGCTAGTAGTGGAAACAGGAAGTGATGTGACGCATACAGTAGCGCCCACCATCTTGGGAAAGGGGACATGGCTATGGTATCACTTCCTGCGACATCACCAAAAAGGGTGAGGCTATTCAAAAGGGAAGGGCTATGCAAATAAGGCAAGGCAAGGGGCATGGCTAAGCAAGGGGGTGTGATTTGGGCGGGGTTGAGACATCATATCCAGTGACATCATCCAAGGGGCAGGAGTGGGCACAGCTTGGGTGATGATGTCATCAAAGGGACAGGGAGTAGGTGTCCATGCTTGGGATGTCCATGCTTCTGATTGGCTGAAAACCCAGACGTGGGCGTTTCATCTGTCAAAATCAATTAATTTTGACAAATGCAGGTGAGGTACACTACTGAGGTTAAAGAAGGTCTGAAACTGACTAGTATTTGTGATAGATGTCTTCTTTTGGAAAAGAAAATGATACTCTGTAGAGAACAAATTATAAATATTAGTCTATTATTAAATGTAGTTGAGAAATACTATGGAGTAGGCTTTTTCCATTGTACTATGCCCTTATACTTTAGACTTTTAGCATATTTGTTTAGATTAACTTCAGCATTCTAAAAAGATATTTTGCTGATGCTATGAAATTCTGTGTAGATGGATCAATAACCTCATATTTGACTAAGGGTATAAATGTAAGCATTTGGGTTATCAATCTTCAGAAGGACTTGGAAGGAGAGAAACTTCTCTCCCAGTCTTCCCTCTTTGTTAACAAGAAAAATAATATGTAGATGTAATAAAAAAAAAAAAAAGAACAGTTTCACTAATCTGTTGTGGTACAACAAATTTTATTTTTCAAAATGTATGTACATTCCACAAACCTTACCATAACAGTGAAGTAGTCTCCAAAAAATTTCTACAAGAACACTGTGCCACAATCAAAGGAAATTCCAGAAGAGATGAGAAAAAAAGTTTTTGAAGAAAAAGAGGAAAAGGAGGTTACCCTTTAAAAACTACAAGATTGCAGAAAGAGGAAAATTGGCAGCAATATCTGTTAAAGTTAGGAGAAGCTGAGAAAGTGGTTGGGACAGCAAAGATACAAATAGAAGAAAAAAGATAGGCTGCAAAGAGGTGGGGAAATGTGGGATACAAATGCAACCAATAAAAATACATATAAATAAATAAATAAATATGTAAACCTAGAAATGTGTTTAATGCAGTTCTGGAAAGAGTGGGCGATTCCTCAACAGCCACATGAAAAACTGATATCAAATTAAAGGAAGCTTTTGTTTTCAATTATTGTTGCTAAAGGTTGTTAAGTTTAGGGGACAGTTACTTTTTCACAACTGTGATATGGGTGTTGGATAACTTTCTTCCTTAAATAAATGAAAAATAACTGTTATGTGTTTACTTAGGTTCTCTTTGTTTAATATTTCATTTTGAATAAAGACCAAGAAACCATTCAGTGTGTCATATATGCAATAACAGGGGAAATCAGAAGGGGGGGGGGGGATTTCTTCACAGCACTGTATACACAACATAAATGTCATCTGTCTGTTTCTTCTGACAGAAATACCACTGATTGTTTTGAAAAGTCACAAAAGCATAAAATACTTACCATTTACCTGCACTCTTACTGGGTACAATATGTAGCTATAAAAAAAGTCTCCCTGGATGTTAAACACGAATGCTCCCGCATCAGTATAGGTGGCGTCATCGATCCTGAAGTTGCACTCGCGTTTCCTTAAGTCTCCCAGGAACTTGAAACGATGTATGGTATCAGGATGCACATGATCATCTGGATCGCTACTTACCACAGGAGGGTGATATATAGGAGAGTGATCTTCCCTGCTCCAAAATGCCTTTGGGTTGTCTCCCAAGCTATTATGTATTGGGAAAGTGAACCGACAGTGGATGAGGGTACACAATCCTCTCTGTGTTTCTACTGCATTGCTAGCTAAGTGATACTCTGACTGCTCTAATTGGGCGAGGAAACCTGCAGGAACAGATAAACGTACAGCATTTCAAACCGAATTCCAGTTTTAACAAAGGGGATTAAAGCATTATAAACTCTTCTAAATACACTGCTTTCTTTCAGGTGGAGATAATCCCTTAAGGATGACCCTCAAGAGGTGTCTGTAGCCCTGATCTTTGACTGTTCTCGACCAAGCCACAAGCGTTGGCGTTTTCTTTCAGGTTCGGGTAAAACACTGATTCTAAGGACCCCGCAGATCTTACGGATCTTTTCCTTACCACCTTAATGCCAGTGTTTTGCCATTACTAGTCTTTGAGATCTGTGTTTTACCCGGACCCTTTTCTTTCCATAAACACAAAAGAGTGAAAACCAGCTCTGCAGCAGGAGTGGAGTAGCCTAGTGGTTAGTGTGGTGGACTTTGATCCTTGGGAGCTGGGTTCAATTCCTACTACAGCTAGCTCCTTGTGACTCTGGGCAAGTCACTTAACCTTCCATTGCCCCAGGTACAAATAAGTACCTGTATATAATATGTAAGCCACTTTGAATGTAGTTCCAAAAACCACAGAAAGGCAGTATATTAAGTCCCATTCCCTTTCCCCCCCCCCCCTCCTTTTTTCTTTGTACTATTATCAGCTCCACTGAGTATCTTTCACTTACTACTGCCACAGTGTGTCAGTCTCACACCTACCTTTCCATATCACCATCAGTAGAAACAGGGCTGCCCTCGGCATGTTCGGCAAGAAACTGACCTTCCGTGCAGTGAATCTGTTAAAAGGAGAATCTGAGGGCGGATGTATCTCAGCTCCAAGGACATCGAGAGTGACTGTTTATCAGTCAGTTAACTCAAGGAGGTGTCATTAAACCTCCTTGGGCCAGTTACCTCTCCTAAACCCAGATCCCGTGGACAGGGCCACCAGTAAACGAAGGAAGCAGAGTCAAAACCGCCCCGGTCCAAACTCTAAAAAAAGAAGATTCAGCTGTGGGGCTGACCAGCACCAGAGCTGCTGGGCCCCGCCCTTGGCTTTGGTTCCCTTGGTAACAGGAAGCTTGTGAGGAAGGAGGAGGCAGGCCATGGGTTTCTGTAGGGTCTGTGAGAGTGGGCAGAGTCAATATCAGTGAAATAAGGAGGGGACTGGGGAAGGGCGCCAACTTTTCAAAATAATTGCAGGTGCTAAACCCCATTGGAAATTACCCCTCCCTGGACCCAATAAAGGAGTTTGCTCAGTATCCTTCATATGAAAAACTGCTTGGATCTCAGAAAGCAAATCTC
The DNA here is from genome assembly GCF_901765095.1 of Microcaecilia unicolor. NCBI lineage: Eukaryota > Metazoa > Chordata > Amphibia > Gymnophiona > Siphonopidae > Microcaecilia > Microcaecilia unicolor. The sequence continues at coordinate 79,650,835 of NC_044038.1, read as the reverse complement.
AAATCAGACTGTTGAAAAACAAAATGCATTTTTACTATCCCCAATGTTTTCTAATAATCATAAACATTTTTGAAGTGACAAGTGTTATCTTATGTTTTATTGGTATTTTATCATTATTCATTGTGTTTTTATAGACATTTGTCTTATCTGAAGCACAGCAATGTACATTTTTACTCTCTGTGTTGTAGACTGACCCCTGATGCAGGCAAAGTTACGCTGAAACACGGCCATGTCAGGTCTTTAATAAAGCACGTGTTCCACTATTGAAAGCCCTTTGTGCTGGTTTTTTTTTCACTACTTCTAAAAACCTTCACCACATCTGATCCCCTTGATGAAAATCTCAACACAATTGAAACAACTTCTTTTCTATCTTTCTCCATAACAGCTCTGATTATGATATCTTGCTCTTTTATAGGCTTTCTTCAAAACTGTCCCAGGTAACCCCCAGCAAGATATTATTGTAACCCTTTAAAGGGTTAAATAAAAGTTTTGTACCTTGGTGGTGCAGGAACAAGTTTACCTTGTGAGCTGGGAGCTGCGCTGGGCATTTTCAGACTTGGTTTGATTGGTAACTGAGGTTACCTGTGTCCTGCTCTTAATATCCTATATAATAATTTGCACCACCAACGTTCTACGTCTGGATGCCTGGGTTCGTAACATCCATAACCACTCATTGCCCCACCCTCGCATCAAAACGTAACGACATCAGAGGGCATAATAGTGAGAGGGAAGGGAAGCCAGCGCCAGCCAGCCAGAGAACGTTCAGGTACAAATCGAGGGGAGGAGAGAATCGCCCTCTCCCTCCCCACCTCTCCTCCAAGTTCCAGGCCCCCCTCCTCCAAGTTCCAGGCCCCCCTCCCTCTCTCTCCTCTGAGTGCTAGCCCGACCTGCGCTGGCCGCCCTCTTCTCCCAGTCCTTTGCCTGCTCCTCGCCTTCCTGTGTGCCACCCAGAATTTAAAAGTTCTTACCTTGGGGTCCGGCAGCAGCAGTGAAAGGCGAGCAGGCACGGCGCTTCAGCCTGCCTTCCCTTCTCTCTCAGCTCTGGTCCCGCCCTCATTTCCTGTTTCCGCAAGGGCGGGACCAGGGGTCAGTGTAACTCTCTTTGGTATGAAGTGCTCATGTGCAGGAATTCAGCCTAGTTAAATATCTCCATGGCAACCCAAGACAAGTCCAGCCAACCCCCCCTGCTCTGCTCTCCCAGCAGGTAATCAAATTACAACTGGTTACAAAAGGCTAGAGGCTTTCACTGCAGCTGCAGCCTGCTGCTATTTAAACCCCCCAGAGCAGCAGGACTCGCCAGAGAACTACTACTACTACTATTTAGCATTTCTATAGAAACAGCTGATCCATCCTGCTGTGGCTGCCTAAGCCTCTGATACCGGGCGCCTATGGAGGGGGGCCTGGAACTCAGAGGAGACAGAGGGGGGCCTGGAACTCGGAGGAGAGGGAGGGAGGGAGGCCTGGAACTCAGAGGAGAGGGGGGCCTGGAACAGAGGAGAGGGAGGGGGCCTGGAACTTGGATGAGAGGGGGGAGGGAGGGGGCCAAGCAGGAACTCGGAGGATAACCTTGCTAGCGCCCGTTTCATTTGTGTGAGAAACGGACCTTTTTTACTAGTCTCTTAATATCTTCCTGATAAACTATTGACTCCTTTATTCTATTTCACCCCCTTTTTATTCTATCCTATTAACACCCCCCCCAAAAAAAAAAAAAAACCCTGTCCTTTCACTTGCAGAGGGTCTGACCTCTATAAGTTCCTTATCTGTCTCTATCCTATTGCCTATATTGCACTGTGATTTTATATTTTTATGCTGGTATTGTCTTAAAGGGATTTTAGAGAATTGTGTTTTGAATATCTGTGCTAGTGATTTCATCTTTTTATGCTGGAATTGTCTTAAAGGTGTTTTCATTGGAACTGTGTTTTAACCTGTGTCAAGTATTTTAAACCTGTGACTTAATCTGGTGACATTGAATCTGGTGTCTGTTTTCATTAGAATTGTGTGTTGAATCTACACTGCCAGAGACTTAATTCAATCAATTTGGTTACATAGCATCTGGTGACTCATAACTCTGGAGGAGGGGCAATTTTGTTTTGAGCTGGGTAGTAGAACCTAAGTTTACCTTGTGAGCTGGGAGCTGCGCTGGGCATTTTCAGACTTGGTTTGATTGGTAACCAGTGGCGTACCAAGGGGGGGCGGTGGGGGCGGTCCGCCCTGGGTGCACGCCGCTGGGGGGGGTGCCATGCGCTGGTCAGCGTCGTTCATTTCCATGCTCCCTCTGCCCCGGAACAGGTTACTTCCTGTTCCGGGGCAGAGGGAGCATGGAAACAAACGACGCTGACCGGCTCGCGGCACCCCCCCCCAGCGGCGTGCACCCGGGGGTGAGGGGGTTCTTTCGCTGGGGTGGGTCGCGCTGCACGGGGGGGGGGGGGGGGGGCGGGGCGCATCGGCGATCCGCCCCGGGTGTCAGCACCCCTAGGAACGCCACTGTTGGTAACTGAGGTTACCTGTGGCCTAGTCCCACCCACCCCTAGGTAAACTCCCTTTATATAGGGCAATCAAGGGACAAGTATCTTCATTACACTTAATTGGTCAATCCTAATTCTTGTTATTCCCTCTCATAGTTCACCTTTTCACACTTGTGAATCACATCATTATGACCTTCATTCAGTGCAATATATGTTCTGCTTTAATCCTAAGGCAAACTATCTGGAGTCTTAGAGCTTGTCCTATCTGTCTCCAAATATCAGCCTTGAAAGAAGAGATCAACAAACTCAAGAAGGAATTAACTACAATTAAAGAAGCGTCCAGGATTACTCATTTCCCAGCTAATTTACAAGCACCACTGTCTCAGAGAATGAAACATCAGAGGAATAGATGAGTCACAGTAGGCTCTGGTAGACTAAGGGGGAGATGCACTAAAAAATAGTTAAAGCCCTTCCCTTACCGATTCCCTTAGCGAATCGGTAAGGAATGGGCATGCATCAAGGAAAAGGAATACAAATGAGCTGCTCATTGTAGCTCACTTGCATTCTCTATTCCATCGGTAAACAGTCGGCCAGTCGACCAGTCGAGCAAGCGCAGAGCAGCCAAGCATTATGCTGGCTGCTCTGCGCATGCCAAGGACGTCCTTTATGGACGTCCTTCACTAAAAAAAAAAGTAGCACGTCCGATCCCACTGCACAAGGGCTTAGCTGCCCCCCAGCACCATCTCTGGTTTCCTGCAGTGCATCTCTGTGTCTACTCCTTGCTCTGCTCCCTCCCTGTCTGTGACAGTCTCTTTCTCTCACTTGATCCCTCCCTTCCTCCTGCCCCCGGTGTCCTGGCTCGCTCCCTCCCTCCCTCCCTCCATGTGTGATCCAGTCGGCTGCCCAGAACTTTCAGCCTGTCAGCAGCTGCTGTAACGGGAGAGATCGCTCTAGTCCGGGATCCAAGAAGAAGGCACAGCTCCCTCCGCCAGGTCTCTCTCAGCCAATCACAGCGCGTTTAGCTGTCACTGGTGTCAGCTAAACGTGCTGTGATTGGCTGAGAGAGACCTGGAGGAGGGGCATAATCGAGCACCCTTGAAAAAAAGCCGGTCCTGACGTCCTTCTAAAGTGCTTAACAAGGACGTCCCTGACGAGCACCCCCGGAGGTCCATAGCAGAAAACCCTCCAACACTGATCCAGCAGTAGTGCAGAGCGACCACAAACCCCCCCCCCCTGTTTTATGACTGTGATGAAGCGCCCCCTCCCCCTTCTGTGTGTGTGTGTACATGAGATGAGTGCTGTGTTAGGGCTCTCCTGCTGCTGTCCCCCTCCTGAGCTATAAAGGACGTCCAAAAAGAATGTCTTTGGAGTGGGGTTTTTTTTAACAGGTGAAGGACGTCCCTGACGACACTTCTTTTTCTTCCGATTCTTTCCTTTGCCCCAACGAGAGGTAGACCTCCCGTTAGGTTTTCCACGGTAAGGGGATCGGAAAACAGTAGTGCAACTCATTATAATAGCCTTGCAATAGCCTTTGGATCATCTGCATTCCGTTTTCGTTAGCTGCTACCGTGATCAGAAAATGGCTTGGAGAAGCCTTTAGTGCATGCCACGGTTTACTACTTGCTCATTAATGGCTTGTTAAGTTTAGTGCATCTGGCCCTAAGATCTGTGACACAGAAACACTCGCCCTTCCATGCTTTGCCTCTGTCAAATTCTTTTGCAGCGTTGCATCATTATGATAGCGAAAATAGAAGTACTGTGGTACAACCAGAGGCAATGAAAATAGCACAACCCCAGAATCATCCCCCAACTAATGAAAGAATTGTGAAAAGCAGAAAATTATTACTGCTCGGAGACTCCATTATCAGAGGCATTAACTTAGGAGCACAGTTCAGGGGTTACAATGTAGTGAAATGTCTTCCAGGATCTTCAGCTACAAGATGTACAGACCAAATACTGAAAGTGATCCGAGAACAGGGCGAGGCTACTAACGCTGATGCTGTAATTCACCTGGGGACAAATGACCTGGCCAACAATAGCAAGTTTACAGCACATAGTGCGTTCCAGAAATTTGGGGAGGGACTGAGGCCCAGATGCATCAACAGTACGTAAAAAAATCTAAAACGTTAAAGAAGTTACCGAATGTAAAAAAACGAAGAATGCACGAAGGATAGGGAATGCAAATGAGCTGTTCGTTGCAGCTCACTTGCATTCACTAACCCTTCGGTAAAAACATCCGTAATCGGCCTGTAAGGCATGCGCAGAGCAGCCAAGCATTATGCTGGCTGCTCTGCGCATGTCCCAAAACGTCAAAACAAAAACAAAACAAAAAAAACCCAAAACACGTGTGTTTCGAGATGGAGCAAAGGCGCTTGTCAGGAGCGTCCTTTATGAGCGTCCTTGCCTCCCCCCCACTGCCCGAGGTCGCCGCTGCTCCCCGCTTGCCAAAAATCCAAAGTTTAAGCTGCCCCGGCTCGCCCCTCCCTTCCTCTCTTCTCAGTTCCGCCTCCCGCTATTCTCCGCCCCGTGCCCTGCCCTTGTCGCCCTCCCTAAAGTTGTGGCTGCCGTTCCCCCCTCCACCGGTGCCCCTTCCTTGTTACCGGGCCGTGCAGCGTCTCTCACCTCTGTGTGAGGGCGCTGCACGGGGAAGAACAGCTGATCGTCTCCTCTGCAGTCTCCGACGTCCCGCCGGGCCCAGGAGGGAGGAGGGACATCGGAGACTGCAGCGGCGACCTCAGGCAGTGGGGGGAAGGCAAGGACGCTCATAAAGGACGCTCCTGACGAGCGCCTTTGCCCCATCCCGATCCTTCCCCCCCTTTTTTTTTTAAATACAGGGGGAGCGGGGAGCAGCAGGGACCTTGGGCGTCAATAAAGGACGCTCCTGACGCCCGTTTTTTCCCCCTCCCTCCCGATTTTTTTTTTCATTACATTTTGGCAGCTGGGCAGCTCTAACGAGAGGTACAGACCTCTGTTAGATTTCCTGCATTTTTCCTGCGTTAAGGCAATCGGACAATGTTAGTGCATCTTGTTACAATGGGGTTTGTACACGAATTGCTCATCTGCATTCCGTTTTCGTTAGCTGCTACCTACGTCAGAAAAAGGCCTTTAATGCATGTCATGGTTTAAAACTTGTTCGTTAAAGGGTTGTAAAAGGTTTGTTAAAGTTTAGTGCATCTGGGCCTGAAATCTTTGGCTCGGACTGTGGCTTTTTCTGAAGTAATTCCTACTTTGGGGAGGGAAGAGGAAAGACTACGCAAAACAGAGGAATTCAATAAGTGGCTTAAGTCTTGGTGTAAAGAAGAAGGTTTTAGATACATAGGAGAATGGGGTAATACGTGGAAAAATAACAGGCTGTACTGTAATGATGAGCTACATCTTTATGTGATGGGAAAAAGGATCCTTGGGGAGAAATTCAGACAGTATGTTTCTAGACATTTAAACTAGAGGGTAGGGGTGACAAAAGGGAAACAGGGGATTTCGGAAAGTCACCCCCAGAATAAACATGAAGGCAGAGGGAAAGTTCATGTAAATATAAAAAACCACCCAAACTCACTAAGCACATGGAAAGCTATGTGCACAAATGCTCGTAGTCTAAGTAAAAAGGTTCAAGACTTGCAAGCCCTGATGTTTGAAGAAAACGTGGATATTGTTGCTATTACGGAGAAGTGGTTCAACGATTCTCATGAATGGGATGTGACTGTACCGGGCTATAATCTTTCTAGGAAGGATAGAGAGGGCCGAAGAGGTGGAGGAGTGGCTCTGTATGTGAGAGAGAATATCAGAGCGGCTGAAATGCGGGGAACCTGGGGAAAAGAAGAAGCTTTATGGATCGTCCTAGAAAGAGAAGACGGAGCCTGTATCCACACAGGAGTTATCTACAGACCTCCTGTGCAAACGGAGAAGTTAGACAAGGATCTGATAGAAGATATTCAAAAGATTGGTATGAAAGGGGAGGTGCTACTGTTGGGAGATTTCAATTTGTCTGACGTGCATTGGAACGTCCCATCTGCGGAATCGGAAAGAAGTAGGGAGATTGTGCCTGTCAAAGTGCCTTGCTCAGACAAATGGTGACGGAACCCACGAGGGAAAGGTCAATGCTGGACCTAGTGCTCACTAATGGAGGTAGTGTTTCCGATATCTGGGTGGGTGCCCACCTATGTAATAGTGATCATCAACTGTATGGTTTGATATAAGGGCAAAGGCGGAGTGCGGACACACAAAACTCAAAGTACTGGATTTTAGACATACTAATTTTGATAAAATGGGGGAATACCTGAAGAAGGAGCTGTTGGCTTGGGAAGGTGTAGGAGAAGTGGAAAAACAGTGGTCCAAGCTAAAGGCTGCTATAAATATGGCGATTGATCTTTTTGTGAGGAAAGTAAACAAAAACAAGAGAAGCAGGAAGCCTATATGGTTCTCCAAACAAAGTAGCTGAAAAAATAAGATCAAAAGAGGCTTTGTTCAAGAAATACAAAAGAACGCAATGAGAGGATCACGGAAAAGAATATCGGATTAAACTGAAAGACGCGAAGAGGGAAATATGGCCAGCGAAAGCGCGAGCGGAAGAAAAAATGGCTAAAGATGTAAAGAGAGGTAACAAGACTTTTTTCAGATATATTGAAGAAAGGAGAAGAGATAGGAATGGAATTGCGAGACTCAAAATTAATGAGAATAGCTATGTGGAGAGTGATGAAGATAAAGCGAACGTACTAAACAATTATTTCTTTTCGGTGTTCACGGAGGAAAATCCTGGAGAAGGACCATGGTTGGCTGCCGAGGGAACTGTTACGTCCCTCACCTGAATCGCGGTCCACACGGCCAATTCGCCGCTGAGCCTCATCCCGGCAGCGATAGCCGGCCATGCGGGCTGTCGGCGGCAGTCTTGTGGGGTCCAGTTCCGATGGCCAGCTATGTCGCTTCAGCCGTGGGCACGGGTCCAGCTGATTGATTGGATGACTTCCGGTATGGGTAGCTCGCATGGCTTGGTTGCACAGGATTGGGCGCCTTTCCCGAGGCTCCACCTTTTCCCTTACAGGCACCAATCTGGAGCGTTCTCTGCAGCTGCTCGTGGTTACTGCTGATGCGGGGACTACTTAAGGCCGGCAGTTCCCTGCACACCTTGCTTCGGCTTCTATGCTTATAGAGGTTTGGTGCTCATCTCGTGTGCTCCATTGCTTTACTTGCCTACCATTACCTGACCCTTGGACTGAACCTGGTATTCGTTGCTTTGCTGCCTGCCCTGACCCTTGTACTGAACCTGGTATTTGTTGCTTTGCTGCCTGCCCTGACCCTTGGACTGAACCTGGTATTCGTTGCTTTGCTGCGTGCCCTGACCCTTGGACTGAACCTGGTATTTGTTGCTTGCTGCCTGCCCTGATCCCTGGACTGTACTGGCTCACCCTTTGAGTTTTCGCCTGCCTTGCTTCTAGCCTGGTCTGGGCGGTCCAACCCCGTCCGGTTCCCGAAGTCCTGGTGGCCACCTGCACCTGGGGGCTCAACTCCTGGGGAACGGTGGGCGCTTCCCAGGTGAAGCTAGGGGTTGTCCAGCTGCCTGACCGAGCGTGGCGCGACTCTACACACCATGCTCAGTCGGGGCACAAGAGCTCACTGCCCAAGTCACAACAGGACCATAACAGGAAGCCGAAGCCATGAGCTCGCCGGGCAAGTCCGAGCTTCCTGACTTGGCCCAGGTCTTACAGCAGCAGCAGGCTCAACTGAGTCACCTATCTAGCGTCCTTCAGGATGTCTGCAACCAGTTGCCAGCGATCCGGCAACAACTTGCTACCTCTCCTCCAGGCCCACAGGCGGAGGCTCCAGCACCGCATCTGCGGCTTCCACTGCCACCCCGTTTCGACGGGACCCCTTCGGCATGTCGGGGGTTCTTGAACCAGTGCCAAATTCTTTTTGAACTTCAACCCGAGGCCTTCCTGTCAGAAAGGGTGAAGGCCACGTATATTATATCGCTGCTCACCGGCCCCGCCCTGGCCTGGGCTTCTCCTCTGTGGGAGCAGTGAGATCCGGTGCTATTGAACTTGGAGGAGTTCCTGCGGCAGTTTCATTTGGTGTTCAACGTACCTGGCCGGCCCTCATCAGCTGCTGGAGAACTGTTACGAATTCAGCAGGGGGCTGGGTCTGTCGGGGCCTACGCGGTGTGGTTCCGCACCCTCACGTCCGAGCTTCGGTGGAACCAGGAGGCCTTGACCGCCATCTTCTGGCAAGGACTAAACAGTCAATGATGAGCTGGCCGGAAGGGAGATTCCTACTACTCTAGATGCCCTCATCTCAATCTGTACACGAATCAATATCAGATTCCAGGAGCAAACCCAGGAGAGAACCGCCCAATGGGCGGATCTGAGGTCCTCGGGGCCACCCCGCCGGTCCGAGGCGCCCAGGGTCAGTGAGGAGGGTTCGGCTGGAAATGAGGAGGAACCCATGGTAATGGGGCGACATCGACTTTCCAGAGAGGAAAGGGCCCATCGCCGTAGGAATCACCTATGTCTGTATTGTGGACAGCCGGGCCATTTTACTGATACCTGTCCAAACAAACCAAGAAAGTCGGGAAACGCTCCGGCCCGAGCCCCGTGAAGGGAATGGCTCTGGGCCGGCTATCATCCCTTCCCGACAATCTGCTATTGGTCCCCATACTTCTTCAAGGAAAGGGATTCCAGGCTCAGATGATGGCATTGCTGGACTCCGGGGCGGGGGGGAAATTTCATTGATGCTGACTTCCTGTCCCGGTTGGGGGGCTCTACGGTGCCTTGTCAACCGGTCCTCCGGGTCACTTCCATCCAGGGAGACAGGCTTCCCCGGTCTATCACCCGGATCACTTCGCCCCTGTGTATGCGAGTAGGGGCGTTACACCAAGAAGACATCCAGCTCCTGGTGCTCACCCGAGCCATTCACCCAGTGATCCCTGGCTACGTCTCCACGCCCCGATTATTGATTGGTCCACCGGGGAGATCGGGCAATGGGGTTCCCGTTGCTTCCAGCACTGTCTCCGGCAGGTCAAGCCGCCCATTCCCGTCTGCTCCGCCCAGCTTCAGACTCCGCAGGGGAGAGCACTCGGGCTGCCTGAAGAATACCAAGACTTCTGGGACGTATTCAGCACACAGGCGGCGGATACGCTTCCTCCCCTTCGGACTTTCAACTGTGCAATTGACCTACTTCCAGGAGCCAATCCGCCTTTACACCTTGTCCCGGGAGGAATCTCGGGACAAGCGAACCTACATCCATGAGAACCTACTTAAAGGGTTTATTCGGCCCTACACCTCACTAGCAGGGGCCGGTTTCTTCTTTGTGTCCAAGAAGGACGGGTCTCTTCACCCCTGCATTGACTACCGGGGCCTAAACAAGATCACCATTAAGAACTGGTACCCGCTCCCACTCATCCCAGAGTTGTTTGACCGGTTACAAGGGGCCAAGATTTTCACCAAGTTGGACTTGCGAGGAGCCTATAACCTGGTGTGGATTAGAGAGGGTGACGAGTGGAAGATGGCATTTAATACCCACAAGGGGCATTTTGAATACCTGGTGATGCCATTCGGTCTCTGCAATGCCCCTGCAGTGTTCCAGAATTTCGTGAATTACATCTTCCAGGACCTGTTATACCTTTCCGTCATAGTGTACCTGGACGACATCCTGGTTTTTTTGCCCTCTCTGTCGCAACACATCACCCACGTCCGCACTGTGCTACAGCGACTCCAGGAGCACCATCTGTACGCCAAGTTAGAGAAGTGTCTTTCCACCAGAGGCTTCCTTTCCTGGGATACATTGTCTCATCCACTGGACTGCAGATGGACCCAGATAAGCTGAAGGCGATTCGCAACTGGTCGGTACCCCAGGGTCTGGGGGCTTTACAGAGATTCCTGGGGTTTGCCAATTACTACAGGCAATTTATCCAAGACTACTCTCTGATCATGGCTCCCCTGATGGCCCTCACTAGGAAAGGGGCTGAAATGAAAAACTGGACCCCAGAGGCCTTCGCCGCTTTCTCCACCTTGAAGGATACTTTTCTCATGGCCCCGGTACTCCGCAGCCCGGACCCGACCAAGCCTTTCCTGGTGGAGGTGGACGCCTCCTCTCTGGGAGCAGGGGCAGTACTCTCTCAGACTCTTACGTCCGGTAAGAAGCATCCCTGCTTCTTTTTCTCTCACAAGTTCACCCTGGCGGAGCGGAACTACATGGTGGGGGACCGGGAACTCTTGGCTCTCAAGCTGGCTTTCCAGGAGTGGCGCTAGTTATTGGAGGGAGCAGCGCATCCAGTCACAGTGATAACAGATCACAAGAACCTCCTCTATCTACAAAACGCCACCAGACTGAACCCTTGCCAGGCCCGGTGGTCTCTGTTTTTTGCCAGGTTTGACTTCCGTCTGATCTTCAGGCCGGCAGAGAAGAATATCCAGGCGGATGCTTTGTCCCGAAGCTTTGAGGCTCCCAAGGATCAGGAGGAACCCTATCCGCTGTTGAATCTGGCCTGTATTCCCTGCATTCCCAGGGCCAGTGCATCCTGTAAGAGGGCCGTTCCTGTCCATCTCCGAAGGAAGGTGCTGCATTGGGGACATGCTTCTGAGTTTGCTGGCCACTTTGGGTTCCATAAGACCCTACACCTGATCTCTCAGTCCCATTGGTGGCCCCGGATGGCGCAGGATGTCCTTCAGTATGTCTCCACTTGTCCGATGTGTGCCTGCAGCAAGACTTCACACCACAAGCCTGGGGATTGATGCAGCCCATGCCCGTACCTCAGCAACCCTGGCAGGACCTGTCCATGGACTTCATCACAGACCTGCCTCCTTCTCAGGGCAACACGGTCATATGGGTGGTAATTGACCGGTTCTCCAGAATGGCCCATTTTGTTCCTATGAGGTCTTTGCCCACTGCGGCCACCCTTGCAGCCAACTTCATCACACACATCTTCCGGCTTCATGGACTGCCCCAGAGGATCATCAGCGACCGGGGATCGCAGTTTACCTCTCGCTTTTGGAGAGCTTTGTGCTCTGCCTTTGGGGTAACCACGCTGTTCTCGTCAGCATACCATCCACAGACCAATGGCATGGTGGAGCGGGTAAACCAGACCTTGAAGGCCTTTCTACTGGCATATACCAACCAACGTCAGGATGACTGGACTACTTTATTACCATGGGCTGAGTTCGCATACAATAACAGTCAGCTCCCACGTTCCTGCTAGGGGAGAAGGTGTGGTTGAGTACACGGTACTTGAGACTCCGGCTCCCGTCCCTGAAATTCGTGCCACGTTTCACTGGACCCTTCACAGTGTGCTCCAGGATAGGGGTGGTGACTTACTGACTACATCTACCCAATCAGCTCCGAGTGCATAACGCTTTTCATGTGACTCTCCTTAAGCCTTTCCGTAAGTCCAAGTGGCACCCAGAACCCAGGAGAGTGGCCGTACCCGAGAGCGATCCCGATCAGGAGTATGAGGTGGATCGAATCCTGGACTCCAAACTGCGTGGAGGGAGGCTGTTCTATCTCCTCGCTTGGAAGCATTTTGGCCCGGAGGACAACTCTTGGGAGCCAGCGGCGAACATGCATGCCCCAGACCTGATCCGTGAGTTCCATTCCCTTCATCCTACAAAACCCGGGCTGGGGCGAAGGAGGGAGCTTCCGGGGGGGATACTGTTATGTCCCTCACCTGAATCGCGGTCCGCATGGCCAATTCGCCACCGAGCCTCGTCCCGGCGGTGATAGCCAGCCATGAGGGCTGTCGGAGGCAGTCTTGTGGGGTCCGGTTCCGATGGCCGGCTATGTCGCTCCGGCCGTGGGCACGGGTCCAGGCGATTGATTGGACGGCCATCGTGCAGTAGCCGGCCAGGCCGGCCATATGGTCTGGCGGCATTCCGGAAGCCATGCGGGTAGTTCGCACGGCTTGGTTGCACGGGATTGGGTGCCTTTCCCGAGGTTCCACCTTTTCCCTTACAGGCACCAATCTGGAGCGTTCTCTGCAACTGCTCGTGGTTACTGCTGATGCGGGGACTACTTAAGGCTGGCAGTTCCCTGCACACCTTGCTTCGGCTTCTATGCTTAAAGAGATTTGGTGCTCATCTTGTGTGCTCCATTGCTTTACTTGCCTATCGTTACGTGACCCTTGGACTGAACCTGGTATTCGTTACTTCGTTGCCTGCCCTGACCCTTGTACTGAACCTGGTATTTGTTGCTTTGCTGCCTGCCCTGACCCTTGGACTGAACCTGGTATTCGTTGCTTTGCTGCCTGCCCTGACCCTTGGACTGAACCTGGTATTTGTTGCTTTGCTACCTGCCCTGACCCTTGGACTGAACCTGGTACTTGCTGATTGCTGCCTGCCCTGATCCCTGGACTGTACCGGCTCAGCCTTTGAGTTTTCGCCTGCCTTGCTTCTAGCCTGGTCTGGGCGGCCCAACCCCGTCTGGTTCCCGAAGTCCTGGTGGCCACCTGCACCTGGGGGCTCAATCCCTGGGGAATGGTGGTCGCTTCCCAGGTGAAGCTAGGGGTTGTCCGGCTGCCTGACCGAGTGCGGCGTGACTGTACACACCTTGCAAAGTCTTCTTCTTAACTTGAACATCCAAAAAACTGATCTTTTGAGTATCATGATGACTCGTAAATTTGATAGTGGGATGACACTGATTTAAAAACTGCAAAAATTGTTCTAGAGTTTGCAAGTCAGCCTCCCAAACAAAAAATATGTCATCTATAAATCTGTACCATAATTTGATATAGTTCCAATAGGGACAGGTGTAAACAAACTTCTCCTCAAAAAGAGACATAAAAAGATTGGCTACCGAGGGCGCTAGGGTAGCACCCATAGCTACCCCCGAAACCTGTTGAAAAATTTTTTTGTCAAATTGAAAGTAATTATTCTTCAAAGCCAACGAGGCTAATTTCAAAATAAATGAAATAAGCGCCTCTCCATATTTATCAAGCAATGTTATTTCAATCACTTCAAGAGCCTCATCTTGAGGAATAGATGTATAGAGTGCAACAACATCTATAGTTACCAGCAAACAATTGTCCGATGGAGAGTCCCATGTGCTTAAAATGGACATAAAGTGAGTTGAATCTCTAATATAAGACCTCCCCAGAGGAACCTCTAATATAAGACCTCCTCTTTTTGAGGAGAAGTTTGTTTACACCTGTCCCTATTGGAACTATATCAAATTATGGTACAGATTTATAGATGACATATTTTTTGTTTGGGAGGCTGACTTGCAAACTCTAGAACAATTTTTGCAGTTTTTAAATCAGTGTCATCCCACTATCAAATTTACGAGTCATCATGATACTCAAAAGATCAGTTTTTTGGATGTTCAAGTTAAGAAGAAGATCTCTTCTTTTGAGACCACAGTATATCGAAAAGAGACGGATGTCAACAGTTTTTTGCAGTATGAAAGCTGTCATCCCAGAAGTTTGAAAAATAGTTTACCATTTTCTCAGATGCTGCGATATCGTCGGTTATGCTCTGAGATAGCAGACTTTCGTGAACAAGCAAGAACTTTAAGCAAACGTTTATATGATAGGGGTTACCCTAAGAAGATTGTTAAACATGCATACCGTAGGGCCAAATATAACCATCGTGAGTTATTACTACAACCTAAAGAAAAGACTGAGACATCTTGTGAAGGAGATGGAGTGACTACTTGTGTCCTGCGGTATAGCAATGATGTTTACAGGATAACTAAAATACTTAGGGACCATTGGAGTATAATACAGACTTTACCAACTTTTACAAATCAGAAGATTCGCTTTGCATACAGCAGGTCACAGAACCTGAAAGAACTTTTATGCCCCTCTTTATTACGGACACACAAATCTCTAATCCCCTCCTTTGAAGGACATAAAAGTTGTGGGGGATGCTGTATGTGTAATGTCATGTTGGAAATCAAAGAGTTTACACATCCGGTCACCTCACACAGGTTTGTTTTGAAGGTGAATACTAACTGTAAATCAGACTATGTAGTGTATTGTCTGATCTGCCCCTGTCATAAGCTCTATGTAGGGCAGACCTCGCGTACACTGTATGTTCGTCTGATAGAACATCGTAGTGTGCTCAATACCAACAAAGTTGCTACTCCATTTGCTTATCATTGTGAAAGAATGCAACATTCTTTTTCAGAATTACAGTGTTTTGTTTTGCAACAGATAGAGGTTTCCCCAGCAAGGATTAGAGCCAACAGAAAGCGGATTCTGTTCCAGTGCGAGCAGAAATGGATATATCGTTTGAATTCATTGGCTCCAGCGGGTCTTAATGGAAAAATCGAATGGGGACATTTCTTTTAGTTATAAAGATCTGGTCCCTTTAAATGAAAGAAGACTACAAGTCTTTTTGGTTGTGGGAGTGTCTGTCTACGAGCTGATTGGCCAAGTCTTAGCCTGGCGTCTGACGTAATTATATATTTAAGCCATAGCGGCCATTTTTTCTTTTACTGGCTCGTTGAAGTTGAGGTTTCTTGGAGCTAAGGTATTTTTAATAAATAAAAAAAGAAAAATGTTTGCTAGTTAGGAGGAGTGTTAAATTGTAAAGTTTGGAGTTTTCACTACATTTCTTTCTTTATAGATCGACGCAGACCACGTGACCCTGAGGCAGATAACGAAACGCTGGCCACTGTTGGTCGTGGTCAAAATTCAGCGTCTTGATTTAAGCTAAGTGTTTTGTAGAATGAAAATTTACAAGTAAAGGACTAGCAATAAGTAAAAGAAAAGAAAACTATTAAAGAAAAATTTATATAGGTGACTGCCTATGATGAAGCAGCCCAGCCCCTGTGAGCTTTCAAATTGTGTAGCCGGGGGCTTCGTGAGGCGTCACCTGAAACTATAAACCTAAATAAGGTCAGCTGAATCACCAGTAGATGATATGATACAGACATTCAAATATTTGAAAGGTATTAATCCACAAACAAACCTTTTCCAGAGACAGGAAGGCGGTAGAACTAGAGGACATGAATTGAGGTTGAAGGGGGTCAGACTCAGGACCAGTGCTTTTTTTTGTGCTGGTACGCAACGGTACGGCGTACCGGCACCTTTTTTTTTGCCCTGCACCGCGCCATGGTTACCGCCACATCTGCCCGCCCTGGCGCCCTCTTCTCCCCCCAAGGATCCTTTTTCTTTTATTTTAAATTTACCTGACCTCCGTCTGAGTCCGACCGCATGGGCAGCAGCGTCACTGGAAGCGCTCCCCTCCCGAGTCCCGACGTCTCTAGCAGAAGCTTCCTTATTCGTTCATTCTCAGTGTCCCGCCCTCGAGGGCGGGACACTGAGAATGAACAAATCAGGAAGCTTCTCCAGGCTGTCGACCCTCCCACCTTATCCTCTAGTATCTCTAATCTCCTCCCGTCCATCATGTCCTCCAAGTCTGTCGACAAGGCTGTCTCTACTTACAATGCCACTCTCTCCTCTGCTCTGGACACCCTTGCACCATCCATCTCCCATCCTACAAGGCGTACTAATCCCCAGCCCTGGCTGACCCCTTGCATCCGATACCTTCGCTCCTGCGCCTGATCTGCTGAACGCCTCTGGCAAATTCATGCTATCCTCCTTCCAGTCCTCCCTATTCCTTGCCAAACAGGACTATTACACCCAATTGACTAATTCTCTCGGCTCCAACCCTCGTCGTCTCTTCGCCACCCTTAACTCTCTCCTCAAAGTGCCCTCCTCTCAGTACCCTTCTCCACCACCGCCAACTCCAGACTCCGCCCTTTCTGCCTCGTCTCACCCTATGCTTGGAATAAACTCCCTGAGCCCATATGCCAAGCCCCCTCCCTACCCGTCTTCAAATCCTTGCTCAAAGCCCACCTCTTCAATGTCGCTTTCAGCACCTAACCATAAGTGGAGCTGTGGCCAAGTGGTTACATCACTGGTTTTGTAATGCAGGGGTGGCTAGTTCAAATCCTACTGTTACTCTTAAAAAAAAAGAAAAGCTACCTCTATCCAGGAAATCTAGACTGCTTCAATCTTGATTGACTGCACTTTTTGTCCTTTAGATTGTAGGCTCCTTTGAGCAGGGACTGTCCTTCTTTGTTAATTGTACAGCACTGCGCAACCCTGGTAGCGCTTTAGAAATGTTAAATAGTAGTAGTAAATAGTAGGGAGAGAGGGGAATTGCTGGATAGGGATGAATGGAAGGGGCAGGGGACAGAGGAGCAAGGATGGGAGGGCAGGGCTCAGGGAGAGAGGGGATGGATGCCTAGAGGGGGGGGGCAGGGGAGAGAAGAGAGTTGCAGGACATGGATGGAGGGGAGGGAAGGGAGAGAGAAGAAATGCTGGACATGGTGTCCTGTGGTGGTTGTTGGTGAGCCCTTAGGTTCCCGGAGGCCTGGTAAGACCTCCGAGGACCGCCGCGCACCCTGAATCTTCACCCGCGGCGACCGCCGTTCACCGAGGGTTGAGCCCTCAGCTGCAGGCGGTCAGCAGGACTGCTGGAACCGCGGGGTGACGGTCGGCTTGGCTGGTAGTCAGCAACTCAGTCTCTAGAGGGCAGCTAGCAAGGGCGGCTAGCGCAGAAAAGGACACAGTCTCTGCAAGGGGCTAGCAGGGAGGGCTAGCTGGAAGAGGAAGCGGACTCCGAAGGTGGCTAGCAAGGGCGGATAGCCTGGAGAGGACACAGACTCCGAAGGTGACTAGCAAGGACGGCTAGCTGAAGAAGACACAGTCTCTGGAGGTGGCTAGCAAGGACGGCTAGCTGAAGAAGACACAGTCTCTGAGGGTGGCTAGCGAGGACGGCTAGCTTAAAAAGACACAGTCTCTGAAGGTGGCTAGCAAGGACGGCTAGCTTAGGAAGACACAGTCTCGGAAGGTGGCTAGCAAGGACGGCTAGCTGCAGAAGACACAGTCTCTGGAGGTGGCTAGCAAGGACGGCTAGCTGAAGAAGACACAGTCTCTGGAGGTGGCTAGCAAGGACGGCTAGCTTAGGAAGACACAGTCTCGGAAGGTGGCTAGCAAGGACGGCTAGCTGAAGAAGACACAGTCTCTGGAGGTGGCTGGCAAGGACCGCTAGCTGAAGAAGACACAGTCTCTGGAGGTGGCTAGCAAGGACGGCTAGCTGAAGAAGACACAGTCTCTGGAGGTGGCTAGCAAGGACGGCTAGCTTAGGAAGACACAGTCTCGGAAGGTGGCTAGCAAGGACGGCTAGCTTAGGAAGACACAGTCTCTGATCCACTGTGTGGGCTTCTGACGAATGAAACGGAAGCACTGGACCCCTTCCGTTTCGTGGTTTAAATCCCCCGCCCGTCCTTCCCCTTCCAGCAGCTGGAGCCAATCCCCCTGGCCCAGGCAGGGAAAGGAGGCCTGGATTGGCCCGCCTGCCCGGCGGGCGGGGTCTCCTCGTTGCTGCGCCAATCCGGCGCGAGTAGGCGGTGCTGGCTCGCTGGTTCGCTCCAACGAGGACGACGACGCCGGCGCCGCCATCTTGGCTGGCGTATCTCCTTCTCCGAGGCCGGCGCTTGCTCCCGCGGATCGCCGGCCTCGGAGCGGCCCGCGGCAGCGCCGGCCCCGTCGGCGGCTCGTCCTCGCCGCCCCGGATCCCGCGGCCTCCGTTGGTCCTCGCCCCCTCCTGCGGGCCGCCAGGTAAGAGCCCGGGACGGGACACATGGATGGTGGGAAGGGAAGAGTGAGGAATGAGATGAGATGAGGGAAAAGGAATAGAGGAGAAAAACTGCACATGTATGAAGAAAATAGGCAGAAGCTGGATCCAGTGGACAGCTTTTACTTACGGATGTAGGACAAGAAATGAAGAAAAAATGCGGAAAGTAAAGAAATAAATGGAAAGGAAGCCCTGGAAACGAAGTTAAGGGAACAGATAGAGAGCAGCAGAATCAGAGACTGGGACCAATATGGAAAGAAAAACAAAGTCACCAGACAACAAAGATAGAAAAAAATCATTTTATTTTCATTTTAGTGTTTGAAATATGTCCAATTTGAGAACTTACATCTGCTGTCTTATTTTGCACTGGGTATACTGGAGATGAACAGCTTACAGAAATTATTTATAATGAAAAAAATCACGTT
Source organism: Microcaecilia unicolor (assembly GCF_901765095.1). Classification (NCBI taxonomy): domain Eukaryota; kingdom Metazoa; phylum Chordata; class Amphibia; order Gymnophiona; family Siphonopidae; genus Microcaecilia; species Microcaecilia unicolor. The sequence goes on along the minus strand of NC_044038.1, from coordinate 79,632,379 downwards.
ATTTTGTTCTCCTATACTAGTATAATGTTTTCAATGATGTCTGTTTATATGCGCCATAGCTGGTATAAGGGGTGTGGCTAATGTGGGTGTGGCTATCATAGGGGTGGAGCCATATGTGGTGACCCCACCCATAATGAGTACCGGCACCTTTTTTCTACAAAAAAAGCACTGCTCAGGACTAATGTCAGGAAGTATTTTTTCATGGAGAGGATGGTGGATATGTGGAATGCCCTCCCGAAGGAGGTGGTGGAGATGAAAACGGTAATGGAATTCAAACATGCGTGGAATAAACACAAAGGAATCCTGTTTAGAAGGAATGGTTCTGTGGAATCTTAGTGGAGATTGGGTGGCGACGCCGGTAATTGGAAACAAAATGGGAACTGGGCAGACCTCTACGGTCTACGCCCTGATCGTGACTGAATAAATAGGGATGGGCTGGAGTGTAAATTTTAAGGGGCTTCGATGTTAGCTTCAGTACAAGAATAGTACAGGGCCGACTTCTACGGTCTGTGCCCTGAGAAAGGCAAGGACAAATCAAACTCGGGTATACATATAAAGTATCACACACCATGTAAAATGATTTTATCTTGTTGGGCAGACTGGATGGACCGTACAGGTCTTTATCTGCCGTCATTTACTATGTAACAGCGCAGTTCTTCCAGCGGTGCTGGTGCGGGGGCTGAGCGGAGATTGCGGGCTGCGGCGTCAGTGACAGGCTGAGAGAGCTCTGACATGTGCAGCCGGCTTTGCTGTGAGGATGGGCATCTGGGTTGCAGCGTCCACGGCCAGTTCCAGGAGGGAGAGAGTGCTCTGGCTGCAGCAGCAACGGGGTTAGAGAGCCGCTGCTGCAGAGGGCCGGGGTTTGTTTGTTTTTCTTTCTTCAACGGGGCCAGAGCTGATCCGCAGCAGTAAGGCGGGGGATGTCCAGGGAAAGCCCTGGGAGTGCTGCATTGGCGTCTGACGTCAATAATGACGTCTGACAGCCGCGCAGGCTTCTGGGAAGGGGATCCCAGGGCCTAAAGGAACCGGCTCATTTTAAGGTGAAGAGCCAGTTCCGAAGTGGATACGAGGCCAACGTGGGACCGGAGAAAGACAGAAGAGAGCTCCGGTGGGCTCCTTGATTTTTATTTTTATTTATTTATATGGTGTCGGGTGGGACCGGAGGTTTCGTGCACTGTGCATACGCCGGTGCAGAGGAGACACAGCTGACAGCACGAGCCAGATGCCAGCTCGTGGCAGAGCCGTGCAGCGGTCACGTGCAGAGGAAAAAATTGAAAATAAATCCACACAGTAATAAAAAGGTATGGAGATATATATGTATTTGAAAAATATGTATGCTAAAATGTTAACATGTATAAATATGTATTTTTATTGTGGTTATTGGAAGTTGTATTTAGTGTAGAGGCTTGTGGGTGAGCTCAAGGCAGCTGTGACATGGTTAGGGTTCTAAATGTTCGCGTTAGTCAGTTGGGAGGTGAGTGAGTTACCGAACGGACCTATGTTAGTGGTCTCCGTTCAGGAAAGTTTTAAAAATGTGTTTAAAACAGATTAAAGTGTTGATTAATTTTTAAGTAAGAGTGAAAGAGTGTTTGGGCTTAAATAAAATAATTAAAGAAGCCTTGCGTGTTAATTTTGGCTTTGAGTGGAGAGTTTGAGAATTTTTGTGAGTCTCTTGAATTTAAATTAAATGGTATCAAAATTATTTTAAATTTAATCAAGCAAAGTACCTCATTGCTTGAGAAAATATATATTTAAACAGCTGATTAATTTGACAGCCTAGCATTGATTATTATAGGAGCTGTCCGAGAGAAAAAAAACTCTAATACCCTGTTAATATACTACTTACAGATAACAGCTGTGAGAGTTTTTTATTTTAATAAGAATTTATCTCTAAAAACAATTAAAATAAAATTACTTGCGAAAAGTAATTCAATTAATATTGAGGTATATGACAGCTATAAACCTTCAGAGGATTTTAGATTCTTTGAATTGAGATTACGAAAAAAAGATAGCATTAGAGGCAAAAAAACATAGTAAAACATTTTTTCGGTAAATTAAAAGCAGGAAGCCGGCAAAAGAAACGGCCGCTGGATGACCAAGGAGTAAAAGGGGCAATCAAGGAAGATAAAGACGTAGCGGAGAGATTGAATGAATTCTTTGCTTCGGTCTTCACCAAGGAAGATTTGGGTGGGATACCGGTGTCGGAAATGGTATTTCAAGCGGATGACACATGGAGGGGCATAATCGAACGCAAATGCCCATGTGTAAGAACGTCCATCTCCGAGAACGGGTCCGTGAAGGGGTGGGCCGAATCGTATTTTCGAAAAAGATAGACGTTTATCTTTAGTTTCGCAAAAACGGTTTGTGCCAGGCAAATGCATTGGATGTGGGCGTTTTTGAGATGTGGGCGTTTGTTTGAGCTGGGAGTTTTCGTTTTTCAGCGATAATTGAAACCGAAGCATCCCAGCTCAAAAACTACCAAATCCAAGGCTTTGGGTCGTGGGAGGGGCCAGGATTCATAGTGCACTGGTCCCCCTCACATGCCAGGACACCACCCGGGCACCCTAGGGGGCACTTTTAAAAAATAGGAAAAAACATTAAATTACCTCCCAGGTGCATAGCTCCTTTACCTTGGGTGCTGAGACCCTCAAATCCCCCCCCAAAACCCACTCCCCACAACTCAACACCATTACCATAGCACTTATGGGTGAAGGGGGCACCTACATGTGGGTACAGTGGGTTATTTTGGGGGGGTTTAGAGGGCTCCCATTTACCACCACAACTGGTATAGATAGGGGAGGATGGGCCTGGGTCCGCCTGCCTGAAGTGCACCACATTACCCACTAAAACTGCTCCAGGGACAGGACTTGTTGCTGCTGTATAACCTTGGCACAGCAGTTCACACCGTAAGACTAATCTCGCTGAAAACGTCCTTTATTTCAATAACCGTGTTTACTCACAGTTAACTGCAGATCAGAGATTGTGCCCCACTGGCAACGAGTCTCCCTGGTACTAAGATTAGCAGTAGCTCAGAGCTGGCAGAATGGTGTACAATGCCCTCTTTCAGCAACATTCAAGGTAAGAACTAAGTTCTGTAACATGGCTAACACACGAAAGGGATCTACAACGGACTTATAAAAATGGCCACTACCTCATGGACTACTGGAAACAAAACAGGGCACACTCTGACCCAGTAAGCAGAGGGAAAAGCACCATGGGAGAAGAGCCTACCAACTACCAACATCGTGAGACTGTAACACAAGCTAGTGAAATCACGGAGCCCAATACCCTACACCCACCACAATGCAATGCTGATGTGCACCCGAGAGCCACATCTGACCCAGGGAATGGCTATGAGAGGATCGAACACATTCTGCTGTCATGGAGGTGGGTACGGAATTTGAGGGTGGCATAGAGGCTGGGAAATAAGGTTTTTGCAAGTGGTTTTTTTTGGTGGGAGGGGGTTAGTGACCACTGGGGGAGTCAGGGGAGGTGATTCCCGATTCCCTCCGGTGGTCATCTAGTCATTTAGGGCACTTTTTTGAGACCTGTTCATGAGAAAAAAGGGTCCAAAAAAGGGTCCTAAATTCTCGCTAAAAACGCCTTTCTTTTTTCCATTATCGGCCGAGCGCGCCCATCTCTGCTCGGTCGATAACCACGCCCCAGTCCCGCCTTCACCACGCCTCCGACACACTCCCGTCAACTTTATTTGTTCCCACGACGGAGTGCAGTTGAAGACGACCAAAATCAGCTTTCGATTATACCGATTTGGCCGCCCACGGGAAATGGACGCCCATCTCCTGAACATGGGCGTTTTTCTCCTTTCGAAAATAAGCAGGAAAGTTATTCAAAGTCGTTAACTCGCGACAGGATTATGAAAAATTACAGAAGGACCTTACGAGACTGGGAGAGTGGGTGGCTAAATGGCAGATGACATTTAATGTGAGCAAGAGCAAGGTGATGCATGTGGGAAAAAAGAACCTGAATTATAGCTACGTCATGCAAGGTTCCACGTTAGGAGTTACGGACCAAGAAAGGGATCTGGATGTCGTCATCAATAATACACTGAAACCTTCTGCTCAGTGTGCTGGTGTGGCTAGGAAAGTAAATAGAATGTTGGGTATTGTAACCAGGTACCTCTCTTGTGCAGCCAAGGATAGAACAATCTCCTCCAGCCACAGGCTCCCGGTTCAATGAAGAAATAGATGTCCACCAGTAACTTCAATCTTAAGGACTTTTATCCCATGCAGGTTTCTAGTACACAGTTCCAACAGCAGCATAGCACATACCAGGATTCAATACAGGCTTACAGGCTTCAGTCTGGGCTCTCTATCCAGTGCACAATAAACAGTAATTCAATTCCCAAGACAAACAGTTCTTTCAGTTCATCATCACAGTTCAGTCACCAAGCAGCAGTTTCTACCTTCTATCCTCTTTACCTTCAGGAGAGTTCAATATTTTAGGGACTCCTTCTACCCAAGGGTGTTCCCCTGCATCAGCTTCACAGTGAATTCAATACTTTTGGGACTCCTCTCACCCCAGGAATTTCAGCCTGCTTCAGTACTTTAGGGACCTCCCTGCCCAAGGATTTTCAGCCTGCAAACCAGCCTGCATTACCAACTGGACATTTTCAATGCACATCATGTAATATTTGTGAGGTCACATTACAGATTAAAGAATTTGAAAATCTAATTAATGGTAGAATATTCAAGCTGCAACAATTTAGTATTATAAAACAGAACACGTTGTATAAGTCATATAATGTCCATGTGTTAAAATACACATGGAAATGACTATAAGAAAAAGAAGTGCGTTGGATTAACAGGTTAAAGATGTTTAAACCATATGGATTGAATAATCAAATAGACTGAAATGTGTTTCTGGGAAGTAAGCTTTTTGAGTAGTATGAATTGGTTTGCTAAATATTTAGAACACACAGTAGTGTTATAATGCATAGTGTTGGCTGTATGAATGATGTCAGTTTGATGCTGGCATTTAAAGATCATTAGGAAGCTATAGTGCATGTATTGGCATCTAGAGAGAGTCAGCGGCATCATTTTCATCTTATAGCCTGCTAGAAGCTGAATATTGAGAAATAGTATGTAGAAGACTTTTTATTTAAAATATAAGCTCATTCCATGTTATTTTATATTACAGCTTCAAATTAAAATTTAGACCCCTGACAAAGCCAGAAAATTGGTGAAATGGGTCCCAGCTAGTGAAGAAAGATAAGTACTGGTTTTATAAATCAGCTGTGCCTTTGAAAATATAGGCTGTTGTGATGTATGTTTTGAAAATCATGAGTGGAGGAGTAGCCTAGTGGTTAGTGCAGCAGCCTGGGAGATTGGGTTCAATACCCACTGCAGCTCCTTGTGATTCTGGGTAAGTCACTTAGCCCTCCAGTGCCCCAGGTACAAAATAAACCACTTTGATTTTAACCACAGAAAGGCCATATATCAAGTCCCATCCCCTTTCCCTTTTACAAAAAATGAGGATTGTAGTAGTATAATTCGTTATTACAAAAAGTTTAAAAATGGAGATTTTTGATGATCAAAGAGGCTTACTAAGGCCCCTTTTACAAAGCCACGCAGCAATGCTGATACAGCGGCTTTGTAAAAGGGTGCCTATGCTTGTTTGGTTACAAGACATATTTGAGGTTGGCATTGACTGCTTGGTTGTCTTGTTACAATCTTGAATTTGGGGTACTTGTTCATACAATCTTAGCAATCCCATACATTGCAGGCCTGTCATCTCAAAAAAAAAAAAGAAGAAAATTCTAGTAACCTAAACTTACTGATGTTCTGAAGCTTTACTTCCTTTTTAATCCTAACATACAAGAAATGTGTATTCATAAAGATATGCCTGCATAGCAAGAATTAGTATGGGGCTTGGGGGGGGTAATCATTTTTGTGTATAATTCCCTATTTATGCAACATAGGTCTCATGGGGGAGCATTGTTAAATTCAATTGACTTGGGATAAGATGTTCAACTTTTCAAACAAGAGTAGTGATGTCTCTTAAAAAGAAGCTTATCAATCAGGCAATGGTCCTAGCATGAGAGATCTATAAATCTTATCTCATATATGGTAAAAAGCAAATCACACAAGCAAAGTTAGACTTGACCAGATGCTTGCCTAGGGTGGCACTTTCTGGAGCAGCATAGAGCAGTTCCAGTCAAGGCAATGCAATAGGTTACTGGAGGACAATTTTCTCAGATATCTCATTTACCTAGTTAAATGGCACACAACTCTTATGAAGTAGAATCCAAACCATAAATCCAATAATTTGACCCATTAAACCTACCGGACAAATATCTTCCTTTCACTTAACAACAGAAGCAGAGCAAATTTTTTCTGCTATTGCTAGCAATGAAAAATTCAGTTTAACATACATAGAGGGGCATTTTCGAACAGGGCCGGCCATCTCTAAGGGCGCCCATCTCCGAGGACGGCACCGCAAAGGGGCTGGGCCAACCGTATTTTCTAACAAGATGGCCGGCCATCTTTCGTCTCGATAATATGGTTGGGGCCGGCCAAATGTCAGAGATGGCCGGGTTTGAGATGGCCGGCCTCGGTTTTTGCCGATAATGGAAACCGAGGCCAGCCATCTCAAACCCGGCCAAATCCAAGGCATTTGGTCGTGGGAGGAGCCAGCATTTGTAGTGCACTGGTCCCCCTGAAATGCCAGGACACCAACCGGGCACCCTAGGGGGCACTTCTAAAAATTAAAAAAAAAAAAATTAAAATAGCTCCCAGGTGCATAGCCCCCTTACCTTGGGTGCTGAGCCCCCCAAATCCCCCCCAAAACCCACTCCCCACAACTCTACACCATTACCATAGCCCTTATGGGTGAAGGGGGGGCACCTATATGTGGATACAGTGGGTTTGGGGGGGGTTGGAGGGCTCCCATTTAGCACCACAAGTGTAACAGCTAGGGGGGGATGGGCCTGGGTCCACCTGCCTGAAGTGCACTGTACCCACTAAAAACTGCTCCAGGGACCTGCATACTGCTGTCAGGGAGCTGGGTATGACCTTTGAGGCTGGCAAAAAAAGTTTTTAAAGTTGTTTTTTTGAGGGTGGGAGGGGGTTAGTGACCACTGGGGGAGTCAGGGGAGGTGATTCCTGATTCCCTTCGGTGGTTATCTGGTCAGTGTGGGCACGTTTTTGGGACTTGGACCTGAAAAACAAGGGACCAAGTAAAGTCGGCCAAATGCTCGTCAGGGCCAGCTTTCTTTGTTCCATTATCGGGCGAAGCTGGCCATCTCGTACCACGCCCCCATCTCGCCTTCTGTACCCTGCTGACACGCCCCCTTGAAGTTTGGCCGGTTCCGCAACAGACTGCAGTTGAGGCCAGCCAAAATCGGCTTTTGATTATGCCGATGTCGCCAGCCTTGAGAGATGGCCGGCCATCTCCCGATTTGTGTCATAAGTACATACATAAGTACATAAGTATTGCCATACTGGGAAAGACCAAAGGTCCTTTGAGCCCAGCATCCTGTTTCCAACAGTGGCCAATCCAGGTCACAAATACCTGGCAAGATCCCCAAAATGTACAAAACATTTTATACTGCTTATCCCCAGAAATAGTGGATTTTCCCCAAGTCCATTTAATAACGGTCTATGGACTTTTCCTTTAGGAAGCTGTCCAAATCTTTTTAAAACTCCACTAAGCTAACTGCCTTTACCATATTCTCTGGCAACGAATTCCAGAGTTTAATTACACGTTGAGTGAAGAAAAATTTTCTCCGATTCGTTTTAAATTTACTACATTGTAGCTTCATCGCATGCTCCCTAGTCCTAGTATTTTTGGAAAACGTGAACAGACGCTTCAGATCTACCCATTCAACTCCACTCATTATTTTATAGACCTCTATCATATCTTCCCTCAGCCGCCTTTTCTCCAAGCTGAAGAGCCCTAGTCACTTTAGCCTTTTCTCACAGGGAAGTCGTCCCATCCTCTGTCGGAAGATGGATGGCCTTCTCTTTTGAAAATAAGCTGAATAGAAATTCCTACCTTTGTCTACAGCCCAAAGTACAGATAGAAAAACTAAGACAAGTGGTTAAGCATGAAATTAAGTTCTGCCAGTGGGAAATCTGGCTGTCAATCTACCAATGAATAATTAGGTAGTATAGCACAAAACCAAAGTAAGGCAATACCTCCTACTGTTAATATAAGTTTCAGGAGGAAATTGGTTCCTTTCATTCCTTTGTAACAAGAGTCCATCAGGATTTAGTCCTGCACCTGTCTGCAGATCTTTGTGTCTACACCAAATTTTTCATCCATCTCTTAAAGTTGACCTCTAGGTAGATGGGACTTCTTAAATATTCCACAGATGTTTTTGTTCACAGCAGTGGTAATGGTGGAGTTTTTCTTTTCTCTGACAGTGAAGATGTGGGATCAGGAAGGTATGCCTTCACACTTGATTGCTGTATGGTCAGGTGCGATGGATAGGGCTCTCTCAACTTTGGTTCAAGGCAGTTCATTCCCTGGAACACCTTCACATAAGCCCAGCTTCCAGGCTACAGCTGGTGTTATAGTTTCTCAGTCTTATCTGGGAGAGAAGCAATGACCTGTTCATGATAAGGAGGGATTTTCCTAGAAATATATGCTGAGCTGGCGCAAGAGACGGCTTTGGGGGATGGTCCTTGATACAGCCCAGGGAGATGAAACATGCATATCAGACGCAGTGTCCCCAGTCCGACATAGTTTAAGATGAGTATTGAATAAATATTTTCACTTTAAATTGCAATAAGGATTAAATATAAGTTGGTCTAATTGGGTGAACCGATGAGGAGGTGTGTACCACCTATCTTGTTAAAGAAGTTTCATAGACAAGAGGCACCACTGAGGTCACTGTAAACAAAGATTAAAGAATCATTTTAGTGCTTTATATCTGAGTATGTTGAACTAATTGTGGAATACAGTATATTTATCAGATAAATAACAATCAATGAAGTGGGAATGAAGAGATATAGTTCTGTTTGGAGTCTCCCGCATAACTTAATTGAATATTGAGTGCCGATGTTGCATGATAAGACTGTATCATGCGAATTAGGAATTTACAGTAAAATACAAATACAATTTTAATTACATTTAAATCTGGTGGCACATACACAAATAAAAATACTTTTTATAGATGTTCCAGTAATTATCTAATGTTAACCCTGTCTCTCTATTTGTGTGTTTCTCCCATTTATAAATGACTAGTAAAAAAGGCCCGTTTCGTAAACAAATGAAACGGGCGCTAGCAAGGTTATAGAGAGAGTGAGAGTGTGTATATGTATGTGTGTCTGTGTGTGAAAGAGAGTGTGCACAGGTAGGGTGAAAATGAAGAGACAGCAGTGAAATTTTACATAGGACAGCTGAACCATTTGAGGCGTGTTTGTGTGTCTGTGTGAGAGAGTGTGTATATGTGTGTGGGTGCGTGTGTGTGTGAGAGAGACAGTGTAAGTGTGTGTGTGTGCGTCTGTGTGAAAGAGAGTGTGAAAGGGTAGGGTCAAAATGAAGAGACAGCATTATAATTGTACATAGCACAGCACAAACATTTGAGGCAGTTCTTGCCTTATCTCCCCTGCCACCCCCTCCATACCCAACGATTCGTTCCTTGTCTTCCATCCCCTCTGTGTCCCGTGTGTGTGTGTGTGTGTGTGTGTGTGTAAGAGAGAGAGAGAGAGAGAGAGGTGCTAGCAGTCCCTGTGATAGTGGCAGGTCAGTTGCTCATTATAGCCAGTTAAGAGTGAGAGTGTGTGTGTATGTGCTGGTTTTTTTCCTTCCCTCCTATGCCCTCCGTGTCCATTGTTTGTGTGGAGAGCAGAGATCTATATGGTCCTTTTAGTGTTGCTGTTGACGTCACGTAGCAACTGTGTGCTGCTGGTTTTCATTGTTCCGCGATGTGTCTTATGTCATGTTCCGTCGCTTAGTAACGGGTTCGTGATGCGATTGGTTGAGTGTCATTGGTCCGCCCTCGACGTCTTGATATTTGACGTGAGGAGTGGGGCCAACACTCATGGGCGAATTCCTGGTTTCACCACCATGCATTTAGAACGTTGGGACTTGTGGAGGCTTCAGAATGTTTGAGGTGTGTTTTATATAGAGAGATAATGGCAGACTCTGAGCCTAATTGTCTGATCTCCTGGTGTGTCTTATCAATTGTTGTTTTTCTTTTTTTTTTTCTCCAGTATTACACTTATTCTTCACTTTGAAGATGATAGGAAGCATGACACCGATGTCTTAAACATGAGATTTTTATTCACTGCTGTACAACCTTTGCTATGAAAAGAACACTTCTATCACAGGACAGCCATATAGGAACACCCCAAATATAGCAATATAAACTTCATTCCATCCTGAAATATAGATACACAATCACTGTTACTCAAATTTTCAAAAGTTTGGACTGATAGCTCAAATTCATTTGCAAATTCAAGAAAGATTATAGTCATGTGCATTTATGTCCTTGGCTGGCCTTCACATATTTGGCAACATTAATTTGCTTACAGACAAGGCAAGAAACACAAAATTCTTCTGTCACTTCTAAAAAATGTAGAATTGTACCAATCTTGTGAGAATTTAGCAATTCTCTCCTACTTTCAAGTGTTTGGTCGCAACACACAGAGGTATCATTGAAAGAATAGGTATTTGACAACACCATCCCCTGGATTTTATATAGAACGCCTAGAGAGCCTGTGTGCAGATTCTATATCAATGCACGTAATTTAACAAGCTTAACAAGCTAATAAGTGCTGATAACAGCACTTAACAAGCAATAATAAGCAGTAATTGGCACTGATTAGAATTTACACGTGCAACTCGCTAAGCATATTCTGTAACGATGTGCACTGAACTTCTAACACATGCAGGCAAAAGGGGGCATGTTTCTGGGCAGAGGAATGGGCCTTTCATGGGCATTCCAAAATTTATGTGCCTAGTTATAGAATATGGCCCAGTGCGCCTAAAATCTACGTTCCGGGATTTGCACCACATTTTTGTTGGTGTAAATAGATATGCGTAGATTTATTTATTTATTTTGCTGCATTTATATCCCACATTTTCCCACCTATCTGCAGGCTCAATCAGGCTTATTTTCGAAAGTGATCACCAGCCATCTACCGACATAAATCGGGAGATGGCCTGCGATTTCGCAAAAGCGGCGAAATTGGTATAATCGAAAGCGGAATTTTTGACACCATTGCCGCTTGCCCGTTGCCGCACCGGCAAAAGTTCAAGGGGGCATGTCGGCGGTGAAACGAAGACGGGACATGGGCGGGCATGGGCGTGGCTACCAGATGGCCGACTTTTGCGGATAATGGAAAACAAAAAAGCGGCGTTCATCAGTATTTCGCCGGGTTTACTTGGTCCTTTAATTTTCACGACCAAGCCTCAAAAAGGTGCCCCAATTGACCAGATGACCACCGGAGGGAATGGGGGATGACCTCCCCATACTCCCCCAGTGGCCACCAACCCCCTCCCACACTCAAAAAATTAAAATAAAACACTTTTTTGCTAGCCTCTATGCCAGTCTCAAATGTCATACCCAGCTCCCTGACAGCAGTATGCAAGTCCCTGCAGCAGTTTTTAATGGGTGCAGTGCACTTCAGGCAGGCAGACCCAGGTCCATCCCCCCCCTACCTGTTACACATGTGGTGCTAAGTGTTGAGCCCTCCAACCCCCCCCCCCCAAAACCCACTGTACCCACATGTAGGTGCCCCCTTCACCCATAAGGGCTATGGTAATGGTGTAGAGTTGTGGGGAGTGGGTTTTGGGGGGGGGGGTTGTGGGCTTAGCACCCAAGGTAAGGGAGCTATGTACCTGGGAGCAATTTATGAAGTCCACTGCAATGCCCCCTAGGGTGCCCGGTTGGTGTCCTGGCATGTCAGGGAAAACGGCGATCTTAAACCCGGCAAATTCTGGCATTTGGCCGGGCTATACTGTATTATCGAAAAAAAGATGGTCGGCCATCTTTTTCGAAAATACGGTTCTGGCCAGCTCTTGCGCCGCCACCAAAATAGATCGCTGGCGAACTATTTTGTCGGCAACATTCGATTATGCCCCTCAATGTGGCTTACAATATAATACAACTACAATCACATTGATGGAATAGAGAATCAGAGTATATATAACAGATAAGGTGCATAGGAATATTATGGCAATCATTTTAATGGAGAACAATTTCAGAATTATTGCTATTAAGGTTCATACGAAAATTATGTTGATTATGTTGGAATGTATTGTATTTTACATGCATTGCCTGTCACCTATTATTTCTCTGTGATTACTCTGTGACCTCTGATGTGAATTACTTAGAGAGGTCACAGCTATGCAACTTCCTGTGGGGGTTAGACACAGCACATGGAGCTCATGTTCTCTCCTAACCTGAGAGGATCCATGGTGTGAGCATCCATTACCATCTAAGCACATGGAAAGAGCTGATAATCCAAATGTATAGTATTATGTAAATATAAGCCTGTCTGATTATAATCTAACTACAAACTGTGAGTAAACAGATGTTTTGTTACTTCAACTTTAAAGTGACTCAGCAGTGAATTATTCTGGGGTGTATGAGAGAGATGAAGAAAAGAAATTAACATTTCTAAAGCTGAAGCTGTGTGTACTAAAATCTGCTAATTATTTACTACAAATAATCCAACAAAAGGGTTATGGGCCCAGGGCCAGGAATTGAAAAAGAAGAGAAATATTACCAGGCAGTAAAAAAGCCACATTTTTCTCTTAAGTTTTAAAAGAAAGATTCAGTCTGTCTCTCTCTCCCCCCACACACCAGACAGAAGGCTAAGAAAATGGCTGAGGGAGGAAATTCACCATTTTTCTACTCTCTCAAGGTGCCTAAATTAACTGAATTTAATTATCAGCAATGGGAACTAAGATTCATATGTCTCCTTCAAACAAAAGGATTAAATATATGCTTAGACCAAAACAGAACAGCTGAAAATATGGCTGAATGGGACAATGCAAACTATTATGTGAAGTGCATGTTTTTGGAAGCTCTCTCAGAGAAACAAGCCATATTAGTGGAGGGAAAAGATACACCAAAGGACATTTTATATAAACTGAGAACTATGTATGCAACTACATATGCAAAGCAGCAACCAATTTGGTTGGCAGAGTTGAATGAAACCAAATTAAGGGATAAAAGTAAATGTAATGATCACATTATGCATCTTATGTCTTCATTTCAAAAGTTAGAACTTTCTGGAATTCCCATGTGTGATGCATTGAAAAGAGCATTTCTTTTTACCTCACTATCAAAGAAGTTTGATGTTTTTAGGTCTGTAAATGAAGCCATTGAAGGGCAATCTTTTGAACAGGCAACATCAAAACTAAGGCAGGAATGCATAATAAATGATTCTGAGGAGATGTGTTCTCAAAGCAAGTCAGAGAGAAATGAAACAAATTTCTTGGCAAAGAACAGAGGAAGGCGGAGCTATGGGAAAACTCCACCCAAGGGCAAGCTGATTTGCTACTCATGTGGAAAGGAGGGACATGTATCTAAATGGTGTAAGGAAACACAAAACACTCCCTCTAGCTCACCTAAGCCAATGGAACTAAAGAATTTTCAAACCAGGAAATGTATGAAGGACAATAATAAACAAAAGGGCTTTCTAATGGCAGAAAAATCTTTGACTATGGTAAATAATAATTCAAATGAAAGTACTTGGATTTTGGATTCGGGGAGCACATGCCATTTAACCAATTGTAAGGATTTCTTTCAGGAAATGTGTCCAGAAGAAGGTATTCTTAAAACTGCAAACGCAGGGACTGCTCAGATCCAAGCAAAAGGAATTGGATTCTTAAAATGCAAAGTGTCTAATGAAGTTAAAGAAATTCCTGTAAGTGATGTCTTGTATATTCCCCAAGCAGTTTGCAATATGCTTAGTGTATCTACATTAGATAAGAAGGGATTTGCGATTCATTTTGAAAACAGTAAGTGCACAATCTCTAAAAATGATGAAGTGTATGCTGAAGCTTTTATGCATAATGATGTTTATAAACTGAGCATTTCAGGTGAAGCCTCACATATGGCGCAAGTAAGGAAGAATGATGGTAAATGTAGTCTGGAAATCTGGCACCGCCGCCTGGGACATCGTGATTCTAAGGTGATCCAGGATCTTTACAGTAAGCAACTAGCCACAGGCATTCAGATAAGTGCAGATGCTGGTAAAATGGAGAAATGCATAGACTGTGTTACTCAAAAAGGTGTGAGACCCTCATTTCCTGCATACACAGGAAATAGGAGTAATAAAGTACTGGACTTAATACACAGTGACTTATGTGGACCGTTTAATATCCCATCATTGGGAAATAACAGATTTGTGCTAATATTCTTGGATGATTTCTCTAGATACTGTGTGGCCTATTTGCTGAAAGAAAAAAGTCAAGTCACAGACATGCTGAAGAAATACGTAGCCATGGTGAGCAATAAATTTGAAAGAAAACCAAAGGTTCTTCAGACCGACAATGGTGGTGAGTTCACTTCACAAAGCATGCGCACATTTCTACAACAAGAAGGCATTCAGCATATCACAACAGTAGCTTATACACCAGAGCAAAATTCTGTTGCAGAGAGAAAATTTAGGTCACTTGTGGAAATGACCAGATGTATGCTGTCAGATAGCAATCTCCCTAAAAGACTATGGGGGGAAGCCATTCTCACAGCAGTGTACCTACAAAACAGAATGCCAACTAAAGGCGCTGAGCGCACACCACATGAGACATGGCATGGTAGGAAGCCAAACCTGTCACACATAAGAACATTTGGAAGTACAGCATATGCTCATATACCAAAGCAAAGAAGGCATAAGCTGGATTCCACAACAGAAAGGGGCATTTTAGTTGGCTATGCTCCAGGACACAAAGGATATAGAATTTTGAATCTGAAAACTGGCATTGTTGGCATAAGACATGTTACATATTTTGATGAAAACAAAAGGGTTGATAAAGGCTGGATTATCCCAGATGAGCCTTATCATCCAGAATATGAAACTAGAAGCATAATAGACATGCCAGTGTATATAAATGCCATACCAAGGCAGATGTCTGAAAGCAACTCATCTGTATCTAACGAGGAACAGGCAGAGGAAGCAGACACAGAAAGGATCATCGCAGGAGACAGTACAGTTGGAGAAGGGGAATCAATTGGAGAAGGACTCTCAGATTTTGAGGATGCGGAAAGGTCAGACCAACCTGTTGTCAGACGCTCATCCAGGGAAACAAAGGTGTTCCACCCCCAAGACTGTCTTACCTAACAAAGTCAGCAGAAGCTCAAGAGCCCTTAACATGGGATGAGATTGAGAAAATGCCAGCAGAAGAAGCTGCTGAATGGCGTAAAGCTGCACAAGAAGAAATTGATGCATTGGATAAAAATAATACTTGGATTCTTACAAAATTACCTCCTGGCAAGAAAGCTATAGGATGCAAATGGGTATTCAAGTTAAAAAGGAATGCACAAGGAAAGTGGAAAGGTATAAAGCCAGATTAGTCGCAAAGGGATATCTTCAAAAATATGGAGAAGATTTTGATGAAGTGTTTGCACCTGTAGTGAAACACACGACAATTAGAACACTTCTGAGCATTGCAGTCTCAAAAGGCATGCAAGTCAACCACATTGATGTGAAAACAGCATTTCTTCATGGAGATATAACTGAAGACTTGTACATGGAACAGCCAACAGGTTTCATAAATACAAAACAAAGACAGCTAGTGTGTAAATTAAACAAAGGTCTTTATGGATTAAAGCAAAGTGCAAAATGTTGGAATGATAAATTGCATGAAATATTGACAAATTTAGGATTTAAGCAAGGTGAAGCAGATAAATGCTTGTACACTAGGTGCAGAAATGGACAATATGCATACATTTTAGCTTTTGTTGATGATCTGCTCATTGCAAGCAAAAGTGAGCAAGAGTACAAGGACATTGTAAAATATTTAAACCTGAATGTTGAGATAAAAGAACTTGGTAATGTGTCATACTATCTTGGTATAGAAATTGAGAAACAAAATGATGGTTCTTATCTTCTAAGCCAGAAGCAGAAAATAAATGAGCTTATTGAAAGTTTAGGTATGCAAGATGCCCAAGTTGTAAGCACTCCCATGATCACTGATTTTCTGAAGGATGAAACAGTAAGAGAACCTTTACCAGATAACATCCAATATAGATCAGCCATAGGTAAGCTTTTATATCTAACTACCACATACAGGGCTGATATAGCAAATGCAGTAGGAATTTTGAGCAGAAGGGTCAGCTCACCTACCAAATCAGATTGGACTGCAGTTAAAAGGATGGTAAGGTATTTAAAGGGTACCATTGATTGTAAATTAAAGATTTCAGCCAATAGTAATCCAAAACTAATATGTTACTGTGATTCAGATTGGGCAGGGGATCATTCAAATTATAAATCCACAAGTGGATATGTGTTTATGTATGGAAATGTACAAATTTCATGGGCCAGTCATAAACAAAGTATTGTGAGTCTGTCTTCTACAGAAGCTGAATATGTGGCCGTATCGGAAGCGTGCAGAGAACTGATGTGGATTGAAAAACTTTTGCTGGATTTTGGAATAGCTGAAAAGAGACCAATCCAGATAATGGAAGATAATCAGAGCTGCATCCGACTGTCACAGAATGACAAGGTTCAGTCACGCACCAAGCACATCGCAACGAAATACCACAACGTGCGAGAGTTGGCGAAAGAAGGGGTCATCAGTCTACACTATTGTCACACCAGTGAGATGACAGCTGACATCATGACCAAACCGTTACCCAGAGAACATTTTGAGAATCTGCGTATAAAGCTTGGACTTTGTATGAATAAATAATTGCATGACAGTTATGCATGAGAAGGGGTTTGTTGGAATGTATTGTATTTTACATGCATTGCCTGTCACCTATTATTTCTCTGTGATTACTCTGTGACCTCTGATGTGAATTACTTAGAGAGGTCACAGCTATGCAACTTCCTGTGGGGGTTAGACACAGCACATGGAGCTCATGTTCTCTCCTAACCTGAGAGGATCCATGGTGTGAGCATCCATTACCATCTAAGCACATGGAAAGAGCTGATAATCCAAATGTATAGTATTATGTAAATATAAGCCTGTCTGATTATAATCTAACTACAAACTGTGAGTAAACAGATGTTTTGTTACTTCAACTTTAAAGTGACTCAGCAGTGAATTATTCTGGGGTGTATGAGAGAGATGAAGAAAAGAAATTAACATTTCTAAAGCTGAAGCTGTGTGTACTAAAATCTGCTAATTATTTACTACAAATAATCCAACAGATTAAGAAGTGGGTAAGTGGATAATAACATAACATAATGATATCAGGACAGGGTATGATTATCAGTAATTAGGGTGTAAATAAAATTGGCAAAATAAAAGAGTTCCAATATAAAATTGTGTCTGGTGTAGTTTAGGAGTCAGATTGTTATGAGGGATCCATTTTGTAAGCTTTTTTGAACAAGTCTTCAGTAGTTTCCGAAATATCAACTAAGCGTATTCTATAATCGCACCGATTATAGAATACTAGTAAAAAAAGGCCCGTTTCATAAACAAATGAAACAGGTGCTAGCAAGGCTATAGAGAGAGTGAGAGTGTGTATATGTATGTGTGTCTGTGTGTGTGTGACACAGAGAAAGTGTGTGTCTCTGTGTGAAAGAGAGTGTGCACAGGGTGAAAATGAAGAGTCAGCAGTGAAATTTTACATAGGACAGCTGAACCATTTGAGGCGTGTTTGTGTGTCTGTGTGAGAGAGTGTGTATATGTGTGTGGGTGTGTGTGTGTGTGTGAGATACAGACAGTGTAAGTGTGTGTGTGCGCGTGTGTGTGAAAGTGAGTGTGAAAGGGTAGGGTCAAAATGAAGAGACAGCATTATAATTGTACATAGCACAGCACAAACATTTGAGGCAGTTCTTGCCTTATCTCCCCTGCCGCCCCTCCATACCCAATGATTCGTTCCTTGTCTTCCATCCCATCTGTGTCCCGTGTGTATGTGTGTGTAAGAGAGAGAGAGAGAGAGAGAGAGAGGTGCTAGCAGTCCCTGTGATAGTGGCAGGTCAGTTGCTCATTATAGCCAGTTAAGAGTGAGAGTGTGTGTGTATGTGCTGGCTTTTTTTCCTTCCCTCATATGCCCTCCGTGTCCGTTGTTTGTGTGGAGAGCAGAGATCTATATGGTCCTTTTAGCGTTGCTGTTGATGTCGCGTAGCAACTGTTGCTGCTGGTTTTCATTGTTCCATGATGTGTCTTATGTCACGTTCCATCGCTTAGTAACGGGTTTGCGATGCGATTGGTTGAGTGTCATTGGTCCGCCCTCGACGTCATGACGTTTTACGTGGGGGGTGGGGCCAACACTCATGGGCGAATTCCTGGTTTCACCACCATGCATTTAGAACGTTGGGACTTGTGGAGGCTTCAGAACGTTGGAGGTGCGTTTTATATAGAGAGATGCTTAGTTGGCACCAATTTCAGTGCTGATTTTTTAATCGCCATATATAGAATCTTTCCCCAGTGGTCAATCTGTTGACAATTGTAGCTTACTCTGGACTAGACTAATTTCAGAATTTGCTGTGCACAACCACGTCTGAGACAGGGGCGTAGCCAGATGGCCAATTTGGGTGGGCCTGAGCCCAAGGTGGGTGGGTATGGAATTCACCCCCCCCCCCGGTCCCCTTCTAGTTTGCTCCTCTCTCCACCCCTCCCTACCCACAAATCCCAAATATTAAATACTTCATCCCCAAACCCTTCCAGCTGATGATTTCCTCCTCTTCGTCCAGCAGCCAGCACTCTTCCAAATGGCAGCTGGTAGCACTTTCCTCAAAGTGAGGCTGCTGCCAGCAGGCTGTGCATGCTCAGTGTTTTTGCATGTACAGAAGGGCTGATCTCAGCGTCAGCTTAAGGCAAGTGCTGCTGGCTGACATTTGGAAGAGCGCTTGGCTGCCCAAGGAAAGAAAATCTTCAGCTAGAAAGGTTTGGGGATCCGCACCAGCCACAGTAAGTGTGTCACAATTTTGGGTGGGACTGAGTCCAAAGTGGACGGGCCACGGCCCACCCAGGCCCACCTGTGGCTACGCCACTGGTCTGAGAGCATAAGCTTGCCCTCCTCTTCTGGTTCTGCTTCTGATTGCCCCTAGGAAAGATCTAAAATGCAGTTTTAGCAACCATTTTGTTTTTTGTTTTTTCTGTTGTTGCTTAATCTTTGCTGCAAGATAATGAACTATATATTTTTAGGACATTATTTATTTATTAGGATTTATTTACTGCCTTTTTGAAGGAATTCACTCAAGGCGGTGTACAGTAAAGAATAGATCAAACAAGTATGTTCCACACACACACAAAAAAACACCTCCCAGAATAGGCCAGACTAGCACAAAGTTCATAGAATGATCCACACTGGTAGGGTCGGGGGTCAATAACATCCTTCATCGGTCTGTTTATGTTCCAAAGTCCCACTCGCCACTTTATTTTTAAAAAAATCTCTCACTTCTGTGCTGTGTTCTGCTCACGGCCGCTATGCCAGTTTACTCTTGTTGGCTTCCTGCTCACTCAGCTTGAAGTGGGTATAGGCTAAAATGCTCAACAGCGTGCAGAGAATGCCAAGTCCCTGGTTCGTGGAAAGCGGGTCCTTGAATAAAATGTAGCCTCCAAGCAACATGATATAGAACTTGAAATGCCCAAACATGTTGTAGGTGACTGGGGAGGTGTTACCGATTACCCAGTAAATGGATAAATTTACGAGAAAGGCATTACACCAGACACAAGCAACATGGTAATTGCAGAACTGGACCAAGGCCCAAATAGTCCACCTTCTCCAAACACTGGCTCAGCCTCAAAGAGGGGCACAACACAGAGCACAGTAAGTGAAGACATGGGGAGCCTGATAGTACAGTAGCTGCATGGAGTTCACCTGCAGTTCCTGCTGTTTGGCTCCAACCCACACTTGATATAAGGTTTGAAGAGTTATGCTAGCCCTTGCTCTCAGTAAAATATAGGCCAATGGCTCATAATAAGAGCTAGGCTTCTTAAAATCAAAATCATCTCTGATACAAAAAAGAGCTAGCCTGTAAAAATCAGTGATCACCTTTGACACAGTTACATTTCACTGTAGCAAGTGCTGAGCTGGCAAAGGAAGGGGCATTTGCTCTGGGACTGGCACCTGCAAGACATCATGAGCAAGAGTTGCTATGGTTATGTAGAGATAGTACTGGGTCAGCTGCACCCCGGGTGAGAACATCCAAAGGGGGGGGGGGGCTAGAGGAAGGTTTGGGAACATGTGAAGTCATTCTGATCAACTGATAAGAACCAAGAGCCCTGGTGAGAGAGACTGGGGTCCATTGAAATTAATAGGGCCAAAATTGTATATAAGCAGCAATCTGAGGGGTATTAGATCAAAAGAAGAAGGAGAAAGAAGACCATAGAAGGCTGATGTGGTATGTAATGCTGTTTCACCTGTACTGCTATTGGTAAAATTATATTAAACTATCTTATTATATCTATTGAATACTGGGTTCCTTTCTATTTACAGACCTAGCTACAGCCTGGTCTGTGCAGACCTGCCATGAGCAGATACAGGGTTGGGGTAATTAAGTGTCTAGAGGAGCTATGCAGTTCCTTCCAGGCTATTAGAAGGGCCATGGCTTCCGCTGCCCAGATAGAGAAGGCAGACCTAAGGAAAATAAACAGGTTGTAATGACAACACCAAGAGCAACAAACACAGTTTCAAGGGTGATAAACTTAACATCGTAGTAAGAATTTAAGATTACTCCTAAAGTGATAGGAATCAGAGTGCACTTGATCGGCAGGGAAAAGCTCTTGCCGTAGCAGAGGCTCTGGATGGCGATGATGACCGGCGTGGTCATGGCTTTGGCCAGCTGGTAGGTGCGGATGGTGTTGTTCTGCAGCGACAGGTTGGTGAAGAAGACAATGAAGCCGGAGAAGCTGAGCGCCAGAGGCAGCACTTGCGCTGGCCGCAGGCTCTTAGGGGCGAAGGCGCGCACCCGCGCAGTCGCTGACACATGCACAGCCCCAGCAAGTCAGCACGAAGTGCTCGAGCGTCAGCGTCATGTTGGGGAAGCTCACTTATTCAGGAAGACAATGCAGATACACGAGAAAAGGTTCACCACGAGCGCAGCCGCGATTTGCCCATTCTGCGCCATGGCCACCGCTGCACGAGTCCTGGATCCCAGCCACTGGCAGCTCAGAGTCAGCGTGCCCAGCACCCATCTGCACGAGCCCCCCTCCGCAGCACCAATCACAACAGCCGGCCGAGGTTTATATAATGGGCTTTAATAATGAGGTTTAATAATGGGCTACAGCAATGATCCTATCTGTTTCCCAGTTTACACATTCATCGTTTACTAAGTTCTGCATTTCAGGTTCCAGTTTATTAAAAAAAAACTGTCACAAGATCTGATTCAGCTGTCTTGACTGCATCATTGTTTGCATGAAGTCCAGGCTTCAAAAGTAGATAAAGCTTCTACTTTGGGCTCTACTTGAAGTTGCTCAGGGCCAGTGTGTTGGTCTTTGCTAGTGGGATCTGGCATGGTTTCTCATGTCTTTTCCATTAGTCTGTTCCTATTCATAAAATTTAAGCAGCTGCTTGTAGCAGTTAATTGAGGCTTTCCCTATATGAGGTCTCAGTCATCTAATTATTGTATACAATTTTCCTTTCCCAATTACCAGGAATCTCTGTTTTTTACCCAAAAGCTTCCATTCAGGATGGCTTGTGTCTTCCCAGTTTATCTAAGAAAACTTTTTTCACTCCAATTATAAGGGAAAACTTGAAAGCTAAATCAGAACATCCTTTTCAACACAAAATACGCACATTATTCAATTCAGGGCCGGGTCAAGGCACTGTGACACCCTGAGCCAAATTTTGATGTGGCGCCCTCCCATTGGTGCACCCGCCATTGTCACGCCCCCCTCCTCAGGCCATCCTCCCCCCCCCCAGCCTACTTTTAAAGGCAATTTCCCCCTCCTGAATACCAACAGCGTTTCACCTAATGCTACCTGTATCAGCCCCTGCGTCCTTCTGCTGTGACCCTGTGGAAATAACAACTTATGTCAAAGGAGGGGTGGGCATGGCAGAAGGAAGACTGATGTGGGTAGTGTTAGGTAAAACACTGTCTGTGTTTGGGAGGGGAAAACTGCCTTTAAAGTCAGATGTGAGAAGGTGGCCCAAGACAGAAAGAGGAAAGGGGGCTGCCGGCTTTTCTTGTTTCCCTGCACACGTAATGCTGCCAGGTAAGTTCTGGGCTAGAGAGTTGCATGGGGACAGAAATGCGACCCGTCCCCACTCATCCCCGCCAGAATCTAACCCGTCCCCGTGAGTGATCTCCTCCATCCCTGCCCGTCCCCATAAAAAAAAGGAAGTATAAAGTACTGAGTGGAGTGGACAGGGGGCACACAATGCAGAGTAATACATTTAAAACAAATCAGAGAAAATATTTCTTCACTCATTAATATACTGAATCTTAGAAAAAGTGCAATAAATACATAAAACAAACTGAAGTTTTTTCCAAACTAAAACAGAGAGAATTATTGGTCACTCAAACAGCACAATGCCCTCAACAAAAGAAACAAGTGGGTATGCTAATACTTTAGCTGCAGTAAAACAGCTCACAAACAGCCAGTTCCCACCATGAGAGAAATAAACTGCCTATACACATATAAAAAATAAAAGTAGTCAGCTGAGCTCACCTCTGTGCAGTTCTCTTCTGTGGATACCGAGGTCTGGCAGTGCCTGGAAGACTCAGTCACTACATACAACTTGAGCAAATCTCCTGCACATGTTGAGCTTGAGTTGAGAGAGAGATCCGGGTGAAAACGTGCAAGTGCTTGTCAGGGACATCCTTTTTTTTTTTTAGATTATGGATGAAGGACGTCTAAGTGTTAGGCGCTCATGTCCTATCTTCGCTATGCCTCCAACACCCCCTTGAAATTTGGCCAAATGGACGTTTCTCTGAGAAGGACATCCACGCCTTTGCTCTGCCCGACAACCCCCTTGATATTTGGCCGTCCCTGCGATGGAGCAGTTAAGAACGCCCAAAATGGACGTTTCTCCAAGAAGGACATCCACGCCTTTGCTCTGCCCGACAACTCCCTTGAAATTTGGCCATCCCTGCGATGGAACAGTTAAGGACACCCAAAATGGACGTTTCTCTGAGAAGGACATCCATGCCTTTGCTCTGCCCAACAACCCCCTTGAAAGTTGGCCGTCCCTGTGATGGAGCAGTTAAGGACGCCCAAAATGGATGTTTCTCAGAGTACATCCACGCCTTTGCTCTGCCCCACACACCCCTTGGTATTTGGCTGTCCCTGTGACGGGGCAGTTGAGGGCGTCCTTCTTTTCGTACTGGAGGAGAGCTTGGTTTCCGTCCACTAAAACAAAGGTATGTGTGCGCGTCCCCATGGGAATCCCGCCAGAACATCCTTCATCCCCACGGGAATCCCGCATGTTTATTTCCGTCCCCGCAGCACTCCCGCTGACCCGGAGGGGATTCCCGCGGACTTCGCGGGATCCCCGCAAACCCCATTCCCATACAGACCTCTACTCTGGGCCAACTTAACCTATAGGGCCAGTGACATCATAGGCTCAGGCATTTGGTGCCCTTTATCTCCATGCCCTGAGCCAAAGCCTCGCCTGGTCCGTAGGTTAAGTCGGTCCTTATTCAATTGTTTTTTTCCCCAAAACTTCTCCTTTCTATCAGTAGTGAAAATATTTAGTGTTGCTCTGTTTCCTAAAACTATACTTATTCATCTATTTTATTTTTATTAATTTCTAATAAACATTACAAAGAAAAACTCTGTGAGAAACAAATGTAAAGTATCACACAACTCTAGGAAGGATTAAACAATCTAACATACAAAGAAATCATTAACCTGTAATTAAAGTCCACATAAGGGGAGCCCAAGAAGAGGAAAATTCTAGGAGAAGATAGAAATTAAACACTTAATCAATACACAGGAAAAGGTGTAAGCCTAATGAAGTCTCTGAAATAAGTCCTGAAACGATGACATAAGCCACTCATAGGGTCAAGTGGAAACAGCCCCTTTTCCCTCCAGGAAAAACTGTAACTGGAAGGGCTCAAAGAAAACATATTTTACGTTATTCAGGGAAATTATGCATTTACAGGGATAATGCAATTGAAAAGTTGCATCCGATGCCAAAACTTTGGACCGATATGACAGAAAATTCCTCCTACGTATTCGAGTCCAGTGAGAAACATCTGTAAAAATAGATATTTTACCCCCCATAAAGTTACAGTCCTTCAATCACTTCCTCTGCAGAGGTCTCCAAAACGTTTGTTAAATTTAAACTGTCTGAAGAAGTATCAGCTTGTTCGGATTTCTCCAAAGAGTCAGTACACTTCTTAATTGGAACTGAAACAGTACATTTTATTCAAAGGGGGTAGAGCATTATCTTGATACCCAAGCATATCCTTTAAGAATCTGTAAAACATCTACTGTACTTACTGTAGGTATAGATGTTAAAAGCTTAGGAAAATTTAACAGTCTCAAGTTCAGCCCTTTAATATAATTTTCAAAATTTTCGATATAGCATCATTTTTTCTTGTAATATTGAAGATGTATAGATTTCTCCTACATAAGTAGGAGGACTAACAGGATGGGATGCACAGCTTTGTATTTATTTTGACACAATATATTTTTTGTTCTTTCACTGTTTTCCACGCTTCATAAACATCAGTCTTTTGGGGGAAAGCACTTCCTGGACTGGATGTGGATCCATCCCCGCGCAATTGGCGCTCATTACCATACTAAAAAAGCTTACAAATAAGTACTCTTACATAGCGGGTTGCCTATGAGAGCTTTTCAGCTGTTAGAAGTGGATGTTATCGGAGATTTAATCATCTTATTAATTTCATCAAAATGTTGTTCCTGCTTAACACACCGCTCTAGATTATAAAGTATGAAAAACATATATGTACATTTAATAGCAACTTGATTTAGCATCAACGATGTTCGATGTAATCCTTTACAACATATTTCTTTGCTATTTATAACATGCATATAATTAATTAATCAAGGCTCTTTGCTACTATAAGCTTTATAGGGTCAATATAGTTGATCCTTTATAATTGAGAACGCCAAGGGTGCGATGATGGTTCTCTACTCAGCCAGTCACGTTTATTATGACTGACGTGTAAACTGAGCACTTTTCACAATATATATTTACATTTATAATTTAATATTAGTATATATTTTAAGTACACTTTGGTAATATTTTCTTTGAAAAGATATTCATACCTTAAGTATATATAACCTACATAAGTACATAAGTATTGCCATACTGGGACAGACCAAAAGTCCATCAAGCCCAGCATCCTGTTTCCAACAGTGGCAAATCCAGGTCACAAATACCTGGCAAAATCCCAAAAAGGTACAAAACATTTTATACTGCTTATCCCCAGAAATAGTGGATTTTCCCCAAGTCCAAATTAATAATGGTCTATGGACTTTTCCTTTAGGAAGCCGTCCAAACCCTTTTTCAAATTCTGCTAAGCTAACCAACTTTACCACTTTCTCTGGCAACGAATTCCAGAGTTTAATTACACATTGAGTGAAGAAAACTTTTCTCCGATTCATTTTAAATTTACTACTTTGTAGCTTCATCGCATGCCCCCTAGTCCTAGGGTTTTTGTAAAGCGTAAACAGATGCTTCACGTCTACCTGTTTAACTCCACTCATTATTTTATAGACCTCTATCATATCTCCCCTCAGCCACCTTTTCTCCAAGCTGAAGAGCCCTAGCCGCTTTAGCCTTTCCCCATAGGGAAGTCGTCCCATCCCCTTTATCATTTTCATTGCCCTTCCCTGCACCTTTTCTAATTCTACAATATCTTTTTTGAGATGCGGTGACCAGAATTGAACACCATATTCGAGGTGCGGTCGCACTATGGAGCGATACAAAGGCATTATAACATCCTCATTTTTGTTTTCCATTCCTTTCCTAATAATACCTAACATTCTATTTGCTTTCTTAGCTGCAGCAGCACACTGAGCAGAAGGTCTCAACGTATCAACACCAAGATCCCTGTCTTGGTCGGTGACTCCTAATGTGGAACCTTGCATGACGTAGCTATAATTTGGGTTCCTCTTTTTTTTTGTTACATTTGTACCCCGCGCT